>NC_057717.1:14165920-14326974 GCF_004010195.1 Chiloscyllium plagiosum
TATGGTTTCCTTCATTGGGCAGAGCATTGAGAGTAGGAGTTGGGACGTCATGTATCTGTACAAGACATTGGTCAGGTCACCATAAAAGCGTTGTTGATCAGCGGGAAGAACTCATCTGGTTCACTGACCTCCTTTTGTGTAGAACATCTGACATTTTAACCTGGCCTGGCTAAAAAATGATTCCAGACCCATTGCAATATGGCTAACTCTGAGCTGTCCTCTGGGGAATTAGCAGTGACACCCACATCCCATGAATTTATAAATAAAAATACATATGTCCTTCCCTATCTCTGCAAACCCCTTCAGCTGCAGCAATCCGTACTGGCGTTGTAACACAGTGCAGGCCCTGACCACTCTCTATAACACTCTTACCACCTCCGGCACTTTCACCTCTCCCTGTTCCTTTTGTGACATTGAACCCTGACACTGATTCCCCTTCCCACTGCCCAACTCCTGTTAGCAGAACCTTTGCAATCCCTTTAACACTAACTGCTAACACTCTCTCACTGCAGGATTTTAAGTCCTTTTTGATGATCTTCTAATCCTCATACGGTAATATGATACATTTTGTCCTGAGTGAGGGGCCGGTGGGAATTTCTTGCTGAGGTTTTGTCAGTTTCAGTGGAATGTTCTTTTGTTGAGTGATTTACACTGTCCTTTCAAATGTTTTCCACTGTTCTTATACAGGCACATATTTCAGTTTGTTTCGCCACTTTACCTGGGTCAGTTCTCATCTCAAACCCATGTCATTTTTTTTTCTAGTTGTAGCGTGTCCTTTCTGTGATTCACTTTAAAACTTTATATTTCTTTAAACTGCACTTTATCACAATTTCCCTGAGGATCTCTCCAGGTGACATTACTCATTCACTAAGTTTGATCACACAACGATCACTCTGAGATAGTTATGTCCCTAGCCAGTTGCACAATTTGTTATTCAAAGAAACACCGAAAAAAAATTCTCTGAACGACTCTTCCAATATCACTGTTGTCAGTGTGACTGTCCCAGATTATGGGAATATTGAAGTTTCCCAAAATTATCACAAAATGTTTGTTAACATTTCCAATGAGTTCCTGTGTAATGCAGTGATGAGCAATGGAATGCTGTTCGGTGGCTGAAACTGTTCTGCTGCTTGTGTCCTTGGCAAGTAGTCGCCAGAATTTACATTCAGACTCTATTTTATGATCTGAGGTCAAATGATTTCTCTGTACTGCCTTTGTTATCCATTATTGTTAGTGTTACCCATTTTGCCTGAGTTTCCACAAGGTTGTGATCCATTGAATATTTATGTCCACCTTTTGTTCGCCCTGTAACCACGTCTCTCTGGTGTCTAAATTTCTTTTATCTCTGTGTCACAAATCAATCTACCTTATTGAAGAGAGTTAAAATCACACCACACCAGGTTATGGTCCAACAGCTTTAATTGGAAGCACACTAGCTTTCGGAACGATGCTCCTTCATCAGGTGATAGTGGAGGGCTCGATCGTAACACAGAATTTATAGCAAAAATTTACAGTGTGATGTAACTGACATATACATTGAAAAACTGATTGTCTGTTCAGCCTTTCATCTGTTAGAGTACAGTGATAGTTTCACTTCTTTCATATGTAATCACAAAACCTTTTTTTAAAAGTTGCATTCTCAGGTTAGCTGTTAACAATGGTGATAGCTAGACAATATTTTGAAGGTGTTAGCCCCCTGTGTTCTCTGTCTGTGCCCTGATGTTTAGATTGATTCTAATCTAAAAAGTGAGATAACAGAGTTTTCCATAAATTCATGCAGTTTTGAGCTCAGAATTCTACATGAATGCATGCAGTTTTTGAGCAAAGTACAATGTAACTCTGCAAGTACAAATTTACCCCACAAAATAAATGTGTGTCTGTGGGTCTTCGTCTGTCTGTGTGTGCCTGTCTGAGGTGGGGGTTGAGAGTGTAAGAAGGTGTGTGTAGTGAGTGCAGAGTGTGCTAAGTCTGTGAGGGGTGCATGTGTGAGTGTGGGAGTGTGTGTGTGTCTATAAGGGTGTGTGTGGGTGTCTGTGTGCGCGTCTGTGTGTACCTGTGTCCGTGTGTATGTGAGTGTGTGTGTGTGTAGGAATATCTGTGTGTGTCTGTAGTGCAATGGTGATCACCTGTAATGTGACATGAACCCAAGGTCCCGGTTGAGGCCCTCCCTATGGGTACCGAACTTAGCTATCAGCCTCTGCTCAGCCACTTTTTTCTTTGCTGCCTGTCCCGAAGTCCACCTTGGAGGATGGTCACCTGAAGGTCCGAGGCTGAATGTCCTGGACCACTGAAGTGTTCTCCAACTGGGAGGGAACCCTCCTGTCTGTTGATTGTTGTGCGGTGCCCATTCATCCATTGTCGTAGCCTTTGCTCGGTTTCCCCAATGTACCATGCCTCCGGGCATCCTTGCCTGCAACGCATAAGATAGACAACGTTGGCTGAGTCACATGAGTACCTGCCATGTACAAGGTGGTAGGTTTTCCCACACGTAATAGTGGTATCTATATCACAATCTGACACGTCTTGCAGCGTCCACCGTGACAGGGCTGTATGGAGTTGTCCTGATGGCCATCCGCTTTATCCTCGATTACAACGTCCTCACTGTCCACTATGCCATCCTCCAGCCTTTCTAGCACATCACACATGGCTATCAATGGTACAAATATCTTTTCTCGGGGCTCCACAATGTTCTGTGATACACTTAATCAAGTCCTGGGGCTTTCTATAGTTTTGTGTTTTAAAACCTTTAAAACCTTTAAAACACGCACTCTTTTCAAGTCATAAAGATGTACAGCATGGAAACAGACCCTTCGGTCCAACTCGTCGATGCTGACCAGAAGATGTAAATAAATCCATCCCATTTACCAGCATTTGGCCCATGTATCTCTAAACCCTTATTATTCATATACCCATCCAAATATCTCTTAAATGTTGTCATAGTATCAGTATCTGCTACTTTCTCTCTCAGCTCATTCCATACACACACCACCGTGTGCATTAAAAATCTGTCCCTTCAGTGCCGTTTAAACCTTTCCCCTTTAACCTTAAACCTATGCCCTCTAGTTTTGGACTCTCCAACCCCTGGGGAAATACCTTGAATGTTTACCCAATCCATATACCCCATGTTTATATAAACCTCTGTCAGGTTACCCCTCAGTCTCTGATGCTCCAGAGAATATAACCCCAGCTTATTCAGCAACAACCCTGGCAACATCTTGTCAATCTTTTCTGAACACTTTCAAATTTCACAACATCCTTCCTATAGCGGGGATACTGGAATTGCAGAGAACTCCAAATGTGGTCTAACGTATTGCTCTTGTTCCCTGAGTTTCCCAGTCTTTGTCCACAGTAAGTTCTGGAATAAAAAATGTGTTTAAGGTCTTCGACATATCCTGCTGTTCCGCACATCAATGGTCTCATTGATCTTTAAGGGACAGCATTTTGTCTCAAGTTACTCTTTTACTCAATATATTTATACAATCACTTTGGGATTTCCCTTATCATTCTCTGCCAAAGCTAATGCATGTACACTTTCTGCAATCCTGATTTCTATCCAAAGTGTATTCCTACAGCCCCTGTGATCCTCAGGGATTCCTTTGGTCCAGCTGGCTATTCCTGACACGTGCCCCCTTTTCCTTGACCAGACCCTCAGCAGACAGCCAGTGTTTCCTTATGCTGTCAGCATTGACCTGCACACAAACAGGAACATGCTGGTGGTGATCGCTCAATTTATCGCACTTTTAAAATATTCTCACTTGCCAGACTTCCCTTTCCCTGCAAATAGATCCCCCAATCACCTTTTGAGAGTTCCTGGCTAATATTATCATGATTAGTCTGGCCCCATTTTATAACTTGAACCTGTGGACCAGCCCTGTCATTTTCCATCGCTGTTTTCAAACGAATAGACTTGACTTTGGCAAAATGCTTTCTCACTCACACCTCATTCCCTTTTCCTACCTTGTTATCCAAAGGGAGGTCAGGTTTTGCCCCTTTCTCTTTTCAGGCCGTTTACGTATTGATTGGGATTGATGACCCATTCTTATTTCTCAGTTCCACTAACATTGCGTCACTGGGTGATCCCACAGGAATATCCTCTCTAAATACTGATGTAATGATTCATGTAATGAAAACCCACCACCACGTGTCCTCTCTTGCCTCCCCTTCGATGCTTCCTGTAGCATCTCCACCTTGAAACAATGAACTGCCAGTCCTGCCCCTCCCTCAGCTTTGTTTCTGTAATAACTATAATATCCCAGTCCCATGTTCCAATCCATGCCCTGAGTTCATCTTCTTTAGCTGTCAGGCCCATTGCATTGAAATAAATGCAGTTTAATCATCAGTTCCCCCTCCCCCATTTCCTGCTATGTTCTTGCCTGCCTTGTCTGCTGAAATTGCTGTCTTTAACTTGGTCACTAACCTCAATCTTCTTTCTGGCCTTATGACTGTTTAAGGTGAAACACTCTGCCAGATTAGATTATATCCTCTCAAGCAGCTCTAACAATTCGCCCCATCAGGATGTGGGTCCCCCTTCCTGCTCCCAGTTCAGGTGCCTTCCCTACCCTGTCAACCTGTGCTGACACCTTCAGACATCCAGGGACTTGTCCACCAAGGTCCCGGTGTTACTCAGTTCTCCAGGAGGACCTACACGTCATGATGTATATCCTTCGCTTATGAGACTTCCCACAGTGCATAACCTCACAGTGAACAGAAGTAAACTCCATCTGCCATTACTCAGAGTGTGTACAACTCTGAGTATGACTAACTTCATCCAGTCTCCCCAACCGACCCTACCTCTAATTGTCGAGAGAATGCACAACCCTCCATATTGCGTTAACCTCCTCCAGTCCCTCTCATGGACACCATCTTTGTAAGCCTCTCCTGTTCCTGACTATATTTTCCTCCTGTTCCAATAAACCCTTGTGAACTTTGTGACCGAGTCCAATCTCTGCAGTGCTCTGTATCATCAGCCTCACTGTGCCTGGAGTCTGGCTTCAATTCCAGCCTTGGCCGACTGTCTGTGTGGACTTTGCATGTTCTCCCCCCGACTGTGTGGGTGTCTTCCGGGTGCTCTGGTTTCCTCCTTAGTCCAACATTTGCACGATAAGTGATTGGCCATCATAAATTGACTGTAGTCTTCAGGCAAGTGGGGTTTAGGTGCGTTCACCATGAGGAATGCAGGGTTTATTGGACAGGGAGAGGGATGGGTCTGGTTAGGATGCTCTTTAGAGGGTTCGTGTGGACTTGTTGGGCTGTGGAGATTCTATTCAGGTTATTGTCCCGTCCTGTCAACCATCCCTGTCTCTTGAACCTTGCCCCATCCCCAATACTCTCCTTATATGTGTAATCTCCAACAGTTTCTAAAACATTCCTTGGCGATGTAAGCTTCTCCAGTCCTTACAAAGATCGATATGACTGTCACCTTTTCCTGCTTTTAGAACCCTCTCTATAACTATTGCCATTCGTTACAGCACTCCCAATCACTGTTCCATCCTGAAACCCCCAAAACATTTATATCTCTGTAAACTCATCTGGATTGTCTATACTTCCTTTTGACAATCCCGTTCTGACTTTCTCTGTATCAAAAATGTCATTAAGTGTAGGTAACCCTTATTATTGTAACCTCCCTTCAGCCTTACAGCACTGACGATCTGTCGAAGCTCTTTTCAAACCGACAGCCATCTCTGTGTCTGTAATATCCTCCACTCCCCATACTACATTCTGTCTGAGCTCCTCTGTAGTCCATTAAACACTCTTTAACACTGTCTGTATCACTGTAACCTTCACCAAAAACACAACCTTCCCTACCTGTATAAATCCCTACACCAGTCCCTGTTCCTTTAAGCTCCGTCTAACAATACAACCCTCCATGTTTGTGTATTCACCTTCAGTCCCTACTCACCTCCATATCTGTGTAACCTTATCCATACATTTTTGCTACAGTCGCTTCAACTGTCCCTGTCAGTGTAATATCTACCAGTCCCGAAAACTCCCCTCTCTTTAACTTGCTCAGTTCACACACCACCGTCGCCATCTGTGACCTACTCCTGTCGGAGAACCCTCCCTCTGTGAACTGTTCCAACTCTTCAACTCTCAATAAGCTCCTGCAGATCTTACAGCCCTCCCTAATCTACCAAACCTCTTCCAGTCGCTAAAACGCCATCAGTCTGTGGAGACCCTACCACCATCTCTATCTGTGTTATCCTCTCAGGTCCCTGCAACCCTCCCGATCTGTAGATCCCACTCCAATGCCTGTGCCTCTCCCGATCCTGTTCCTACAAGACTCATTAACAATGTAACATCCTCCCGTCACTATCACCCACCCTGTCAATGTAAGCTCCTCCTGTATCTCCAAACATTTACTCATCTCCATAACCTTCTCCAGCTCTTACCCCATCTGTGTAAACATCACTCTCCACTCGAACCCTCCCTACCGCAGGAACTTCCTCCTGTTTGTGCTATGCTCTCTTTTCTGTGAAACTGTCTCTAACCATACTTGCTACCCAATCTCTCATAAAAAGGATCCAGATTCCACAGCCCCAATGTCTAAATAACCCCAGAACCTAAGCCTTCCTATATCTATAAACATCTTCAGTCACGATGACCCTCCATATTTCTGTTTGTTCTGCCAGATGATACAAACGTCCTTATCGCTGTAATCTGCTCACCTCCCTAAAATAGTCCCTGTCTGTGTAATCCAGCCCTGTCCTACAAACATCCTTATCCCTGTAAACGTCTCCATCCCTCCCAACATTCCCAACTCCATGAGCCCATTAGCACTACAGCTCTCCACATTTCTGTAACCTCCTGTGGGTCTATGGTCCTCCCTCCCTGTGAAATCACCTCCAGTCCCCACATCCCTCCCAATCTGTGTCCTCTGCTCCAGATCAGACCATTGCTGTCTCTGTCAACACCTCCACTCCTGACAACTCTTCCCATTTGTGTAACCTCGTTCAGCCCCCATACTCTCCAGCTTCCAGAATTCTTTTCCTGCATTGCAACCAAAACCATGTTTATGTAACAACCACCAGTGCTTACACCCTCCCCAACTCAGTAACCTCTTGCAGTCCTATCAAAGCACCTAAACTGTGAAACCTCTCATTTCCCAACAATCCTCCCTCCCTCCCTCCTCAAATGCCTTCATCACCATGAAGCCTCACAATTACTGAAGCCTCCTTTTGGCATTGCAACCCTCCTAATGTCTGCAAAATCCTCCTGTCCTGATATTCCTCCGTATCTCTGTAACCCCCACCACCCCCCAGTGGCAGAGGAGAGAAGATTTGTAGCGTATGGACCATATTACGGAGGTAGAATTCTGGAAATTACAAATTTGGTCGAATGTCTGTGGTGTGCACATTATTGGCGAGGACTCTAAAGACAGGATTTATGACTACTTGGAAAGCCATAGTTAAATTAGCCACAGTCAGTATGGGTTTGTGAGGGGTCAGGTCATGCCTCACAAACCTTATTGAATTTTTTGAGGATATGAGAAAATGATGGCACATTCAGTAAAGAAGGAAAATTGGGATACATGGAAATCTGTCTGTCTGGATATAGGATTGGCTGGCCCAGAGAAGACAGAGTGTGGCGGCAGATGGACAGTTTTGAGCCTGGAGCTCAGTGACCAGTGGTGTTCTGTAACAATCAGCTCTGGGACTCTGCTCTTTGTGATTTTTGTAAATGACTTGGATGAGGATGTTGGAGAGTGGGTTAGTAAGTTTGCAAATCACACCAAGGTTGGTGGAGTCGTGGGTAAAGTGGAGGGCTGTTGTAGGTTGCAATGGGACATTGACAGGACGCAGAGCTGGGCTGGAAGTGGCAGATGGAGTTCAATCTGGAAAAGTGTGAAGTGATTCATTCTGGAAGGTCGAACCTGAATATAAACTACAGCGTTAAAAGGCAAAATACTTGGCATTGTGGAGGAACAGAGAGATCATGGCGTCCACGTCCATAGATCCCTCAAAGTTGCCACGCACGTTGAAAGGGTTGTTAAAAAGGCACATGTTGTGTTGGTTTTCCTTAGCAAGGGGATTGATTTCAAGAGTGGTGAGGTTTTTCTGCATCTTTATAGCGACCTGGTGAGACCACATTTAGAATATTGTGTTCAGTTCTTGTCCCATCTTTACAGGAAGGTTATGCAAGTTTTAGAGAGTGTACATAGGAGATTTACCAGGATGCTGCCTGGAATGGAGGGCATTTCTTATGGAGAACGTTTGAGGGAGCTAAGACTTTTCTCATTGGAGTGAAGAAGGGGGTGGGGTGACTTGGTAGAGGTGAACACGATGATGAGAGGCACAGAGTGAGTGAGTAGTGAGAGACTTTTTCTCCTCTGGCATAAATGGCTATTACAAGGCGGCATAATTTTAAAGTGATTGAAAGATGGATAAGAGGATAGAGAATGGTAGGTGGTTGGATGGACTGTCAATGGTGGTATTAAAATTAGACACATTCGGGACATCTAATAGACTCTTGGACAGACACATGGATATTAGTAAAATGAAGGGTATGAAGGTTAGTTTGATCTTACAGTAGGATAAAAAGTTGGCATAGCATCATGGCCGAAGGGTCTTGGGCTGAACTGTTCTGTGTTCTACGTTCTGTGTGGTAAACTGGGTAATAAGCTCAGATCAGTGTAAAAAGGATATGGCATTCAGGAGGAGCTAGTGAACTGGATACAAAATTTGCTTGATGGTAGGAGACAGAGGGTGATGGGAGACATGTTTTTCTGACTGGAGACATGTGACCAGCGGCGTAGTGGGTCCCCTGTTGTTTGTCATTTGGATAAATGGTTTGGATGGGAGTATTGGTTTCCTGGTAAGTAAGGTTTTTGGGTGTCACTGAAAGTGGTGGTAATGTGGACAGTGAAGAAGGTTATCTATGACACAACAGGATAAACAGTACTGCTGGGATAGTGGGCTGAAGAATAGCACATGGAGGTTAATTAGATAAATGTGAAGTGTTCCATTTTGGTGAAACAAACCAGGGTGGGACTTGTACAGTTAATGTTCTGGCACTGGGTAGTGTTATCAATCAGAGACCCAGGGATGCAGGTACACAGTTCTTTGAATGTGGTATCACAGGTAGAGAGGCTGGTGAAGCAGGCCTTTGGGATGGTTACCTTCATTAGGGAGAGCATTAAGAGTAAGAGTTGGGATGTCATGTTGTATCTGTAAAAGACATTGGTGGACCACCATAAAAACATTGTTGAACAGGAGGAAGAACTCCTCTAGTTCACTTACTTCCTTTAAGGAATGGCATTAAATATTCTAATCTGGTCTGGCCAACATTTGACTCCAGACCCACAGCAATATGGCTGACTCTGAGCTACCCTCTGGGTAATTAGCAGTTGGGTCAAAGAATGTTAGTCCAGGCAGTGACACCCACATCCCATGAATAAATAAATAAAAATACACATGGTGCTCCCTACCTCTGCAAACCCCTCCAGCTGCAGCAATCCGTACTGGCTTTGTAACACCGTTCAAACGGTGACCACTCTCTGTAACACTCTCACCACCTCTAGCACCTTCACCTCTCCCTGTTCCTATTGTGTCAATAAACCCTGATCATGGTTCCCCTTCCCACTGTCCTCCTCCCGCTAGCATACACTTTGCAATCTATTTAATATTTACTCCTAAAACACTCTCCCACTTCAGGATTTTAAGTACTTTTTGATGATCTTCTCAGCCTCCTAATCTAGTATGATCCCTTTTGTCCTGAGTGCGGGACCAGTGGGGATTTCTTGCTGAGGTTTATACTGTTTCAATGGAGTGTCCTTCTGTTGAGTGTTTTACACTGTTCCTTCAAATGTTTTATGCTGTCCATTTACAGACACATGTCTCAGTGTGTTTAGCCTGTTTACCTTGGTCACTTCTCCTCTCACACACATGTAATTGGCTATTTTTGTTTCTAGTTGTAGCTTGTCTTCTGTGAATCACTTTAAAACTTTATATTCTTTAAAAAGAACTTTATCACAATTTCCCGAAGGATCTCTCCCGGTGACATTACTCATTCACTAAGTTTCATCACACGGTCGCTCTGCGATAGTTATGTCCCTAGCCAGTTGCACAATGTGTTTTTCAAAGAAACACTGAAAAAAAAATTCACCGAAGTCCTCTTCCAATATCAATGTTGACCGTGTGTTGTCCCAGATTATACGAATATTGAAGTTTTACAAAATTATCACAATGCCTTTGTTAAAAAATTCCACTGAGTCCCTGTGTAATGCAATGATGAGCAATGGAATACTTTTCAGTGGCTAAAACTGTTCTGCTGCTTGTGTCCTTGACAAGTAGTAATTTACATTCGGACTGACTCTACTTCATGATCTGCAGCCAAATGCTTTCTCTGTAATGCCTTTGTTATCCATTATTTTTAGTGTTACCCATTTTTCCTGAGTTTCCGCAAGATTGTGAACCATTGAATATTTTTGTTCATCCTGTATCCATGTCTCCCTGGTGTCTAAATCTCTTTTATCTCTGTGTCAGAAATCAATCTACCTTATTACAGTGACGTTGTCCATTAAAAAAAAACATAACGTGCTCTTTCCCACAATTTTCTGTCACAAGTCATTTCGCTGATGTGCAGTTTTAGTTAAACTCTGTCTCTTCCTGTTCCTTTCTGCTTGTCTTCGCCACATTCCCATGTTGTTCCATTGCTTCACATTTTCTCTTTGGATTTGGAAAGTTCCTTTCACCTGAACCCTGTCCCAGCATCCTCTCTGTCAGTTTAAAGTCCTGTCCATAAACCTACCGACATGATCGGCCAGGACCCTGGTCCCACAACGGTTCCAGTGGGACCATCCTAATGGATTATTTATTAAATCAGGTATGGGATGTGGGTGTCTCATTCTTGCCCAGTCCTAGCTGCCCTTGAACTGAGTAACTTGCTTGGCCTTTGAAGAGGGTAATTGGGAGGTAAATAGTTTGCTATGGCTATGTCGTGCAGACCACGTGAGGAAGAGCAGATGTCCTTCTCTGAATGACATAGCAGACCGGGATACCTGCAGCGGTGTTTGTGCAGTGTGTCCAGGAAGTTTTTCTAACTCAGTATGGAGATTGCCCGACCAGAGGGGAGGCCATATTGGATTTGGTACTTGGTAACGAACCGGGGCAAGTGATGGGCTTGTTATTGTGTGAACATTTTGGTGATCGTGACCACAATTCTGTGACTTTCACCTTGGTTATGGAGAGAGATAGGTGCGTGCAACAGGGTAGGCTTTACAATTGGGGGAAGGGTAAATACGATGCTGTAAGACAGGATCTGAGGAGCATAACTTGGGAGCATAGGCTGTCAGGGAAGAATGCCGTGGAAATGTGGAAATTATTCAAGGAACAGATACGGCGTGTCCTTGATATGTATGTACCTGTCAGGCAGGAAAGAGATGGTCGTGTGAGGGAACCTTGGTTGATGAGGGAGGTTGAATGTCTTGTAAAGAGGAAGAAGCAGGCTTGCATAAGGTTGAGGAAACAAGGTTCAGACAGAGCGTTGGAGGGATACAGGATAGCCAGGAGGGAGCTGAAGAAATGGATTAGGAGAGCTAAGAGAGGGCATGAAAAGTCTTTGGCGGGTAGGATCAAGGATAACCCCAAGGCATTTTATGCGTATGTGAGAAACATGAGAATGACGAGTACGAGGGTAGGTCCTATCAAGGACAGTAGTTGGAGACTGTGTATTGAGTCGGAAGAGATAGGAGATGTCTTGAATGAGTACTTTTCTTCAGTATTTACGAACGAGAGGGACCGTATTGTTGAAGAGGAGAGTGTGAAACGGACTGGTAAGCTAGAAGAGATACTTGGAAGGAAGGAAGATGTGTTGGGCATTTTGAAAAACTTGAGGATAGACAAGTCCCCCGGGCCTGACGGGACATATCCTAGGATTATGTGGGAAGCAAGAGACGAATTTGCAGTACCGTTGGCAATGATCTTTTCGTCTTCACTGTCAACGGGGGTGGTACCAGAGGACTGGAGAGTGGCGAATGTTGTGCCCCTGTTCAAAAAAGGAAATAGGGATACCCCGGGAATTACAGGCCAGTTAGTCTTACTTCGGTGGTAGGCAAAGTAATGGAAAGGGTACTGAGGGATAGGATATATGAGTATCTGGAAAGACACTGCTTGATTAGGGACAGCCAGTCCGGATTTGCGAGGGGTCGGTCTGCCTTACAAGTCTGATTGAATTCTTTGAGGAGGTGACCAAGCATGTGGATGAGGGTAAAGCAGTGGATGTAGTGTACATGGATTTTAGTAAGGCATTTGATAAGGTTCCCCATGGTAGGCTCATGCGGAAAGTCAGGAGGCATGGGTAGAGGAAAATTTGGCCAGTTGGATAGAAAACTGGCTAACCGGTCGAAGGCAGAGAGTGGTGGTAGATGGTAAATATTCAGCCTGGAGCCCAGTTACAAGTAAAGTTCCACATGGATCAGTTCTGTGTCCTCTGCTGTTTGTAATTTTTATTAATGACTTGAAAGAGGGAGTCGAAGGGTGAGTCAGTAAATTTACAGATGATACGAAGATTGGTGGCGTTGTGGATAGTGAGGAGAGCTGTTGTCGACTGCAAAGGGGCTTAGATATGATGCAGAGCTGGGCTGAGGAGTGGCAGATGGAGTTCAACCCTGCCAAGTGTGAGGTTGTCCATTTTGGAAGGACAAATAAGAATGCGGAATACAGGGTTAACGGTAGGGTTCTTAGTAAGGTGGAGGAGCAGAGGGATCTTGGGGTCTATGTTCATAGATCTTTGAAAGTTGCCACTCAGGTGGATAGAGCTTGTAAGAAGGCCTATGGTGTATTAGCGTTCATTAGCAGAGGGATTGAATTCAAGAGTCGTGAAGTGATGTTACAGCTGTACAGGACTTTGGTAAGGCCACATTTGGAGTACTGTGTGCAGGTCTGGTCGCCTCACTTTAGGAAATATGTGGAAGCTTTGGAGACGGTGCAGAGAAGATTTACCAGGATGTTGCCTGGAATGGGGAATAAGTCGTACGAGGATAGGTTGAGAGTACTAGACCTTTTCTCATTGGAACGGCGAAGGATGAGGGGTGACTTGATAGATGTTTATAAGATGATCAGAGGAATAGATAGAGAAGACAGTCAGAAACGTTTTCGCCAGGTACAACAGTGTGTTACAAGGGGACATAAATTTAAGGTGAAGGGTGGGAGGTATGGGGGGATGTCAGGGGTAGGGTCTTTACCCAGAGAGTGGTGGGGGCATGGAACGCGCTGCCTGTGGGATTGGCAGAGTCAGAATCATTTGTGACCTTTAAGCGGCAATTGGATAGGTACATGGATGGGTGCTTAAGGTAGGATAAATGTTCGGCACAACATCGTGGGCCGAAGGGCCCGTTCTGTGCTGTATTGTTCTATGTTCTATCTATGTTCTATACATTTCATTGGGCACTGGAGATTTCTCCACCTTTATGCCTGTGAAAACATTTAATACCTCCTCTTTATTGATCTTAACATGTTCTGGAACCTCAGCATCCCAACTGAAATCCCAGGCTTTCATGCCTTTCTCCTGTGTGAATACAGGTGGGAAGTGTTAATTGAAGACCTCACCTGCTTTCTCTGGCTCCGTGCAGAGAAAGATTGTCCCTTTGGTTTCTCACAGACCTTTCTCTTTCGCTGGGAATCCTCTTACTCTCACGATGCTGATAAAATACCTGTGGCTTTTCCGCAATCGTATCTGCCAAATATATTTCATGACCATTGTTTGTCCCTCATTTTCCACAATCCCCTTGCACTCTCTATACTTGTGAAGAGCTTCACCTGATTTTATTGCACTGTATTTTCTTTATCAAACTCACGATAACACTTGATCAGTATTCGCTGGACTTGCTGCCTTTACTATTCACTCTTCAAGGAGCACACTGGCCCTGCGTTCTCACTGCATCACTTTAAAATACTCCACTTTCCTAATATGGACCCAACTGCAGGGAGCTCCTCCCTGTCTCTGTTTGCCAGATCCTCTGTAATGATCGTGATACTGATAGGAGGCACAGTTGTGAGGGGGACAGACAGGAGACTGTTGGCTCCAGAAGAGACCCCAGGATCGTGTGCTGCCTCCCAGGTACCAGGGTCAAGGATGTCTCTGAGTTGTTATTGAAGGGGGAGGGTGAACATCCAGAGGTCATTGTGGCACATCAGTCCACATGACAGAGGTAGACAAAGGGATGGGGTACTGTGAAGTGAGTACAGGGAGTCAGGTGAGAAGTTAAAAAAACAGGATATTGACCTTAATGATCTCCAGATTACTCCCAATGCCAAGTGCCAGTGAGGATAGAAATAGAAAGGTAGACCGGATGGATATGTGGCTGAGGAGCTGGTGTAGTGGGCAGGGTTTTCAGTTTTTGGGTCATTGGGATCTCTTCTGGGGTAGAGGTGACCTGTAAAAATTGGGATGGTTTGCACTTGAAGCAAAGGGGCACAAGTATCCCAAGGAGGAGATTTGCTAGTGTTACCCAGGAGGATTTAAACTAGTTTGGCAGGGAGTTGAGACTCTGAGTGAGAGAGGGACCATCGTAAAGTCAGGGGAAATACGTCAGCCATCAAGAGCAATTTACTTATTCAGGATATCCAGGGGCACAGTCGAGGGAGGGAAAGATACCTGGTTTAAAGGGCATTTATTTCAACACACGAGGCCTGATTGGTAAGGCAGATGGGCTCAGAGCATGGATTAGCTCTGGGGACTGGGATATTATAGCCATAATAGAATCATGGCTGAGAGAAGGGCAGGACCGGCAGCTCAGTTTTCCAGGATACAGAAGCTACAGGCGTGACAGAAGGGCAAGTAAGTGAGGAGGGGAAGTTGTCCTTTTGATTAGGAAGGACATAACAACTGTGCATTGAGACAATTCTGTTAAGCAGTCATCAAATGAGGCCATAAATTTAAAAGCTAAAAACAAAGAGGGGATGGTCAGTCTCCTGGGATCGTGTTCTGGACCCTCAAATAGCCAGCGAGTACGAGTGTTAGAGCAGAGTGAGGGAGCAGAGTGGGGTGGGAGCTGGAGGATTACACGTATCTGGGAATCACACGGATAACTTTCTGCGCTGGGACCTGCCTGAACTGAGTTTGGAAGAAGTGCAAGAGCCTTCACAGAAAAGGCTGTAAATTCATTGGCCGATAATACACCGTTATCAGCGACTGTCAGTAAGTTGATAGAAGTTATCAAATTTATTTTTTTAACTTCTGAAATAAGGGTTAAACTCAGAAATAAGAGGTAGAAGTGAAATTCTGAGCCGATATATATATTACCCTCAGTAAGCCACAGTTGAATAAGGGAGTTAACCATATTTTTTCTCCCTGATGTTAATTTAATTCTAAGTTATTAACTAAGTTACTCTAGACATGTTGCATTTTAATCCATGACAAGACATGTTTGTTAGATGGAAAATATGTTATGTTACGTTGGGAAGTCATAGCCCCTGATGGTGTCCTAGATGAACACTGGGTCTTGGAATTCAGACAGTGAGTGGAGACTCTATGGGCCATCTGTGATGCTGAGAGTTACGGGGATAGCACGCACACAGAGTAGATGACCCTGCAGACGTGACAGCCGAGAAGAAGAAAGGGAATAGAGGACAAGACAATCGAAGAGAAATATTCAGAGAATGGAAGAATTTCCTGAAATCACCTCCCAATTCAGTTTCCCAGTTTGCAAGTTGATGAAGGTGCGGACTACTCAGAGGAGTGCAGTTGGAACCATGTCTGTGGCACCACAAGCAGCCTGCCTGTACAGGAGGGGAGGGCGAATGAAGGAATAGCAATTTGTACAGGGGAGTCAGGAAAGAGAAGGTGTCAGCGTGTCTGTAATTCCAGGATAGTGGGGCTAAGAATGACAAAGTGTCTGCAGGACTTCGTCTGGCGGGCTGTGGGGTGGGGGGCAGTGAGCAGTCAAAGGTCACGCCCATGTTGGTAGGAATGATCTGGGTAGGAAGGGTGAAGTGGTCTGGGAATCAGAATTTAGGGAGCTAGTTGGATGGTTAGCAAGCGGGACCTCAAATGTAGCAATCCCTTGGTTACTGCCAGTGCCGTGTCCACGTGAGAACAGAACTTGGAGTTTTAGGCAGATGAGAGTGTGACTGGGATGATGGTGCTGCAGGAAGGGCTTCGGATTCCTGGGACATTGGGATTGGTGCTGGGGAAGGCAGCAACTGTATAAAACTGGCTGGGCTAACATGACTGAATTTCTTATGGAGTGTTTGGGAGGGATTGAAAATAACTTGGCGTGTGCTTAGGATCCAAAAAGAAATAGTAGAGGAGACTACCAGGATTCTCAAAACAATGGGAGATACAGTTGGTACTAATTTACAACAACAAGTTTATCAGTGGAAGATGGAGTAAGAAAGAAAGCCTTAATCTGAGGTACACTGCATGGACATGAACCCTTGGAGTTTGGGGAGTTCCAGATGTAAATTGGTGTGTAGAAATCTGATGTACTGAGCCCCGGGAGCTGGCTCAAGGAATAGCAGGACTGGGTGGTAAATATTGTTGGGTATAAAGGATTCCAAAATGCTAGAACGGAAGGGAAAGGATGAAGGTAGACGTATTGGTTTAGATTAGCGTTAGTTAAGGGGTCCAAGAGAAAGAGGATCCGTCCAAGGACAGAATGAATTTGGCTGGAGCTACAGAACAAAAACAGTATCCAGTTACACTGTGAGTACAGTCTGTCGGCCAGCAATCATTGGAAAGGATGGAGATGGCCATTTGAGAGCGATAACAATACGACAGAATAGTTACATTGAGAAACATAACTTATTGACTGGGTTACTGTTGGTGGAGGGTCATGAGGGATGAGTGTCCCTGGATTACATGGAGAAGAGCTTATAGCAGGAGTATGTGTCCAGCCCAAGACACGATGTACTGTTGGACCTGGTCCTTGGGAAAGAGGTGGGGAAAGTGGATCCAGTATCAAAAGGGGAACATTTTGTGGCACAGCGATCATTTTATTGTAAAGTTCAGGATGATGGTAGATAATGATATGCAATAATTGAGAGTGAGAAACATTAATTGACTCAGAGCAGCCTTTAATGGGGAAAGAATGAAGCTGGGAAGGTTTGACTGGAACACCAAGTTTGTCAGAAAAAGATAAATTGAAAAATGGGATCCTTCAAAGAGGAGATGGCTTGGGTCCATTTGAGGAATTGTCCCTCAAATGGGAAAGGGAGGATGGTGACGGAGAATAACAATAGAATTGGTATCAGATTGAGAATACGATTGGGCACCAGGAGGAATGGTGAAGGTTCAGCGGGAGATCGTAGAGCGGGGGGGAGGGGAATTATGGGAAAACAGAGCCAAAATCGAGCTGTCCCTGAATCTTCAGTGGGCACCTCATAGTGAGCTTATAGAAAGATGGAGTAAGGATGGTTTCAAACTAGAAAGAGGATTCATACCTGGAAAAAGATCTCCGCAAGTAGTTCGGATACAATTAGTTCCATTGTCGCTAAATGTTTGACTGAAACATTCAGGAGGAGTTTGGATGATTGTTGATACAAAATAAATGTGTAACGATGTGAGGGAAAGAGGAGATCATTACTCAGCAGAGAGTTCAGTTGAAGAGCTAGTGAAACCATGATCAGCCAAATGAGCCCCTTCTGTGTCATATGGCGCCTGTGTCATTCAGTATGACGTCTTGAGAGTCCTCCAAGTCCACAAAAACCTGTCTTTGTAACCTTCTCGATACTGTATGATATATTCTAACCTCCATCAGCCAATGTAACCCTCCGTATCCCTGTAACTCACACAGGCTTTATAAACCTTCCTTCTCTGGAGACTGCTGCAGCCTCAATAATCTATCCTCTGTAGAAAAAATTCTCAAATCTTTACAGCTCTCAACCTTCTTTGCAACTAATATGATCCATAGAAGCCTAATCTGTATAATCTCCTCTAATCCATACAACAATCAATGTTACTAACTGCCTCCAGCCCTGAATTTATCTCCATAAATTCCAGCCATTACAGTGTTCATTATATCTCCAACTTCCTCCAGCACTTGCCCATCTCTTTTCTTTGCTCCAGTCCCTACAATTTTCCCTGTTGGGTAATCTACTCCAATGCCTCACTAGCTGTGTAACATCTTCTAGTCCCGATAGTGCTCCCGATTCTGTAACCACCTTCTGCCCTGGCACAGCTCACTGTCTCTGCAACCTCCAGATTCCAAATCCATCCTGATCTGTGGAAACACATCCAGCCCTCCCTCTCTCTCTAATATCTACCAGATGTTAAAACTGAAATAACTCCACAGAGGCCGGTATCCCGTCACCAAACCACCTTTTGTTTCTAAATGGACGATACATGGCAGTGACCCACGCTAGCTCAGAGCCGGATCCTACAGTGAACAGAGACCCTGATGCTCCTGTTTATTTATATCAGCCAGGATTCCCTGATTGGACCAGGTTCACAGTCCCAATCAAGGAACATGTATTAATCAGGTTTACCTGACTGACCCCATTCCAATCACTATAAAACACTCCACGTGTCTCTAATGTTCATTAACACTTACAAATCTTCTCGTTTCTGAAAGTCCTCCAGTTTCACCAACGCTATGTCTGTAAAATTTCCCAAGGACAGTCCTGTCCCTTTCAGTAGACCCTCCTGTTATCAGTCTCCTGCAGGACCAATACAAGCTATTTTCCCTGCTTTCTACAAACTCTCGATATCAACGTCCTCCACCCAGAACGTCTCTTACTAATCTCTCACCGCTTTCCAAAAATTCGATTGTCGTTTGTGTGTGATCTTCTCCATAAGGACGAAGGGGCTTTTGAAGCAGGGAGCTTCATAGGGCATGAAGACCTTTACACAAATAGGAATGTTTGTGGCTTACAGAAGTGGGAAGGTCATGGAACATGAAGGATGTTCCAGAGAACTAGCCATTTATAGGCACAGTGAACAGAATGTTTATTTCTGGTGCAGAGACAGAGAGAGCTATATCATGTGATAAATTGTTCAGGTAACATTTTTATCAGGTTTCGGGGAGGGTTTCTCTCCACAAGGCTCTTGCAGCCAGAATATTGATCTGGCTAGTCCAGCTCCATTTTCACTTCAACTATAACCTAAAACTATTCTTGTGTTTGCAATCTCCTTCCGCCTCTGGAACAACCCATATCCCTGTAATATCCCCCCGCCTTCACACACCTTCCTATCTCCGTAACCTCCTCTGGACCCTACAGCCATCCTGGGCTCTGCACTTGCTGACATCCCTGAATTCCTTCCGAACGTTTCAACAATGCCAATGAAATGGTAGCTTTCAGTAGTATGAACCATGTCAGATGGAGCTGTCATTATGGAGATGTGACTGCAGTGGGATCACGACTGAGAACTGAATAATCAAAGGTTTCCCCATTTGTACAGGAAGGACAAAAAGGCCAACAAAGTGAAGTAGCATTGTTTATAAAGAATGGGAGCAGTATTATTGTGGTGCTAATCAATTTACACACTGCTCCTTCTGGCCCTATCCCCTCATCCCACGTATTGACCCTGTCAGACATTGGTAACCTTTGACAACTTCATAAAATAGCACAGTATAGAGGAGATCACTGTCTGCATTGGACAAGAAGTAACGTTTTCTAAAAGCCCTCGTTCTGTTTCCCGGGGACTATAGACCTTCAGGTGCAGATCCATGCACCTTTGTATAATGTTTTGAGAGTTTCTGCCTGTAATATACTTCCATGAGTGACTCCCAAATCCCCACCATACTTTGGGTGAAATAGCAACCTGCCTCACCACTTCTATAATATTTCAACCAATTATATTAGTGCTTTTGTTCAATCCGGAGGCAACAGCTTCAAGTTCTTTCTAACCACTTGTCTGTCACTAAAAATTGCTCTTGAGGATGTTTAACTTGTTCTCTGCACCTACGGGAAAACAGTTTACGGTGGTCAATCCATTGACTCATAATCGAGAGCCACAGAATAATAGTCTGTTGATATCCCATGAAGGAAATTGGTGGAATTTAAAAGCAACCATTATGATTTATTATAAAAACCCATCTGCTTATCTCAAGTCCTTTTGCGAAGTTAATGTGGGTCATGCTTCCCTAGTCAGGTTTCCGTGTGACGTTGGTGATGAACATGTGGGTGTACTGTACCTTGAGCAGAATTAAAAGCCAGCAATAACTACCTGACAGCACCAAGTGTTCTGAAAAATAGACACAATGTAACATTTGGTCAAACAACTCGATTAGCTCATTGTCTTGAGACAAAAACATATTCAGCCAAACAGTTTACATTATACCCCAAAGTACCCACCTCCAATCAAGTTTGAATTTAATATATTGACAATCTTAAAAACCAATGACACAATCCAATGGTTTGGAGTACAAGACCGTGGAAAATTGAACAGTTCAGAGGAGAACTGCCAAGCTACCAGCAGGCAAAGACTGTCTGAAAAATAGCTCTCCTACTTTTTATCCATTAGTAACTATAGAAGCAGAATCCACAAGAAGAAAAGAAGACAGGAATATGGAGAAGAACCGAAAGCTTCCTGGTTTTGAGATATGAAGTCTTGTTTTGTAAATCTTAATTAGGAGTCTAATCGGCCTAGTATTGTGGAGGGGGAAGGTCAAATATAGGTTAGATGAAGAAGCTGTAAACAGTCGTTCGTTTATTATTCTCTGTTATACTTTAAGAAATAAAGTTGTTAATTTTTACTTTAAATAGTTTTGGACTCTAGAATTTTCACACATTACTGCATTGGAAAATTTTTTTCTCTGTTGCTGGTTTTAATTAAGCAGGAGAACTGCTCCTGTGTTGTAACACTACAAACTCACAGCAATGTGTTTTACTCTTCACTGTCCTGTGGAACAGCTGGACAAGCCACTCAGTTCAAGATCAGCATAACACGCTGGCCTGACCAGGGCTGCATAAATCCTGTGAGAGAAGAACAAAGGTCTGTTTCCTCTGTCTGTTTCCCGTATTCCTACAGCTCATTTCCATTGAGGTAGGTGATCATCCCCAATTTTAGGTGCATTCAGTCTCATTGAAATACTCCCCAAGAGTGATGCACATCTCCATAGGCATCTCTGGTGCTCCCGTTATTGATGCTGATGTACAGCTGTAAGGAACTCATAAATTCCATGTCAGTCCTAGGGCATAGAGAAAGAATGACTTTTTGTGGAACAGGAAGTAAAAACGGCGATGTCTAAGTGAGAGAAGGGAATTATTGAGATCATCCCTGAGAATAAGGAAAAGACAAACACATAACCTCAACACCAAGGAGAGGGAAGCACTGAAATCACTAAGAAACGATAAGAACATAATCATACTACCAGCAGATAAAGGCAGAATGACGGTCATCCTAGATAAATCTGATTACATCCAAAAAGCACAACAACTACTTGCAGATATCAACACCTACCAAATGAGGGAATTTGACCCCACCCCACAGCTCACCAATAGGATAAATAACACACTAAGGAATCTACAAAAAAAACGGACAGATAACCAGTGCTGACCTACAAAGAATGAAACCGGAAAGCAACAACACCCCCAAATTCTATGGATTACCTAAAGTACACAAACCAGACATCACACTCAGACCCATAGTATCACTACCAGGGACACCATCACACAAACTGGCCAAAGAACGCCAACAGAAACTGAAACACCTGGTCAGCGGATCCAAACACTCTATACAATCAACACAGGAATTCTTGGACATCATCAGAAATATACACATAGACAAAGAAGAAACCATGATATCATTCGAAGTGACGGCACTGTTCACTTTGATTGACAAAACCCTAGCCAGAGAAACAATAGCCAAACTACTGGACATACAGAACAGAAAATAGGACGCTGAACCTATCAACAAAGAAGGCATACTTAAACTACTGGACTTGTGCCTCACAACACACTTCACATTCAACAACCAGATATACGAACAAATCAACGGAACACCCATGGGATCACCAATCGCGGGACTCATAGCAGAGGCAGTTATGCAAAGGTTAGAACAAACAGCCGTACCACAAATTCAACCCAAACCCTGGGTCAGATATGTCGATGACACGTTTGTAATCATTAAAAACACGGAAATAAAAAAACACACCGGATCATCAACGCCACACTCACAGGAATCCGATTCACGAGAGAACAAGAAAAGGATAGCCAACTCTCATTCCTAGATATGGCCTTGCTTCAATCCTTCCACAGTAATAATTACAGCAGGAAATCTGGATCCATCGTGTTATCAGGGTACATTTGTACATCTGCTTTAACAAAAAGTTAAATGATGAAGTATGATACTTTACAACACCATTGTAGGGAAGGCAACACTTGCAGGTTTCATTAAAGGGATTGATGGTAGTCCAGCAATGATGGGCAAAGTACTTAGCTGGTGATCATTTAATGAGGTTGAAACCCAGTGAGATAAATCAATAAACGATATAAATGGAACACGAAATGACACGACCAGCTATCCTTAGTAGCCACACACGCAGACAACAAGCAACATGAATTCGACTGGGACAACACTACTATCATAGGGCAAGCCAGATAGAGAACAGCCAGGGGATTCCTAGAGGCATGGCATTCATCCACAAACTCCATCAACAAACACATCGACCTGGACCCAATATACCAACCACTACAGCGGACAGCTGAAACTGACAACCGGAAGCGGCAGGGACAGACCACGATAAACACCGGAGGAAACATCAAAGAAGCGCTTCGCAGGAGGCTCCCAAGCACTGACGATGTCGCCTAGCCAGGGGACGAAACGTTTGCAACAAAAACCTCTGCGAACAGAACCACAACATGGAAGATGCCTTTGAAACTGGTTTAAAAATCGTTTCAGTCCCACTGCCAGAAAAGCATGCTAACATTTCAAGGATGTACTACGAGTAATGAAGCCATGAGGAATACCATGGAACAGTCCATCTGTGCAGCCCTTGCTCCATTTGTTTGTGATGTTGGACCATCTCTGACACCTTCTTCTTCCTGTGTTAGTGACTTGAGAAGCTGAATGACCTCTTCCTGTTCCTTTGTAAGTGACTCCAGGTGTGAAATGTTCACTTTCTGACCCCTGTAAGTGATGTGTGGGCGTGAGCAAACACCTTGCCTTCCTGTGTAACGGCAGGAGGGACTGAATGGGCTATCCCTCTTCTTATCCAGTAGTTTTAGTGGGCTGAATGACTTTCCCATATTCCCGTGAAGCCAGATTAAGGTACTGAGTGAACTCCTCCGTTTACTGTGGAAATGTACAGCGCTGTTTCATGAGTGTTGCCAACAGTTTAACAGCACAGGCTTGAACGTTGTCTCAGTCTTGTTGCACATGGACACAGAATGCATCAGGAGGTCAGGGATAACGAAGCTTTCTGAATACCGTGTAAAATACAGTAAATATCCCCACTTCTGATTGATGTGGACTCAATGGGATGCTTCTTCACAGCAAGGATTCCTTGATGACAAACTGGGTTTGCCTGGGCTGAGGTAGCTACCCTGAGGATTTCCTGCAGAGATATTCCACAGCTGAGATGATAAACACGTTCCATTGTGTTGTGAATTACTCCAAACACTGGAGGGTTTGAAATGGATTCTGATGAAGTGCAATTTTACTCAGACTCCTTGACGTCAACTTCAATTAAATACTGCCTTGATAACAGGGCCAGTCACTCTTTGGTAGGCCTTTGTATTCTATCGCTCATATTGATAGGTTATGGTGTAGGAGAAGGCAGTGATTTCTTCAAACAGAGGGTAGTGAATGTCAGGAATTCTCTATTCCAGAGAGTCAGGGGAGCTATAGCAGTAAATGGCCTCTAACTGTTCCTGTCTAGTACGTTGGAGGATCTGAATGGAACATCGGAAAAAGAGCAGGGTTAGATCGTTAGACACTATGAACCTTCTCCACCAGGCACTAAGATTGTGGCTGATCAGGTTATGGTCTCAGCCCCACTTTCCTGTCTGTATCCTTAAACCTGTGACTCAATTCTCTGTCAAATATTTAACAAACTCAGCTTTGGATAAATGTGAACAAGGAGGCACCACATTCCTCTGGGGAAGATAATTCCCACTCCAATGGTCCTTTTAGATTTTTTTCCTCATCTCCCTTACAGTGTCATGCAGCACGGAGACCTGTTCTCAAAACTCAGACATCCCAATGTGACCTAGTCATATTTGCCAGCATGAGGCACATATTCCTCTAAATTCTTCCTATTAATATGCATATCCAGATGCCTTTTAACTGTTGTAACTGTACCAGCCTCCATCACTTTCTCTGAGAGCTCATTCCATACACATTACATAACCTGCATGAAAATATTGACCCTTTACTATCTTTCTCCTCTAACCTTAAGCCTTTGTCCTATAGCTTTGGACTCCCCTAACGTGGGAAAAAAAAGACCTTGGCTATTCAGATTATCCATGTTCGTCATGATTTTATAAACCTCTATAATGTCACGCCTCAGCCTCCAATGCTCTAGAGTAAACAAGTCCCAGTCTGTCCAGCCTCTCCCTGTAGCCTAATCTCGCCATGCGCGGCAGTATCCTAGTACATCTTTTCTGCACCCTCCCAACTTTAACAACGTCCTACCTGTAGCAGAGCGAACTGAATTAAACACAGTATTCTACATCTGGCCTCACCAACATCCTGCCCAGTCGCAACATGCTCTCCCAACTCACATACTCAATGCGCTGTTCAACAAAGGAATCCTGTCGAATGCCTTGCCTTGATACAAAACCCCTCCTTCACCACCCTATCTACCTGCTACATCACTTTCCAGTATCTATGATCATGCACCTTTTTGTTCAACAACATTCCCCAGGACCTCACCATCAATTGTATATGTCCTGCCCTGTTTTACCTTACCAAAATGCAACACTTCACATTTATCTAAATTTAACTTCATCTGTCACTCCTTGGCCCATTAACCCATCTGATCAAGGTCTCATTGTACTCTGAGGTAAAACTTGCTGGCCACCGCATCTCCAATTTTACTGTTATGTGCAAACATAGAAACAGGCAAATATTCACATTCAAATCATTTATATAAATAATGAAAAGTAGTGGGTTCAGCACGGCTCCTTGTGGCATAACACTGGTCGTAGGCCTCCAGTCTGAAAAGCAGTCCTTTACCACTCTCTGTCTTCTACCTTCACTCTAATTTTGTCGTCAATTGGTTAGCTTATCTTGGATCTATTTATGACCTAACCTTACTAACTTGTCTGCTATGCGGAATCCTGTCGAATGCCTTGCTGAATCTATATGGACAGCGTCTACCACACTGCCAACACCAATCTTCTTTGTCATCTCTTCACACAATGCAATCAACTTTTTTAGAAATGATTTCCCATGCACAAAGCCATGTTGATTATCCTTCATCAGTTGTTGCATTTGTAAATACAAGAAAATCCTGCCCCCTCAATGCTCTCCAACATGTCCACCAATGACGTCAGGCTCACTGATCTATAGTTCAGGGCATTATTCCCCTTCCTCGTCCCATGCTTCTGCTGCTCATTGCAAATGTAAATGTAACCGGGTTGGTGATATGATCAATAATACAGGTCTCAGACTGTGTGAGGATTAGGAACAAGTCAAGCAGGATTTTTTAATCTGCTAAAATTAACAAGTTTTTAACCGAAACCAAGTTACTCATACTCGGATGGAAAGATGTGAGCCGATGTTTCCCTCTCTAAAAATACTGACACATGCACACGTTTGATGACAAATTGAAAAATATAATCTCTGCAGAACGTTAACTTGAAAGAACTATGCCCAAATATTAATTGAACTCATGACGAAAGGAAACATGAGTGATAGTTCCAAACATCATTCAGTTTATAAAGCTATTCTGCTCTTACAAGCTACTGGTAATGGGATCACTTCCTAGAACAGGTGGATTTAGTTGGATTGCCTTTACTTCAGGCAGTGGGGCGATTCCAGTCAATCCTCGACAGGAATCCTCCATGAGTGGTAAAGATGATTGAGGAGTTTTCAGCTCACACACATTCCTGGGAAGAGGAACACACACAGAGAGAGAGGGAGAAACAGGCTGTTCCTTCTCAGGAAGGATTCATTTTCTCCCTCTCTGAGTTGAAATCACACAATAACGTTTTCAGGCCCCAAACTGGACCAACTGAAGTTCGTTTGAACAGTGTCTGAACTGTATGGATCCAGCACATTCCCTGCTCCCATGTAGGTACATCATTGCTGCTGTTGGACACCAAGCCATTTCTTTTGGAACAAATAACGCCACGAGTTTCGAAGATGTGTTTATATGTTCCCGTATACCTTTGTAATACAACTTGTAATATCTTCACAATATCTGCATTTCAATGAATGCATCTTATTCTTAAATTTGCTCCCCAGTCTTATTGTCCCATCGAAGATAAAATATTCATCAGGTATTCACCAGCTCAAAATAAGAACATTTCTCGTTCTCAGGCCAAATCGTCGAATCGTACATAACATAATGCGTTCATATGCAAGAACGAGTAAAGAGAAACACCTTTGAAACATTTCAAAAACAATTCGTTTTTCACTTCAGTGGAATTACAACCATGGACAGCACGTCAGATGTGGTTTCAGCAACGGCCTGTGCAGATGCAGTAAAACATCCTTAAGATCAGGCCCAATACTCTTTGCAAGAAAAAGTATCATTTCGTTTAATTTTCAATTCACTTGCTGCCTGTACAGACCAACTTCATGTGATTTACGTACCAGGACACACGAATCCCTTTGTACCACGGAGTTCTGCATTCTGCCTCCAGTTATATAATTTACCGCTGTTTTATGCTTCCTCCCAAACACAAACTTACCATCACCCACATTGTACTGCTTTTTTTTTGGCGAACGTTTATTCACTGCCCTCCCGTGTCTGTATTCCATTTCAAACGTTCTGCCTCCACATGAAATCTTGTTGAATGACCACCCTGGTGTATGAGCAAACTGAGCTCCAATTTTTCAGCCCCTTCTTCCAAACCATTAATCTGGATTGTAAGCTGTTGATGACCTCACACTGATTCCCGAGGAATTCCACTAGTTACAGCTTTACAACCGGAAAATAAGTAATTATCTCGATTTTGTACTTCCTGGTAGCGGGCCAGGACTCTCCAGTTCCTGCTTAACCGCCTAGCAAGGTTGCACGGCCTCCTGCTATGTTGTGTAGCTGAGTGTCAATTTGTTTCTGATCTCAGTTTTCCTCCATTCGGGCCATTTGTTGTCAGACGATCAGGTGGAGTTGGTACTGTCAATGATCCTGATCCATGAGAGTCTAAAAGATGAGGACAGACTATCGACTAACATTTGGGGGGATCGCTATTTTTCTGATGAAACGATAGAACCATTCTGCAATTTCAGTCATGTGCTCAATTTTGACCATCAGACACTGAGGAGGTGGCAGAGTTTCTATTAGCCTGATGAACATGCGCCCCCTTAACAACACTACCAAAAGTGTCCATCCATAATTTCATTTTTGGCTGTTGTGTTGAAAAATTGCTGCAGTTACTACACATTAAAATAAGCAAATGTCTTTGAGATGTGACCTTATAGAGGTTTATAAAATCATGAGGGGCATGCGTAGGGTAAATAGACAAGATTTGTGGTAAGGGAGTCCAGAACTAGAGGGCATAGGTTTAGGGTGAGAGGAGAAAGATATAAAAGAGATGTAACGGGAAACATTTTCATGCAGAGGGTGGTACGTGTATGGAATGATTCACCAGAGCAAGTGGTGGAGGCTGGTACAACTGCATCATTTGAAAGGCCATCTGCAAGGGTATATGAATAGGAGGGCTTTGGAGCGATATGGCATGTGGAAATAGTTTGGGTTGGGATATGTGTTCAGTATGGATGAGATAGACCGAAAGGTCTGTTTCCATGCTGTACATCTCTCGGACTCTATAACTCTCTGTCCCAGTCTTCACTGTTCTCTGGCGATGAGAATATCACAGACAGTACAACTCTAAGGAGATAGGAACATCCTTATCTCTATCTTAAATGGGGAAACATTTAAATGTAAAAGTGTATGCACCTCACAGCAAGTCAGCTTCCCCTTTTTAAAAGTGAGGGCACAACCAATAGGAAAGACATAGATCAATCAGCCCTTTGAATCGATCCCACATTCCCATTGGCTCCGTTCAGTAAAGTATTTATCATACTCAGCCTCCACTGCTCTCTTGGTTCGGCATTTCAGATAGTGTAAACCATAAAGCGTATTAAATTGGTGCAGAACTAGACTGTTTGGTTCATCAAGTCTGATCTGCTGTTCAATCATGGCTGACATGTTTCTCAACAAATTTATCCCGCCTTCTCATTGTTATCTTGATCCCCTTATCAATCAGAATATATCTATCTCTGTCTTAAAGACAGAACTGTGACTGAGTCTCTATGTCTGTATGAATGATTATGTTTCAGCAGGAGGCAGAGGGTGGTGGAGGAAAGCTAACTTTTGGACTGGAGGCCTGTGACCAGTGGCGTTCCACACGGATTGGTGCCGGATCCACTTTTGGTTGTCATTTATATCAATGATTTAGATGAAAATTATAGAAAGTATGGTGAGCAATTATACAGATGACAACAAGATTAGTTATATAGTGGAAGGTGAAGAAGGATACATAAGATTACAATGAGATCATGTTTAATTTGGTTAATGAATCATAGAAATGTACAGCACAGAAACGGACGCTTTGGTCAAACTCATTCGTGCCAACAAGATGTCCTAAGTTAACTTAGTTTCATTTTCCAGCATTTGTACCATATCCCTCTTAACCCTTCCAATTCATGCCCCCATCCAGATGCGTTTTTAATGTTGTAATTGTACCATCCTGCACCACTTCGTCTGGCAGCTCGTTGCATACACATACCACCTTCTGTGCGAAAATGATCCCCTTAAGTCCCTTTTACATCTTGTCCATCTCATCTTAAATCTATGTCTCCGAGTTTTGGACTTCCCTACACTGGTGTAAAGACACTGACTATTCACCCTATCCATAGTCTTCATGACTTTATAAACCTCTAGAATGTGCAAATTTGACGCCAATTAACACGAATGGCTGTGTTTTCAATAAACCTGGGCCTAAATTCTGAAATTTAATACTGACTCCTCTTTCTTCTTCATCACGTCACAATTCCAAAATCATTTTAACAACTTGTCCAGCCACATTATGAAACACCTCTGTGGGATTTGAATCGAGACTTTTGGGCTCAGAGGTAAGGGCACTACAAACATTTGGCAATCTCCCTAAAGTTGCAACATTATTCTCCTGTGTGTTTGTTCATTAGACACTTTTGAAATACTGTGAAATACTTCCGTGACATGCGGGACTTGAATCCAGACATTGTGGTTCAGAGTGAGAGACACGAAAACGCAAGTCCAGGTGCTGGAATCTAACCCAGAACCCAGAGGCATGGGCGTTACCCACTACACAAGGCCTAAACCATGCCCAGATTTTGGGTCACATTTAAAATGTCAGCTTTCAGTTTTGTGTAGATTCATTAAAATTTGGTTAACTTTACTGAACTACACAATTAAACAAACTACATTGTTCAACAGATGAAAGGTACTCAACTCAAATATAGGATGTTGAGTTTATGTGCTCTGTCTTCGAGATAAACTCTGACGACCTTTAAGTGTTTGGCTAAGATTTCCACCTTAAGTGCCTGTTATCTGACATCTGTAATATGAAGGAAAGACATGTGCAGACACAATTTGCACTATAAAGGATCTGGAATATATATTTATTACTGAACAATAAAGATAAAGAAAGATCACGCTTTTTGGATCAAAACACCAATCACTCTTTCCTGCCTCTAACGTGTGATTGCCCTCTTCTTAAAACAACACAATGGGCGGCACGGTGGCACAGTGGTTAGCACTGCTGCCTCACAGCGCCAGAGAAGCGGGTTCAATTCCAACCTCAGGCGACCGTCTATGTGGAGTTTGCACATTCTCCCCGTGGGTTTCCTCCGGGTGCTCCGGTTTCCTCCCACAATCCAAAAATGTGCAGGTTAGGTGAATTGGCCATGCTAAATTGCCCGTTGTGTTAGGTGAAGGGGTAAATGTAGGAGAATGGGTCTGGGTGGGTTACACTTCGGCGGGTTGATGTGGACTTGTTGGGCCGAAGGGCCTGTTTCCACACTGTATGTAATCTCATCTAATCAATCCAAGGCAGCTGATTACTGTCTAGCCTTTCTTCCCCAATACTATCACTCACTGGGCTGAGAAGTGGCAGATGGAGTTTAACACTTCCTATTCATGAGCACGTCCAGTTGCCTTTTAAATCTTCTAATTGTCCCAGACTGCACAACTTCCTCTGGCAGCCCGTTACATATAAAGCACCCTCTCTTTGAAAACGTTGCCCTTCGATCCCTTTTAAGTCTTTCCTTCTGACATTCAAACTATGTCCTCTAGATTTGGAGCGTGCTTCCCTGGGGAAAAGACATTGGCTATTGATACTATCCCATTTCACCTGTGAGTATATAAACCTCTATAATTAGCTCTCAACCGCTAATGCTCCAGGGACAATAACCCAGCCATATTCATCCTCTCCATAAATCTCAAAACATCCAACTCTGGCAAAATCTTTGAAAATCTTTTCTGAATCTTTTCAGGTTTCACACATCTTTCCTCAAAGGACGAGACCGTAATTGCATGAAGTATTCAATAGCGGCCTAACCAATGTCCTGCACAGCCGCAAAATGACCTTCCAACTCCTAAATTCAATGCACTGTCCAACAACGACAAGCATATCAAATACCTTCTTTACTATCCTATGCACTTGTAATGCCACTTTGAAAGTACTATGAACCTGCACTCCAAGGTCTCTTTGTTTTGCAACACTCCCCAGGTACTTAACATTAACTGTATAAGCCAAGCCTTGTTTTTCCTTTCCAAAATGCAGCACTTCACATGTATCTAAATTAAACTCCACCTGCAACTCCTCAGCCCATTGGTCCGTCTTATCAAGATCCCGTTACAATCTGAGGTAATCATTTTCTCTGTCTTCTGCACCTTCAATTTTGGTGTCAAATATGAACTTACTAACCATACCTCCTGAGTTCACATCCAAATCATTTATGTAAATGATGAACAGCAGTGGAATCAGCACCAATCTTTGTGGCACACCACTGGTCACGGGCCTCCAGTCTGAGAAACAACCCTCCACCACCATCCTCTGGCTTCTACCTTTCAGCCAGTTCTGTATCCAAATGGCTAGTTTTCTCTATATTCCATCAGATCTCACCGTGCTAGCCAGTCTTCCATGGGGAACCTTGTTGAATGCCTTACTGAAGTCAATATAGATCACCTCCATTGCTCTGCCCTCATCAATGTTTTTTGTGTGTGTCTGTGTGAGTGTCTCAGTGTGTTTGTGTGATTTTTGCGTGTGTCTGCGTCTGTGTTCGTGTGTGTCTGTTTGTGTGCCACAAAGATGAACAAGTTGTACAGTTCAAGAAGGAGGTGCCGAGTTGAAGGGTTGGATCTGGAATAAGACAGGGGGAGGGGAAAGGCTAAAGCTGGTGAAATCTGTGGCTGTGTATGTATTTTTGTGTGTGTGTGTGTGTGTCTGTGTGTGTGTCTGTGTGTGTGTCGGTCAGCCTGTGCACGTCTTTGCGTGTCTGTGCGCCTGTGTGTCTCTCTGCATCTGGGTATGTGTGTGTGTCTGGGTGTGGGGTGGCTGTGTGTATGTGTAGATGTGTGTGTGTGTGGTGCAAGAGTGTACTGCTGAAAAAGAAGAACCATTCAGGCAGCATCCAAGGGACACTGAATGTATTTACACTCAGTGGCTTTTGACATATCAGCAAGTTGAGGGAAGTGAGGGATTAGCAGCAAAGTGGAGTTGAGCCCTGGATTAGATCAGGCATGCTCTTATTGAATGACAGTGCAGGCGTGAGGGGCCGAATATCCTACTCCTGTTCCCATTTCTTATGTTGTCATGTTATGCTTTTGGAATTTAACTGGTTATTTTCCTCGAAGTTGTGTTGGACAATGTTGCATTCATAGAGAGCAGAGAAGTTTTTGAGTTAACCCTGGTTGGAGGATGGGAGCTGTATACCCAGCGAACCTGGGTCTGACCCACATCTCGAGCAGAAGTTATAGAGAGGGGAAGACGGGAAAGAGGAATTGGGGGTGGGGGTTCACTTCCTGACCCAGCCTGGATTTTCCAACTACATTTCCGAAATTGCACCTAACCATCGGAGTGGCCTCGATCTGCTCCTGTGCAGCAGGTCCGAAGGGCTGAATGGAACATCAGAACACAGGGCTGAGGGACACGAGTGCGCACGTGCATGTCAGTCGGCATATGTCCGTCTCTGTGTATCTGTTTGTGCGTCTGTGTGTCACTCTGCATCTGGATATGTGTGTGTGCTTCTGTGGTTGTGTCTGTGTGGGTGTGGCGTTTCTGTGAGTATGTGTGTGTGTGTCTATGTGCAGATGTATGTGTGTCTGTGTGTGGTTGTTTCTGTGAGTGTGTGTCCATCTGTGTATGTATCTGTTTTTGACTGCATCTCTGTGTATGTCTGCATCTGTGTATGCCTATTTCTGTGAGTGGGTGTGTGTGTGTCAGTGTGTGTGTGTCTCTGTGTCTGTGTGTGTGTTTGCGTGTGTGTGTCTGTGTGTCGGTGTCTGTCTGTTGTCTCTGTGCATGTGTGTCTGTGTCTTTGTGCATGTATGTTTGTGTATGTGTCTGTCTGTGTTTGGATGGTGTTGTGAGCTGCTCCCAACCTCTGTCCCTCCCAAACTGAATCCCTGATGATTTTCACCCTCCACTCCCACCTGTACTGTGATGTTGGGAGGCCAGCAGAGACTGACAGCAACAGAAAGCTCAGCCGGTCTGACAGAATCTGTGGACAGAAGTGACAGGACCCTTCCTCAGATCTCGTATCAGCTGAATACTACATCACTCTAAGCACCATAGAGACGCAGATTCACCTCACACTGATGCACATAGATAGACACACACTAATACAGAGACATAAAGACACTTACTAATACACAGAAACACATACAGGCATGGAGTGTATGTCAGTAGTTCTCTTGATCCACTGTGCCATTTGCAATGCTTCACTTACTCTGTCTGATGTGCGTCAGCATTTAAGTCTGTCCTCAGGGAGTTTGTTAGTATTGCACTTGTTCACAATAGTGAGTGAGTCAGTATTTCTGTGTGGAGTGTGACTGTAGGACAATTTCAATATTTGCAGATACCAAAACTGGATGAATTATAAAGTGTGTGGAGATCAGAGTGGAACCCCAGCAGGACAGTGACATATTGGTGTAGGTTTTCAGGTTTATGGCAGATCACGATCAATGCAGAGCAGTGTGAGGTGATGCACCTTGGTAGGAATAACACTGAAATGAATATAATTTATTCTGTCCCTGTATAAAGGGGTGTTGGAGCAGAGGGCACTGCATGAATATGAGCACAGATTATTGAAGATGTCAGGACAAGTTGGGAGAGCAGAAAATATCACAGATTACTTTCAGTATCTGAGATGTTTACAGGAGGAGTTGGAGGTGGGAGCCTCTGTGCTCCCTTCCTGAGAGGTGGTGGTGACGATGTGTTGTGAGCCCACCCTCCTGCCCACCGAGGCCGTGGGGATTCCATTTAGGAGATGGCATCAGGGAGATGACATCAGGGAGATGGCATCAGGGCCACGGCTTCTATGTTGTGTCGGTGTAAACAGAACTACCAGTGGGTTTAAAGTGAGAATTGCCCTTCACTGAGCATTGCTCCTTACTCGGTCGGTGGGACGTGGATGTTTCAGAATCTCCACACGAGGCGTCCTGGTCATATCTGACTCCTACCAGAGCCCTCCCCACATGGCAAGTGGGGGTGATTGAATGGACATCAGGCACTACACATAAGCCACTCCCGACTTAGCCCTTTCTGTCCGATTCCAGGCTGTTCCTCCTGGAATGGGAGAAAGCGGGGTGGGGGGGGGGGGTGGGGGAGAGGAGTGGTAGTAGGTGGCCTTGCTGTTTATGCTGGTGTAGGTGGGGGACATGGTGAGGTGTCCTGAGGGAGTCAGTCCACACTACTGTATCTATGCAATGTTGTTGGTGTGGGGGTAAAGTGGAGGGAGAGAAAGAGAGAGAGAAGGGAAGACTGCATGCAGTAGTGAGAGTGGCAGACCATGAGCGTTGTGCGGTGGTAGGTGCTATAACAGATATACAGCGAATGTGAGGGAGCAGAGAAAATAGGATGACCCTTATCCTGACAGAACGGGGAAGGTTATTGATGCTTATCCTGTATTGCTGGACATTTCTTCAGACCGCAGATACTGCACTGAGCTGGGTGGTGAGTTCAGACCATGTTCGGTGTGTCTGGTAGTGTGGCCCACTCTGGGAAGAGAATGGTCCTCCTCTGTATTAGCCCATTCACCAGGACTTCCATGTCTCTATTGACAAACGGGTGTGTAATTGCCCTTTATCTGCCATGCTCAAGTTAAACAGCGCAGGGCAGCTCCAAACCGAGAAAGCTCAACCGTGTGCCATTTGGCCTTTTGGAGATGGCACCAGTGCCAGGGATCACGGAATATCTAGGTTCAGGAAGGCGTTCGTGAGTACCTCCAACTATGAAGGAAAATCGAGCTGGCATTGAATGAGAAGGATGCCATGGGGTGGGGTAGATAGTTAGTGAGGTGAGTTCGATGATATGTCATCAGGAAACTCGCTCAGTCTCATACAGTCAATCCTTCTGTCGTACTCAGTGAAAATGTCACTGTGACAAATTATTGTTAGATGCAGCCCAATGTGTCGAAGATTCCGCTGACCCTACTCACAATTTACAAAGCTGCAGAACAAATGCTCATCCAATAGTCTCCATCATCTGAACTCACACCGGTATCTCATTCATACATCATTCCTGGAAATATTGGCTCATGCTGCAGGATACCATTGAAATGTCTTTATTTCAGCATTCTGGATCCTGGGAACACATTCTTCCATGGCATTGTCTCTCAATCTCGCTCTCTCTGTCTATTCCCCAAACCCCTCCCATTTGGTGATTTTTAAACTGATTCCCCCGCCATATCTCCCTGGCAGTGATGTTCCCACCCACAGCGCCCCTGTGTCATATACAATGGAGATATTGAGCTGTAAATGGAATTGAGTTGTACATCCTGTCACTTCCAACATTGGCTGCAAGTTTCCCCACAGTGGGCAGTGATCTAACACAGTGTTACTGAGCAATATACTATGATGATGGACACAGTTCCACACCTTGGTCGCATATCTCATCTGGGTTTATAGATCAATGCACTAGTGTGGTCTGCATGCCTTTCCATTCTGGGTAAATTCTGGCTGCATTGCACAGTACACCGGTCTGCATAGTGCTCCCTTGTGCACACATATTTCATCTGAGTTTATAGATCAATGCACTGCACACAATGTTCTGCTCTGGACTGATTACAGGGTGGTGTTCAGCAGTACACTAGTCTGGTCTGCCCAGTGCTCCATGCCGAACAGGTATCTCCTCTGGGTGTATGGTGTCTGGTCTGGTTCGCTGAGGTGGATTGAGAATGTGATATAACTAATCCTTTCAGTTGATATGGCAATGCCTTTATTTTTGTTCTCATTCATGTGATTGGACCCTCCAAATTCTGACTCCGCCAGCCAGTCCCATTCTTCAGTCTACCTCCATCGTTCGGCAACATGTTGTCAATGAGTAATTGTCCAGTTGTCCTGTCTATTTCCCTGGCCTTTGGCATAGCTCACCCTGGAGCATCAGGATTAACCACGATAAACCTCAGTAACGTCACTCCTCAGAAACAACACTCCAGGGAATATAGTCTCAGCCCATTCAGAAACAACACTCCAGGGAATATAGTCTCAGCCCATTCATACTTTCCGTGTAGCTCAACATCACTCGCCACACTCAACACTGCCAATATACTTGGAAATCTTTTCGGCACGCTTTCTAGTTTAACAACATCTTTCCTACAGCAGTGAGAACAAAATTTAACGACAGTATTACAGTACTGGCTGAACCTAGCGTGTAGGCGATAGTGAGTATTGCAAATGTGGGAGATTAGAGTCGAGAGTGCGATGCTTGAAAGTCACATCAGGCCAGGCAGCATCCGAGGAGCAGGAGAATCAATGCTTCGGGTAAAAGTGCTATTCCTGATGAAGGACTTTTGCCCAAAACGTCGAATTGTCCTGCTCCTCGGATGCTGCCTCACACGTTGTGTTTTTCCAGGACCACACAGTGAACCCAGTGTAAATCCCACATGGCCTCTTTCTTCAACGACTGCAATTTCCCTTCCCACATGGTCGACGATGCCATCCAGAGCATCTCATCCACTTCCCGTACCTCTACCTTCAACCTTCACCCCTCCAAACTCAACAGGAAAAGAACATCGTGTTCTTCACCTTCCATCCCACCACATCTTCAGATACAATGCATTATCCTCCCCCATTTGCGCCACCTAAAAACAGACCCCACCACCAGGTATACATTTCCCTTCCCACCCCGATCTGCGTACCATAAAGAACATTCCCGGCATGACTCCTTTGTCAGTTCTACGACACCCAATAACCCACGCTACACTCCTGGCACCTTCCCCTGCCACCGCAAGAATTAGAAAAACTGCACCTTCACCTCCCTCTCACCTCCGTCCGAAACTCCAAATAATCCTTCCACATCCTTCGTAGTTTTACCTGCATTTCCACACACGTTACCTACACTACCCGATGCTCCTGATGTCTCGGTTGAAACTTTATTGCTGGAACAGCACAGCAGGTCAGGCAGCATCCAGGGAACAGGAGATTCGACGTTTCGGGCACAGGCCCTTCTTCAGGAATCAGGGAACAGGAGATTCGACGTTTCGGGCACAGGCCCTGCCTGACCTGCTGTGCTGTTCCAGCAATAAAGTTTCAACTTTGATCTCCAGCATCTGCAGACCTCACTTGCTCCTGATGTCTCCTCGACATTGGGGAGACCGGACACCAATGTGAGGAACACTTCAGAGAACATCTCTGGAAACCCGCACCAACCAACTCCACCACCCCGTGGCTGAACACCTTAACTCACCCCTCCCCCACCCCGCCATGGACATGCAGGTCCTGGGCCTCCTTCAACGCCAAACCTTACCCACCCATCGCCTGGAGGAAGAAAGACTTAACTTTTGACTTGGGACCCTGCAACCACATAGGATCAATGTGGATTTCACCAGTTTTCTCATTTCTCCACCCTCAACTTTCCAGTTCCAACCTTCCAACTCAGCACCGCCCCATCCTACCTGTCCAACTTCCTTCCCATCTATCTTCCCCATCCTCCTCTCCGACATATCATCTCCAACCCTTCCTTCATCTACCTATCACATTATCAGCTACCTTCTCCAACCACATCCCCTTCCCATTTATCTCTCAGTTCTGTGGGGCCACAAGCCTCATTCCTGATGAAGGGCTTATACAAGAAATGTCAATGCTCCTCTGATGCTGCCTGGCCTGCTGTGCTTTTCCAATACCACATTCCCGACTCTGACCTCTAGTATCAGCAAACTTCTGTTTCTCTCTTGCGTTAAATTATCTAGAAATTTCCCCAGCAAACATTTTATGCTCTGTTATTTTGTCCCTGTCTCCTTTATAAACAGAGTAGGACATTTACAGCCCCACAGTGCTCTGGCAATACTCCCACGTACAAGGAAAAATAATAAAAAACAAATGTTTCTCGTCCGTCCGTCAGTAACCCTCATCCATTCCATCGAGACTGAGTGAATGTTCCCTTTTATTACGTTATGAAATGTTATGTAAGAAGGGGTTAACTGAGCCTGTTTGTTCGGTGTCTGTGATTAATGTCAGTCTACATGAATTCTAATTATCTCAGTTAAAAGTTTTCATTTTTTAATGGTAAATGGGCACCGTCCAATATGTTATCCCATGAGTTTGAGCGGGAGCATCACCGACAGCACTAACAGGTATAAGCAGCTCCAGATGTAGATAGGGAGGAGAGGTCATAACCTGAGAACATTAAACTGGAATGTTCCAAAAATTGACAGAGGTTTATCCGATGATATTTCATCCCTTTCGATAAATTATGATTGGTTGTCATTATCATGGCGGATCTATTATGCTCTTCGCATTATTCAATTTTTTTTATTATCCTCTCCTGTCTATCGTTTGTGTCCCTGGTAAGTCGTACCTTCCAGCTCTGTTTTTGTTTCTAATAACCAGTTATAACTGCGTTACTGTTCTTTCATATAGTCTTCACTTCTTGTGACTATTATTGTTTATGTTGAGACTCTGAATCCAGATATTGACTCCACAGACCACTACTACCTTGTTCAATTGAACTTGTTCAATTCCTGTCTCCCTACTTGCTTCTGGCAGTGTTGCTCATGGTTCTCTATGTTGACCTACTCAGTTTCAGATGTGAACCATTGCCTCACTGTCCGTGTTATTTAAATATTGGGAGTGCGGAGATCATTGCCCTCTATTATGTTCACAAACACCATTTCCTTCCTGGGACTCCATCCTATCCCTGGCCAATATCATTTTTAAAATTCACTTCTGGGACTTGGGAATCCCTGGCTGGCCAGCATTGATAGCCCTTTCCTATTTGCCCTTAAGAAAGTGGTGGTGAGCTGCCTTCTTGAATCGCTGCATTCCACGTGCTGTGGTTGACCCATAATGCCGTTAGGGAGGGAATTCCAGGATTATGACCCAACAACTGTGAAGGAACACCCAACACTCCAAGTCATCGTAGTGGGTGGCTTGAAGGGGAACTTGCAGGTGGTGTTTGAAACAGAGGAATCACAACTTTGGTGATCTCTTTCGCCATGAGCTGATTCCTGACATCATGCCCTGACCATTATTAACGTTAACTATTCACTGCTCCAGAATGTACTTCACTGACTTAACCCATCTGCTGTTTGAACTTTGAGCTGTGAAATACAAACTTCATTATGACAACAATCTGCTGCTGACTCTCTCGGGTTGAAACTTGCAGAAACAAATCTGATTCTGACTCAGACCAAAATCTCATCCATCCGAGATTCCTGATGAATGTCGCTATAGTGTCTGACAGTGTCTTTCTTTTAATATTCTCAAACACTTCAACTCATCTGTCCATGAAACTTCCCTTAGTATCGCTGTGTCGATTATCCAATTCCTTGACATATTTAACCTGGTTTCCTTTAAGTGTATTTTCTCTCATGCAATGATTTTCACATTCAAACAAACACCCCAAATGCACGCCCCCCCCCCCCCCCCCCACCCACACACACACACACACACACACACACTCACACAGACGCGCACACTCACATCTTATTCTGGTCCAATAGAGATAGAAATCTTTTTCTCCTTTGTGTATTTGATATGTGTATCATTGTCATATGATAGTAAAAGTTTCCAGTACACCCCATGCTGGGCAGCTAATCCAGTTTACTGAGTAATACATTGGCCTCACAGCCCTCATGTTAGTCTGTCATCTTCTCCCAGTTTATGTTGCTTGAAGTGTTCTGTGAAGACGATTTATAATTTGATTAAACAAACCATTTCATCTGATCTGAAAATACCTTTTTTCAATATTCTCATTCTTATAATTTTGCTCTCTAAAGAGTCAATCCTCCAGTTAGTCACACTACCCAGTCTTTTCCTCCTTATTTCCACAACATGCTCTCAGTAAATTAACTGTCTGTTTCTAGTCTTTAATGTGAATCGTTCTGTCCCTCTGTATCTTTCCCTGGCATTGGTTTTTGGCTCCCTAGTATATAGAGTGCTGACATTGTGAAGATCTGAAACAGTGAAATGCTTTGTGTTGGGCTGTTGTTCACTTCCCGATCTGTCCCATGTGGTGCTCCATGGACAGGGGTGTGTGCGTAGGGCTGTTGTTCACTTCCTGGTGTGATCCAAGTGGTGTTCCATGTTCAGGGGAGTGTGTGTCGGGCTGTTATTCACTTCCCGTGTGCCCCACGTGGTGTTCCATGTACAGATCTGGCTGTTCACTTCCCGATGTCTTCTATGTGATGCTGCATGGACAGGGGTCTGTGCATCGGGCTATTGTTCACTTCCTGATCTGTTCTTTGTGATGCTCCATTGAAAGGGGTCAGTGCGTCGGGCTGTTGTTCACTACCCGGTGTGTTCTATGTGATGCTAAATGGACAGGGGTGCGTGTGTCGGGCTGTTGGTCACTTCCTGATGTGTTCTCTGTGATGCTCCATGAACAGTGGTCTGTGCGTCGGGCTGTTGTTTACTTCCCAGTGTGACCCATGTGATGTTCCATGTTCAGCGGAGTGTGTGTCGGGCTGTTGTTCACTTCCCGTGTGCCCCACTTTGTGTTCCATGTACAGGTCCGGCTGTTATTCATTCCCGATGTCTTCTACGTGATGTTCCATGGACAGGGGTCTGTGCGTCCCGCTGTTGTTCACTTTTTGATCTGTTCTTTGTGATGCTCCATGGACAGGTGTCTGTGCGTCTGGCAGTTCTTCATTTCCCGTTATGTTCTATATGAAGCTCCATATACAGGGATGTGTTTGTCGGGCTGTTGTTCACTTCCTGGTGTATCCCATGTGGTGTTCCTTGTTCAGGGGTCGGGGTGTGTGTCGGGCTGTTGATCACTTTCTGGTGTGTCCCATGTCGGGGTCGGGGTGTGTGTCTGGCTGCTGTTCACTTCCCGGTGTGTCCCATGTGGTGTTCCATGGACAGGGGGTGTGAGTCGGGCTGTTGTTCACTTCCTGGTGTGTTCCATGTGGTGTTCCATGGACAGGGGGTGTGAGTCGGGCTGTTGTTCACTTCCTAGTGTGTTCCATGTGTTGTTCCATGGACAGGGGATGTGAGTCGGGCTGTTGTTCACTTCCTGGTGTGTTCCATGTGGTGTTCCATGTTCACGGGTCGGGGTGTGTGTCGGGCTGTTGATCACTTCCCGGTGTGTTCCATGTCGGGGTTGGGGGTGTGTGTCTGGCTGATGTTCACTTCCCGGTGTGTCCCATGTGGTATTCCATGTTCCGGGTTTATGGTGTGTGTCGGGCTGTTGTTCACTTCCCAGTGTGTGCCATGTGGTGCTCCATGTTGGATAGGGGTTTCAGCTGCTTTGATTACATATTTGAAAGATCGTCTGTGCCTGTCTACTCAACATCTGACGTCTGCGTTTGTCCCTCTGACTTGATCGTGTGGGCAGATACACGAAGAATCCCCTTGAGCATTATTGTAAAGGACAAGATATCTAACATCTCTGACAATTCTGTCACTTTTTTAAAAAGGTTATTGTCTCCTTTTCTTTAAAGAGCGATCTTAAAGGCCGAACTGTCTACTGCAAAAGGCTGAAGTAAATAACTTAGGAGGCTTGTAGGGCTTTTTAAATTAATAATTATAACAGCTCTCACAGACCAGGCTTTCCAGTTTTTCTGAGCTATAACAGTCACCAAGTGCTTGCAGTCGGAGGTAGGTTGGATGCTTCAGTAAATTATCCCTCACTGCTATTCTCTCTGAAACCTGTCTATGCCGTGTACTCCTGGATTGGAGAACTGCGTGCAAGACTGATTGACCCTGGATGTGCCTTTTTGTCAAGGGATGGGTTTATGGGATGTTAGTACATTGGAACAGTTCTTTAGTAGAAGGTACTGTATCTATTATTCTGTTAATATTTCCGGTAAAGTTATTCTAAACTCATCTTCTTTTTGTATGTATTTTTATTTAAGTGTTTAAATTAATTGTGTTTTGCTTACGGTTACGTGGTTTGACCAGCCACATCACATCTGGAACAATCATTTCACATCTACCTTTACTGTAAGTACGGTGTCTCAGTGGTTAGCACTGCTGACTCACAGCACTAGGGACGCGGATTGAATTCCCGCGTATGACTGTGTGGAGTTTGTACATTCTTCCTGTGTCTGCATGGATTTCCTCTGGGTGCTCTGGCTTCCTCCCACAATCCAAAGATGTGCAGGTCAGGTGAATTGGCCATGCGAAATTACCCATAGTGTTAGGTGCATTAGTCAGGGGCAAATATGGGGTAGGGGAGTGGGGTTGAGTGGTCTGGTCTTCTGTGGGTCAGTGTGGACGTGTTGGGCCTTGGGGCCTGTTCCATACAGTTGGGAATCTAACCTAAGACAAGGTTGGCGTCCAGACTACCATCTTAAAGTATTTTAAGTCAGTCTGCTCTGTTCCATAGCAAACTGGGGACAGTTGTCCGGTTCGAAATCGATAATTCCAAATTGGCTTCAGGATGAGAATCCCTACAGCGTGGAAGCAGGCCATTTGGCCCAACAACTCCACACCAACTGTCCGAAGAGTAAACTACTCAGATGCATTCCCCTCCCCATTACTTCACATTTACCACTGACTAGTGCAACTAACCGACACATCGTTGAACAGTGCGGGCAAATTAACATGGCCATTTCACCAAACCTGCATTTATTTAGGCTGTGGGAAGAAAATGGAACACCTGGAGAAAACCCACGCGGGGATGGTAGAATGTGCACAGGGAGATTGTTGGGCTCATAGGCAGCATCTTGTAGATGTTAGTGTCTTTTGGTCTGGGTGTTGAATTCGGTTGGTTTGTACAGTGCTTTGTGTAGCAATGGCTATTTTTGTCTCTAAGACGTCTCTGGGTGTGGTAGAAGTGAAGTTTGAGATTTTACAAAAGGTGAGCAAGGCAAATCTTTTAGAATTAGCAGACAAGCTGGAGTTGGGATTGTGTTTGTCTGTGAGAAAAGGAGTGATAATTACAGCTGTAGCTTGACATTTAAATTTTGTTGGAAACACCATGACAATCTTGGGAATTGGCTGGAAGTCATTTGCAGATGAGGCAGCTTGAACACAAAAAGGAATTGAGACAGTTTCAAATATGATTAAAAGTAGAATTAAAAGAAAAGGAGAGGAAGAAACAAGAAACTAAAAAAAGCAAACAGCGAGAGAGTTTAAACTTCAAATGTTCGCAATTTGAGAGGAAAGTCGACTTAGCAGGGTTAAGATGAAGGGAGACGGTAGGCTGGATGAGGAGGATAGTGAGGATGTGCAACTCTATGGTAGCCGAAGGCCTAATGGGGATCTGTTTAAATACGTCCAGGCATTGTCTACATTTGATGGGAAGGATGTAGAAGTCTTTTGAATTTCATTTGAGAAAGTGGCTAAACGGATGCACTGACCAGTGACCATGTGGATTTAGTTGATCCAAACAAAGCTGGTTGATATAAGGAGTAAGGTATTTTCATCCTATCGGAGGAGCTATCTGGTCCGTATGAGGAGGTGAAGTAAGCCATCCAAAGTGTATATGAGCTTGTGTCAGAAGCCTACTGACAGTGTTTTAGAATCTATAATTCTTCCCTGGTTACACGTACATTGAGTTGAAAGGATTAAACAAAGTAATTTTGAAAGGTGAGTCAGGGTATTATTAAACTGTGAGAGAGATTCTTACTTTTGACGAGTTCAAAAACTCACTTCCTGCAGTCGTGAGAACTCGTGTGGAAGAATAGAGAATTGAAATGTCATGATTAGAATCCGAAATGGTTAATGATTATTAGTTGGTCTATAAATCAATGTTTGGCTTCTGGGAGGGCTTGAGAAGAATGTGCAAGATCTTAAAAAATATACCTGTGTGTAAGGTTTATTGGCATACACCAGGAGTAGCAGGTAAAGGAGTTACAGCATTAAGAGGTACAGAAGCATGTAAATCATTTAAGCTGAGGCATGAGGAGATATTTCATTCAGAAGGACTATTGGAGAGATGAGAAGTGCTCAATTATGTAACGTGTGGTTGGAGTGTCCGATTCAAAGAAATATTTAACAATTGGGATGGACGCCTTGAGCTTGGTATTGGCGTTACAACATTTCAGCATTTACATTGCCCATAACGTGTTTGAGACATATATATACTGATCACAACGCCTGAACGTTTTTAGAGAAACGTAGGGAGAAAACTTCCAATCTGTTCAGATAGAGTTATCATTGTTGCCATTCAATTTGGAAGTTATACAAGTGACAGGACGAGAAAGCACACTTGCTGACAAGTTGTCGAAACTTGGATGAAGAAAAACAGAGGCGTTCTGTGGCAGAAGTAAACTGACTGAAATAGAATGGAGTTTTGAATGTTTGCATGATTAGTGTCAATGAAATATATACATATTGTAACCTACTGAAACAGTAAGAACAGAGGGTTTAAAATTAGGTCATCTTTGCATATTGATTTTTTTTTTCAAACAGGGAGTTTTGACGATGCTGTCATTTTAAAAAAGGTTATTTTCTCTTGGGTTTTTTTAAATGAAAATATGTCTTAAAGGAAGAGGTGCCGAATTGCCGCCTGAAAACAGCTTAAATACATAACTGAGAAGGCGTCTAGGTTTTATCAAAAAGGTGGGAACAATGAAAGGGCAGCAGCCAGCTCTCACAGACCAGATATCTCGTTTTGATTTAAGCTGCAGCATTCAGAAGCTGCTCGGGGTCCCAGAAGGGTTGCAAGTTTCAATACATGATACCCAGCTGCTATTCTCTCTGAAAACTCTCTTAAAGTTGCTTCCTCCTGGATTGGAGAACTGCACATAAAGTTTTGTGTCTGAATTTAGCTTTTTTTGCCAGGGGGTGTGTTTATGGAATATTCCTCTATTAGCTCAGTTAATTTATAGATGGCACCGTATCTGTTGTTTGTATAGGTGTTCCTGTAGAGAAGCTATCACAAATTGTTCTTCTCTTCGATTGTGTTTTAACTACAGCGTTTGAATGGTTTGTATTTTGCTTAACGTTGATGGGTTGACCAGTTGCAACGCATCTGGAAAATACAGTTCACATCTACATTTAAAATAAGAAAAAGTTAAAGTCGAGGCTGCCTGCCTAAAATATTTTGACGCGGTCTAGTCTGGTCTATAACACTTGTAGCTGAGGGGCTTCTGACTGTCCACTGCGATTGTAAAGTTAGTGGAGGGGCTGGGGATGGTTTGCTGGAGGTTGTGCTGTGAGCTGCCTCAGACATTCAGGGAGACCTGAGGATTTGGTGACCCAATTCTGGATGGAGCATGGGGACTGTAGTTACAGCATCTGGGTGTGTAACATGAACAACAAATGGAGCAGAGGCTGCAGAGAGGGGAAGCTCTGCAACCACGCAGTGTATGTGTGTGGGGAAAGGAATCTACCGTATCCACCCCGGGTTTTCCAGGAACAGCTTCCCAAGCTACACTTAACCCAGGAGTAGATTGTGAGAGGTCCCTGACTGAACAAGGAGCTGGTTACAGAGCGGTGTCACCTCCTTCAACACAACCTGCAGCTTCACACCGGGGAAGGACAATGCTGCCAGTGGCTGTTAGGGTCACTGTTTCATTTAGCCTCTATGATCTGGAACTGTCCAGGCAGGACTGGGTGACATATCCATCATCTTCCAGTATGTCGCCATCAATATCAACATTCGGAAAAGTAGGATATATGTGGTGGATTAGGTGAAGGTTTCCTCTCTCAGCAGAGAACTGCAGGGTTTATTCGTGTAATCTCCGTATAACAGGATTCCCAATGATGTACATAGCTCTGTGGGGTTCCCATGTTAATGAAGAGAGCTACAGGAATTGAAGGAACTCTCACCCCATTAATGTTACAGTGCGAACATGCACAGTACATCATGTTGGTGAATACTCACTGTACTTGCAGCAGCCATCATTCAGAAGCAGTCAGCCATTCCCAACGTGATTGAGTTTTCATTTGGAAAGAAAGGATAGCCTCTTGGCTAAAGGCTGTCACCTTGATACACGGCTCAAAACACCCACTTCCTTACCATTCCCCACTGCCAAATAACCACATCGAAATATCCTGTGTGTACTGAGAGCAATAGGACCACTGGGAATGTCAGAGAGCAGAGCCTCAGGGAGATGGAGCCACACGTCCCATGTCTGAATGGGTTAGAGTGAATCCCCCAGAACACACTGTATGATTATGCTGTGTAATCCCTCTCCGTTTCAGTAACATACTGCCTTTCATTCTTCCTGAAAAAGCTGGCAGGTTATACATTCTGTTATATTCCACTTGGTAAAGTATTAATCATTTACTTTACCTGTACATATCATTTGCAGACTCTCTCCACATTCTGTTGATAACTTAATGTCTTGCTTACCTTAGTGTCATCACCAAGCTTAGTAGTAGTACATCTGTTCTATCGTCCTGAACATTGACATCGATTGTAAACAGTTGAGGACCCAGCACTGGTCTCTGTGTGACTCCACTGGTAACGTTCTATCAAACTGATTACGACTGATTTATCCGGAGTGCTGGCTTCCTGATAGATAACCAGTCTCCCCCGTTCCTTTGGAGCACATTCGAAGGGTTGAATAAGAACGAGGAACAATCCAGTCCCTCAAGCCTGTTCCACCATTGAATAAAATCATGGCTGATGTCATCACCGGCTCAGTTCCATTTCCCTGCCTGCTCTCCATATCCATTCATTTACTCAATTTCCCAGCATCCCCTGCACACTGGGGCAATGAATTACACAGAGTCACAACCCATGGAGAGAAGTAAGTTCTCCTCACCCCTGTTTTAAATCTGCTCGGCCTAATCCTAAAACTATGATCTCTTGTTCTATTTTGCCCCACATGAGGAAATTTCCCCTCAACACCGACATTGTCAATCACCTTTAAGATCCTCCAGACTTCAATGAGGTCTCCTCTCATTCTTCTAAACCCAGAGTGCATCGCCCTGAACTACTCAAACTCGCTTCAAATGACAAATTCATCTCTGGAATTAATCTAATGTACTCGTTCTGAACTGCCTTCGTTGAAGCAATATCACTCCTGCAGTCAGGACAACAAACCTCAGCACAGTACGTCAGTTACCATCTCACTAATATCTTGCAGAGTTGCAGTATTTCTTCCCTCCGTTTATACTCTATTATTTTACAAGTAAGTGCTGAAATTGCACTTGCCTTTCTCATTCCCCCTGCTGTTCCTGCATGTGAGTTTTCTGTGGTATGCACATGCACACCCACATATCTCTGCACGAAAGCACTCTGAAGTTGCTCTCCATTTCCATAACATGTTGAATTCCTCTGATCAAAATGTTTAATCCCATTTTATCCATGTTACATTTTACCTGACAGATGTTGGCACATTCATCGAAACTTTTCATGTCCATTTGTAGTTTTTCTACATCTTCATTACATCAACCTACTTTTCCACTTGTTTTCGTATCAACTGAAAATGTTGCTGTCGTGTTTTCTCTCCTTTCATCCAAGTAATACAATGGATGGTAAATTGTCGGGCCATGTGGTCTGAACTCTATGGAACTCCAGAAGTTGCCAACCACTAACGAAACAACTATTCCATCTCTCCGCATTTTATTGGCTCACCAGCCCTCTATCCAGGTGAATAACCTTCTCCCAAACCCATGTCCTCTTATTTTACAGCTTAATATTTTGTGCAGTTTTTAATCAACGCCTTTTCAAAGTCCAGGTTCTTTACTTTTCCAGGATCCCTATTGTCTACTTTACTTGTCACATCTTTAAAAATTCGAGCCAAAAAAATTCTTTAAAAAATCATGCTGATTCTGATGTATTCAGGTTTTACTTTGTTAATCCCCTGTTGTTAATTAATTCATAACGGATTCTCACAATTTCCCTTAATTCCCAACAGTTTGCTCACAACCTTTTAGTGACAAGTGAAGCTGATTATCCTAATTCCTACCTTTTTGCAACCTCTACGTTCCCTTTCCCGTGTTCTTCTGTAACAGGCACAAAGCTTTCAAAGACTGCTCCAATCGCTGTGTAATAGGCATGAGTGTCTGAATGGATTCACTCAGTTCCTGGTTTATACACTCAATGGACTGAATGTCCCCATGGTGTTCCTACATTATAGATTCGATGGCCGGAATGTCCTGATGTACAAATTCAAAATCAGCTTCTCCACCTCCTGATAATACGCCAGAAGCCTGAAGAATTGCGAAACCTTCCTGTTGCTGTACAACATTTTGAGGGGCTGAACAGTCTCTTCATATTCCATCACAATAGGCTCGAGATAATGAACAATCACCTCCTGCATTCATGAAATGGGATCGAAGGAATGATTTGTCTCCTCCTGTTCAGATACAACAGACACATCGGTGAATTGCCTCTACCTTTCCATAACAAGTCTCAAATAATTGTATCTCCTTCTTTAGTTCTCGTGCTGAATGGCCTCCTGTTATTCTAGTGTACCAATCTCTTCCATTTCCAGTGTTAGAGACTTGAGGAGGCTGAATGGACAGATTCTGCTGCTGCATAACATACTGGTGCCTCATGGCCTACTCTGCGTGCAGTGTTATAGACTCGAGGGGTTGATTAGTCGTCTCCTGTAACTGTATTTCAGGCTCCAGGGGCTGAATAATCTCGTCCTGTTCTGGTGTAACAGGTTCGAAGGCCTGAATATCATTCTGCTGTTCCTGTGATACAAGCTGGATAAGTGGAATTGGGTGTATAATTGGCTTCTGTTGTGGACTCTTTCCAGTGTTCTATGTAAAGATAAGGTCATCTTTAATTCTTGTAAACTCTAATGTGTATTGGATCAACCTGATAATCCTTTCCTTGTAAGTTAACGGCTTAATTGCAGGAATCAGTTGAAGGAAGCATTTCCGATCTGCTTCCAATATAGCAATATCCTTTCTTCAGTGAGGAGACTAAATCTGTACGCACTACTCCAGATGTAATCTGATTAAGATCCTGTACAGTATCAGCAACATTTTACAAGCCTGCTGTAAGGTTCCCACCATTTAGAGCAGTCTCAGCTGTCTGGGGGAAGGCATAGTATTGTTGAAAGATCATTGTCCTTCTCTACTCCACCAGCATAACGGGAGATCTGATGAAAATGCCATAATAACACTTGAGAAGAATGAATAACGTGACGAGATTATCTCAACGTCCAAATAGGCTTCACCAAATATCTCACCTGAATCTACCATTACTCTCGCCAGAGGTCATATCACTCAGATTCCACACAATCTAGTAAGGTGAAGCTTAGAAGCAGCAAGGAGAAGCAAAGGTTGATGGAAGTTATATATCAAAGTGAAAGTTGCAATACAAATGTTGGTTATGTCATAAAACAGGAAATTAGATATCCAGGTTTGTGGGTACCGCAGAAATAATGAACAGTTTCAAGCTACATCAAGAATGTGGTAACCCACGTGATTAATAATGCTGGGAAAATGGATTACATGAGAGTATTTGAGATGGTTTCCTTTAAGAGTATGTTGAGCACTGAGTTAGATGTGAGGCTGTTTTGAAACTGATGTTATGTGATGAGAAGAGCTAATTGAAAACCCTACTGAAAACGAGGTTTAGCGAATAGTAATAATAATGTTTTGAATTTTATATAGCGTCTGAATACAAACCAGTTGTTTTTGAAACTGTGGTTATGAACCTGAGTCATGTAATTCACGAAAGTATGGGGCTAAAATTAGATTCAGTGAATTGGAAAAGTACATGAAAAAGATTTACTGGAAGACAGGCAATGGTTGTTGTTTAAATAAACACCTTAAAATGTACAATACACACATGTCCACCACAGTTCAAACAGCAAAGGGGCAAGGTAACTTAACAATAGTTAACACAAGTCTTCAAAGATTGCGTTAGATCAAAGGAAGCAGCTCAGAAACATGCCAGATATTGTTGTAAGCCATGGATTCTGAGACATTTAAGGATCAATGAACTGAATATGAAATAATAAAAAAAAAATGTAAACTAACAAGCAACATTAGGATACCAAACGTGTCTCTCGATACTTGATAGGAAAATGTAGGCAAGGGCACATGTGGAATGGGGAATATCCACACAAGATAATTTCTTACAGAGAATCTGGAAATTACAGAGAAACTAAACAGTTACTTTCATGTCAATACTATTAGAGGCCAGATTAACTGATGGAGAATCTCAGTTTGTGTTCTCCAGTGATTGCCAAAATGAAAGGAATCGCAGTGAAGCTTAGAAAAATCCACAGAGAGAGAGGGACTGACACAGGGGCATGGAGACGTGTTGTCAGGTAAGGTTAGGTAGAATCCCAAGATGTTCTGCACGTATATCAATCAGAACTGAATAACGAGGACACAACTAGGGCCCATTGGAGACCAAGGGAGCACTCTGTGTGTGAAGCTGGAGAACGTTGATCAATTGTTACATGCGAGCTCCATATCTGTTTTACTTGGGAGAATGAGGTTGCAGGGATAGAATTCAAGATGATGGATCAGGAAACTCTTGAACAGACTGATATAAGATGCGAGCAGGAATGGATGCTTTGGCTGGTATAAAATTGGACTGATTGTCAGATCTGGACAAGTTGCATCACAAGCTGTTGTTAGAGACAAAGGACAAAAGGCCCTGACTCAAATTTTTAAGTCGAATCTGGCCACAGGGAAGTTGGACTTGCCAGATGAATGGAGAACAACGAATATGGTCCCACTTTACAGGAAGAATGGTGGAAATAGACTGTCAGTGAACCAGTCAGTAGTAGATCAGTGTTAGGTCAAGTACTGGAGAAAATGGGAAAGGAAAAAATGTATCTCTATTTACAGAGGCAAGGCTTTATTTGGGGGAGTCAGCATGACATCATCAGAGGGAAGTCATACCAAGTGAATGTTATTGTCTGTTTTCGATCATGTTGTTCTTAGGTTTTCAGCAAGGACTTTGACGAAGCCCCATATGGGAAACTGATTTAAAAATGTCATGATATCAAGTGTAACTTAGTGAGTTACATCAAACATTGTCTTATTCGCAGGAGACAGAGGGTGGTGGAGGAAGGTTGTTTGAGTGACTGGAGACCAATGTCCCCTGGTGGACCACAGAGATCAGTTCAGTGTATCTTATTATTTGTGGTATTCATAAATGATCGAGATGTGAATGTGTTGGGGGGTGAGGGAGTATGCTAATTAAATTTGTATTGGACACAAATTTTGGCTGCGTGGTTGGCAGTGAGGAGGAAGGCCTTATGTTACAGGAAGATACAGATGGAATGGTCAGATGGAATGTAACCCTGATAAAAATGTGGTGATGTACTTAGGAAGACGGAACCAAAAATTAGGCTGTACAATGAATGGCAGCACATTAGGAAGCTGAGAGGGTGTTCCCTCACAGATCCCTGAATGTGACGGCCCAGTGTAATAGGTTTGGGAAAAAATGAGGACTGCAGATGTTTGAGATCAGAATCAAGAAGTGTAGTTCTGGTAAAGCACAGTTGGTCAGGCAGCATCCAAGGAGCAGGAGAGTCGATGTTTCGAGCCTAAACTTTTTATCAGGATTGGTGGCCACATTCCTGATGAAGAGCATATTCTCAAAAAGTCGACTTTCCTGCTTCTCGGATGCTGGCTGATCTGCTGTGCCTTTCCAGAAATATATTTTTAACTGAGGTGAATAAGTTAGCTAATAACGCAGAGGGAACCGTAGGCAGAGCCTTCATTCACCGACGTGTAGAATGTCAGACCTATACAAGTCTATGGTTAGGCCATGTTGGAACACTGTACGTAGTCCTGGGAGCCATACTGCAGGAAGAATGTGATTGTAGTGGAGGGGTGCAGAGGAGATTCACTGGGATGCTCCCTGGGATGGAGTATATCAGCTATGGAGAGAGGCTAGATAAGCTCGGGTTGTTTACTTGAAGCAGAGAAGGCCGAGGGAGAGGTGATTCACAAGGATAAGATTACGAGGGAGATTTCCAGAAAGATTTTTGCTGAAGTCCCAAGCCCAGTGTGCAAAATCAAATCTTATGGGATTGTGGCAAATATTTGGACATGGTTTCAGAACGGGGCAGCTGGCAGGAAAGAGTGAGTAAAAGTTTTTGATTTTGATTTTATGAACAGATGTATTTTCCAGGATAAATACAATAAAATACAGTGAAATGCTTTCACTTGTTGCCACAAAGTGGTGCCATTTTGAATAATTGAAGACAATGGAATAAACAGAAGACAATGGAATAAACAGAGACAGCTCCTCATCATCGACCACCCCTGCAACCCAACCCCTTCATGGCAACTTCATCCCCATCTACACCAGACCCCAGCAACATCGAAGTTGCTGATCCTGAGGCACCATCTTTGCCACTGGGAAGATATTACTCCATCACTAGCTCATTGCCTCCACTGCCAGACCGTTCCAATGTCAGAGATATGTCTCTTACTGTTGGGCCCACCTCATCGATGATACCATCATGGCCTTCAACCATCCGCTTCACCACAACCAGTGCAGGACCCAACCAACAACAAGTCTCCAATCTTCAGGCATTACCTTTTGCTGCTGGGCACTATCTCTCTCGCGTTGACTCTGCTGATGTAGCAGCTGCCAATGCCAAGTCATGGGCTTGCTCAGGAAAAGTAAGTCAAGGCTCACTCTCCTCCACATTGGGCTCAGATTGAGGTCCAAACCCTGAGTCCAGTTGAGGTCAGTAAATTACAGAAAGAAAAGTGGAGGAGAAAATAAGAAAAAGAAAGCAGGTCAGAGTGTACAAGCTCCAGCAAAGGAGCCCTTGGACGGGAAAAGAACAGGAATAAAAGGATCCTTTTTATTGGAGATGAAGGCTCGTAGAGTATCTCAGGAATATGTCCTCGGATCTCAGCTATTTGCAAACATCTCAAGCATATGGTTGACGGAATCAATTGCAATATATCTCAGTCTGCTGGAGGAGAAATGTATTGAGGAGATTCTCGGCCATGATGAGAACGTGGGACGCTCACTGTGTTGAATGACCTACTCCTTTCCCAATGTTTCTATGCAGTCAGTGTGAAAGCTCTGTCAATGTTGTCACAAGCTCTCAGATGTTAGGAAGGAGGTCTGTTCAGGGTTGACAGGCCTGTGTTTCCGTTTTCTGATGCAGAAGCTGGTGCCGGGTGTTCTGATCGGTTTTATCCTTTAAGATTTCGGAGCGGTTTGATGTAATTGTCTTGCTTGGCCATTTCAGAGATCATTGAAGAGTATACCATATGTCTGTGTGTCTGGAGTCACTTTTAGGCCAGATTGGGAAAGCACGGGAGGTTCACTTCCTGAAAGTTCATCGTGGAAGCAAATTGGTGTTTATAATTGACATTGGCTTCATGGTTATTATTACTGACTCAGGATTTTAGATATCGATATTTTATTAATTTTTATCAACTTTCACCAGCTATCAGAGCATTAGACTGGTCTGGATTAGTAATCCAGTGACAGTTTCATCTCCACATAGGGACCTATCGCAAACCACACTGAGCAGTTTACTTCTGTGTTGCTTGACAACTCTGTCAAAAAGAACTCCGAACAATTTGACTGTCGTGATGGAATTGAGGGGGTGATGTTGGTCATGCTGTCATTATTCTCATATTAAGGGGTTTGTCATAGATGAATAATTTTCCACATTGCCAGATAGATGTCATAGTTGGAAATGGAATGAAACAGCTTCAGTAGGGACACGGTTTGTTGCACATTGCCTTTGTCATATCTACTGTGTTCAGATTTTTACTCATGAGACATAGAGCGAATCATATTGTTGTACATCTGCCACCTATAACTCTGTGGGCATCCTGACGAGGTGAGGGAAATCATTGACTCAATACTTCTGACTGAGTATGTCGCAGATAACGACATGCTTGTCTTTTGCACTGATGTGCAGGGCTGTTCCATTATTAAGGAGGGGGACATGTGCTGGGCCCTCTCCTTCAGAGAGTTGTTTAATCCATTTGTGACTGGATGCAGCAGGACTGGAGAGATTCGAATGGATCTGTTAGTCTTGCAATCATTCCGCCCTCCATATCAGATGGTACTTCTGCTGTTTGGAATGTAAAGAGTCAAGTGTGGTCGCTTTATGGCTTGCCATCAGTTTTAGGTTCACATTGTTCTGCACTGGCATGTTCACCATACTCGTAGCTGAAGCATAGATCCGCTTACTAGTAATGGTAGACTAAGGGATTTTCCCGTGCAAAAAGTTACAGATTATGATTGAATATAATTTTGCTTCTGCTGCTGTTGTGGTCTAGAGCAGCACATGGAAGACACAGTTTTAGCTGCAATATCTCCAATACAGTCCTGCTGCCTGACACCAAGTCCCATTCACCCATCAGCCATGTACTCCGTGACCTACTCTGGTTTCTGATGTGGCACACTTCCAATTGAATACTCTCATTCTACTGAGGGTCTCTCCAAAGTGTCACACTTACAATTAGTCTCATTCAAGGAGCAGGAGAATCGAGGTTTCGGGCATAAGTCCTTCTTTCTGAAGAAGGAGTTATGTCCGAAACGTCGATTCTCCTGTTCCTTGGATGCTGCCTGACCTGCTGCGCTTTTCCAGCAACGCATTTTTCAGCTTTGATCTCCAGCATCTGCAGTCCTCACTTTCTCCCAATATGACTCATTGCCCAACACTCTTTAACGTAATCATCTGAATCCTTTCCTTTCCAGTATGTGCTACCTTCTGTGTTTAGAGTGAATGCGTGTCCCTCTATTTCTCTCCCTGACTAACAGTAAGAACTCTGTCGCGTCAGTGATGCAAGCTTTATGTCATTTCAGAACACGGAAATTGTGTATTTTGTGTTATCTTTCACTTCCCGGTATATGGCTCTCCAGGTTGAACATGGCGTTTGAGCCACGTTGATTTATGCCTTTGAAACGTGGTTAAAAGCAGACGTTGCTAGAGAAATTAAGCAGGGGTGAAAGCAGACTTAATCAATTGGGTGCAGTGACCATTCTTCAAGGCTCACAGTTTCATTTTTCTTTGTTCTCGTTTCAGATTTCAAGTATCCAGAGTTATTTGTTTTATTGAAATGTGCTTTTTTCATTTCTGGAGAAACGAAGCAGATCTGGCAGCATCTGCGGAGACAGAGAAACACAGTTAGCGTTTCAAATTCAGTGTGACTCCTCTTCAGAACAGAAAAGGATTGGAAAATGGGTTTTTCAATCCTTGACAGAGGTAGAGGAGGGGTGACGGGAAACAAGATGGTGTGGAGAAGCAATGCCACTGACAAATGGACTTTTATTTCTGGTAAAAGAGAATCAAATGTATAATGAGTATTAATGAGATTGTGAAGGGAGTGGGAATGGCTTCCTTAATTAAGTGCAAGACAAACGATTCACAAACAGGGCAAGTTCATTGGGAGACCAGGAGAAAGAATGTGTGAAGAATGGAGAACAGCCATAATGCGGTCAGGCTGTGAAAGTATGCAATTGAATAAAAACTCCTTCAGGATAGAACGTACAAAGGTCTAAAGTGAGGCGTTACTCGAGGTTGCGTTGTGCTTTATTGGAGCATTACAGCAGCCCAGGACTGAAATGTTAGCATGAGAGCAAGGTAAGTTATTGAAATGAGAAGCAATGAGAAGGTCAGAGTTATTCCCACAGACATAGTGGGAGTGTTCCTCAAAATCGTTTATGTTTGGTCTCTCCAATGTAAAGGAGACTGCATTGTGAGCAGCAATGGCAGGAGACTGGATTGAAAGAGTACAAATGAAATGCTGCTTCATCCGGAAGGTGTGTATTGGGTTGTTAAGAAATAAAGAATGTGTCAGCGATCTTTTCAAATGTCCAAATTTATTTCTTCTTTATGTAGACTAACTAGTTCCACAATTTGGAGAGAGTAAGTACTATAGGTACGGGAGACCAGAGTTAATAAACTTGGAGCTGGATAAACACATCAGACCAGGCAGAATCAGAGGAGCAGCAAAGACGATATTTTGATCTTCGACCTATCTTCAGGACTGGTGAGGGGGAGGGGAGCCCAGAAATGGAGTGATGGGATATGGAAAGGCGACGGGTAGATATAGTGGTGGTAGGTACGTGCAGGTATGAGGTTACTGTGATTGGTCAATGGGAAGGGTAGAGCGGATACGTGAGTGAGAAGATGGACAGGTGGGTCTGATCAGGGAAATGGGACATGGGATAAGGCTGTCGGTGGAGAGATTTTGAAGCGGCTTCAGTCAATATTGAGGCCATTGGGCTATCAGCTTCAAAGGTAAACTGTCAGGTGGATAGGCTAAGGTTGGGCATGTCGCCGGGCGAGTGGGAGAGGGAATTAAAATAAATGGTAACTGGAAAATGGGGTTGGTTGTTTCGTGCAAAGCACTGATGCTCCACACAGAGCATGATCCTGACCGACTGAGCTCGTCTCCAACTCCCAAAGTGGTCTCCTCTATGTTGTGGAGACAAAGGGAGACCCAGGGACACATTCATGGAGCATCTGCTCTCTGCACGCTTTAACCAACCAACATTCCAATTGCCATCCATTTCAATAACCCCGCCTCGCCCACCGGACACCCCCGTGCTCATCGGCAACAGGTCCATCTTTGGCCTTCTCCACTGTCAGAGTGAGGCCAAACAGAAACTGGGGAACACAACCTGATATTTCAGCTGTGGACCTTACAGCTCAGTGGTCTCAATATTGACTTCACTGGCTTCAAAATCTCTCCGCCCACAGCCTTATCACATGTCCACCTTCCCTGACCTGACCTAAGCTGTCCATCTTCCCATTCGCGTATCTGCTGCACACATCCCACTGACCAATCACCATGATCCCCTGCCTGCATCCCCTTATCGCCATCCCACCTACCCTTCCACTAGCCCAACGCCCCTGCCTCTATTTGCTTCCCGGCTCCCCTTCCCCCAGCCGAATCCTGATGAAGTCTTTCAGCCTGAAACGTTGACTTTCCTCTTCCTAGGATGCTGTCTCAACTGCCGTGCTTTTTCAGATTCATAAATATTGGCTACATAGTTGCACGTTAAGACCTTATCAGCAACAGATTTTATTGTGCTTTTTATATATTTCTTTTTTGCCTGTTTACTGACAAGCTTATCTCAATATTCTCACTGCAGGATCGAGGAAACAGTCTTTTTGTCACTAATGCTCCTGTCTGCTTCGAAATGATTTCCTTTTTTTTAAACCGTACTTTCAAGTCTGCTGTTCGCAATGACATTGTAAATGTAACTCTTGCTATGCTGTAGCTTAATCTTTCCATTTCCAATGTACTTCACAGCTTCTTTGTTCTTATACTCCACACATCTATTCATAAAACCAAAGATCCATTATGTCCTTCTATAATTTTATGTCTTCTGTGTCCCTCTCTCCTTAAACGGGGCGGCTATATTTATCAGTCCTCCCTCAATCCAAAGGTTCCTGAAATATCACCAGCAATGCCTCCACAATCACCTCCGATATCTCTTTAGAACTACGAGATCGTGTCCAACTGGTCTCGCTGATTGATTCAACTTCACCTTCCCCAGCACCTTCTCCTTACTGAGGTCGCTCTACTCACCTCTATCCCCTGACTTTCTTGAAGTTCTGGCAATTTGTTGGTATCTTCCACCGTGAAGACTAATGTAAAGAATCAATTCAATTCCTCTGCCATTCAATTGCTTCCCATAACTACTCAAGACTCATTTTCCCACAGCCCTTTATTTGTTCTTTACTCCCTGTCTTCCTTATTGTATATCTAAAAATCGCTTTCAATAGTCTTTTACACGATTAAGAAGCATAATATCATATTTCCCCCTCTCCTCCCATTTACCGTTATTAGTTATCCGTGCTGGAATTTGTAGGCTTCGTAATCCTTTGAATTCCCAATAACCATCACCACATTGTATGCATTTTCTTTTGTTTTTATGCTGTCCCTGAAGTTCGTTATCACTCACGGCTGCCTTGTCTTCTGCTGAATATCGTTTTGCTTACTTGGGATGGATTTCTGATGTGCTGCTGAATTATCTGCAGAAACTCCTGTCATTGCTGCTTCACCGTCTTCCCGTGCTCAGCTTCCCTTCCAACTAACTCTGACCAACTGCTCCCTTATGTCTTGTAGTTACATTACTCAATTATAAGACATCACATCCAAAAGTGAGCAATCGATGTAAACTGAAGGAGGGACGTCTGAGGCATGGAACAGGAAGAACGATTCGAGGATTTATTAATTAGATCAAAAGAGAGATCGAGAGAGAGAGAATAAGACATGGAGATGTAAAAATAGAGAAATCTACATGATTGATAGAAGTTGATGTACTTCTGTATTTGGATTGATGATTCTTGTGTGCTGTGGTCCTTTGTACTGTGTATGTGCAACAGCTTAATATGTTGAAATGTGGGTCTGATGCCAGAACTTTTATCTCCATCAATGTGACAGGCATCAGCTGTCGACAGAATGTATGTTTTCCGGTAGAAAATGGACTAACTGAAATAAATTGGACACCAGAAGCAGGAATGTATAACATGCATTCTGGTAAGAGTTAGAGATTAGTTCTGGGAATGCACGAAAGAGGGTACATTGAGAGAAGGGGAACATAACATCTCAGCTGAAGATTAAATAACATTAACGTTTTATAAATTTTGTGCATCGCATGCACACACACGCGCTCACACACACAGACACCCACAAAGAGACAGAGACACTCACACGCACTCACACATATAGACACACACCCAGAGACACACACACTCACACAGACGCACACACTCACTCGCACGCACAAACACACACATTCACACACACAGACACACACACACTCTTATATACACTGTCGCTTGCCGTTCGTTCTTCCGAATGTACTCTGTTTCTTTCTCTGCATTTGATTTTATTCTGTCTGTCAAGAAGACATTGGGGATTGGGGGGGTGGGCGGGTGGGTGTCACTTTACTCCTCATCAGTCTCCAGTCACTGTCTTCTATTCCTTTCTGTTTCTTAACCCATGAAAAATTCATACTGTGTCTGACCGTTGAATCACAATAAACAGGTCAATTTATTTTTAGATTCCCTACAGTATGGAAACAGGCCCTTCGGCCCAACAAGTCACATCGACCCTCCGAAGAGTAACCCACCCAGAGCCATTCCCCTACACTCTATTTACCCCTGATACTATGGGCAATTTAGCATGGCCAATTCACATAACCTGCATATCATTGGACTGTGGGAGGAAACCATAGAACCCGGAGGAAACTCACGCAGACACGATAAATGTTCAAACGCCACACAGACAGTTGCCCAAGGCTGTTCAGTAAACAAAACATTTACTTTTGGGCTAAGGCTACAACAAATCTAAAAAAGAAAAGGCATACAAACTGTGCAATAATATATTTGCACCTTTGCAAACAAATTATTGAATTACATTGTGTAAACGATAATTAACTGTTAAGAGGTTTGAGAATATATTCCAGCGAAATCCATATTTCTTCTGTATGTTCATGGCAGTTGTGCCAAGAGATAGTTTTTATATTGGAAGTTGTTTCGCGGAGGAGACTTCAGTGTGGTAAAAATGTTTCGATTGTCTCTGTGTACTGATTTAGAGGGCTACAGAGTTAGGACTGGAAAGTTGCGCTGCTTGCTAGCTCTTTCAGGAGTTGGTACAGACGCGATGGTCCAATAGCCTCCTTCTGTACTGTCAATTACTTAACACTATGAGGGTGGTCAAAGTTCGTCAAAGTTCTTTCTATTATGGAAATAATCCTGCAGACTTGAAAGTAGCGACTGTGATCGCAAATATGTAAAACAGGAAAGAGATGGAAACCAGAATATCAAATGATGCCAGTTGTCAGGAAAATATTAGATGCTTTTATTAAATAATAATAGCTAGATATTTGGCGAATAATAATATGATTTGCAGAGTCAGCCTAGATTCAGGAAAGGGAAATAATTTTTGATAAAGCTGTTGGAGTTTGTGGAGGATGTTGATTGTGACGTGTTTAAATGAGAACCAATGGGAACAGTTTCTTTGAATTTTCAGGAGGCTTTTGACAAGTGAGTGAAGAACGTTAGATTCCTTCTGTAAGGGGTGAATATACTACATGGATTGAGAATTGTATAATGGGGAGAATACAGAGAGTAAAGTCTTGCTCTGGACTGAAATTCATTGCTCATAGGGATCACATCTATCAGTGCTTGGAGTATTACTGTTCACAAGGCAAAGAAATGATTTGAATGTAAGCAACAAATGCAGTCCTTTTAATTTTGCATTTATTAGAATATGAGAGATTTGCAACTGCAGTTATTGAATAGGATCTTGGTCTTGAGTCACTGACACAATTTATATCAGCCAGCAAGTAATTAGGACAGTGAATGGTATGTTGTCATTCAGTATAAAATGATTCAAATAAAGGAGGAAAGACATCTTCCTGCAGTTGTAGAGCGTTGCTGGGACAGTATTGGGACATTGGTGACAGATTTTCTCTCTTTTATAAGGAATGATTCAGTTCTAACCATGAGAATGCAAAGGAGTTTCAAAAGACCAATTCCTGCTTGATAAGGAGAGTGGAAGGGAAATGAATGTTTCATCTATAGCACTGCGAGAGAATAACAAGCGATTACATTTAAACTTGTGGATTATGGACTAACATTTATTATGTCCTGAAGAAAAGATGGTGATTTTGTGAGAAATTGCATTTCCCCATGATATATGATTCCCAATAGTTCTCATACCAGTGTGGAGACCCCATTTTGATTGAGAGGCAGCTCCAGGCTCTGAATGAATTCTCACCATCTCAATGTGAATTGGTGTGTGTCTCTGCACTGATCATAAATCTATCAGCAGCCTTAATGCCTTACTCCTGAAATAGTTCGCCATTCCCACCAGCTTCTGATGCCCATAGGAGTACAATAATGTCTTCTCAGAGATATTAGGAATTTCCTTGAGTCTTGGCACAAATCATTCACTTTTCCCCCTCATGTTCAGCAAACCAAGTTAAAGTGATACATATGTACCACGAGTAAAGGAACCAAGAGGAACAACATACAGCAGAATATCTGTGTAGACTCTGCTTCACTCTTTGTCATGTTGGGGCACCAAAGACATTTTCCTATTTCTGTACACATGGTTCGATAGGCTGAATGGCCTCGTTGTGGTCACATAGAAGAGGCTCAAGGACCTGACTTGGCGACTCCGGTTTCTGTTTAACATCTCGATGTGCTGACTACACTCCTTCCCTCCTTGTGTAATAGGCAGGAGGGTCTGAATGGTCGATCTCTATTATTGTCCAAAAGTTTCAATGGATTGAATGGCGTCCTTGTATTCTACTGAAACCAGCTTGAGGTGCTGAGTGAGCTCCTCGTATTTAACTGTGGAAATGAGCAATGTCGAGCAGGATTGTTACATGAATGCATTTTAATAGCACAGTTTAAATGCTATCCAGATCTTGCTGCACATGGGCACAGACTGCTTCAACGGCAGAGAGCTGAACATGATGTGATCTTCAGTGAACGTCTTCACTATTGACTGTATAATGCTGGAAAGACGTTGAAGCAGCTGAAGAAAGCTACCTTGAGCTTACAGCCGGAGATGTCCTGTGACTCAGATGGTTGATCCTCACCAAACACAAACATCTTCCATTGTGCTATGAATGCCTCTAGCCAGTGAGGAGCTTACACTTCAGTCCCATTACATTCAATTCTGTTCGATTTCCTTGATACCATCTTCAGTTAAATCCTGCCTTGACAACAGAGCAAATCACCCTTACCTTTTGTTTATATCTTTGATTCATATCAAGAGGTCACAGTGAGGTGGGATTCCTTCTCACAGAAGGTAGTGACTGTCGGGACTTCTCTATTCAAGAGATTTGGGGGAGATAAATCACCGAGATGTTTGGAAGGAGGGCAGAATGAACATATAACACACCAGAGAGATGAGGGCTGCAGGGATTGGGCACAAAAGAGGACATGACGTCTCAGCGGGTCAGCTATGATCTTATTGAAGGGAAGGGAAACTTGTGGGGGTTGAGTGACCTATTCGTGTTTGGTATGTTCTCTCATTCTGTTATTGGAAAGTTATTTTCCTGGAATTCCTGTTACTGAATGTTGCAGTTAGGGCGACCGGTGGATTTTGTGAGCCAATTCTGGGTGAGTTATGGGAGCTGTATTCACACTGACTCTGGGTCTACAACATGACAAACAAATGAAGACAGTTCTGTAAAGAGAGAGGAGCGGGTTGTTTCACACCGTCACCCACTCTTTCTTTTCCCAGGAACAATTTCCATCGCCATAACAAACTGTGTGTGAGATTTTCAGGCGCGAAGAGAAAGTGGGGACTGCAGATGCTGGAGATCAGAGTCGATAATGTAATGCTGGTAAAACACAGCAGGTCGGGCAGCATCCAAGCAACAGCACAATCCAAGTTTCGAGCAGGACCTTCTGCTAAGAAACAGCGATTCTCTGGCTCCTCGAATGCTGCCTGGCCTGCTGTGCTTTTACAGCGCTATACTCTCGAGTCTTCAGGCACTGAATGGTATCCTCTGTTTTTGTGCACCAGGGTATCGGAGTAAATGAACTCCAAATGTTCCTGTCTTGCAGATTTGAGGAACTGAATGGAACATAGGGACGGAGGACTGAAGAGTAGGAGTGTGACATTAGACACGTTAAGCCTTCTTAACTAAGCAGTAATATCGTGGCTGATCTGGATGTGGTCTCAGCCCCAGTTCCATATTTGTAGTTCATTACATAGAACATAGAACATAGAAGAATGCAGCGCAATACAGACCCTTTGGCCCTCGATGTTGCGCCGATCCAAGCCCACCTAGCCTACACTCGCCCACTATCCTCCATATGCCTATCCAATGCCCGCTTAAATGCCCATAAAGAGGGAGAGTCCACCACTGCTACTGGCAGGGCATTCCATGAACTCACGATTCGCTGAGTAAAAAACCTATCCCTAACATCTGTCCTATACCTTCCACCCCTTAAATTAAAGATATGCCCCCTCGTAATAGCTGACTCCATATGTGGAAAAAGGTTCTCACGGTCAACCCTATCTAAACCCCGAATCATCTTGTTCGGCTCTATCAAGTCACCCCTAAACCTTCTTTTCTCCAATGAAAACAACCCCAAGTGCCTCAGCCTTTCCTCATACGATCTTCCTACCATACCAGGCAACATCCTGGTAAACCTCCTCTTCCCCCTGTTCCAGTGCCTCCACATCCTTCCTATAATATGGCGCCCAAAACTGCACACAATACTCCAGATGCGGCCGCACCAGAGTCTTATACAACTGCAACATGACCTCAGGACTTCCTCTACCAATAAAAGCCAGTACACCATATGCCTTCTTCACCGCACTATTTACCTGGGTGGCAACTTTCGATGATATGTGTACATAGATACCAAGATCCCTCTGCTCATCCACACTACCAAGTATCCGACCATTAGCCCATTACCCCATGTTTTTGTTACTCTTACCAAAGTGAATCACCTCACACTTAGCTACATTGAACTCCATTTGCCACCTTTCTGCCCAGTTCTGCAGATAATCTATATCCCGCTGTAACCTTCCACAACCTTGCTCACTGTCAACAACTCCTGTGACTTTCGTATCATCCGCAAACTTGCTCACCCAACCTTCTAGCCCCTCCTCCAGGTCAGTTCCAAAAATGACAAACAGCAATGGTCCCAAAACAGATCCTTGCGGAACACCGCTAGTAACGGCACTCCAAGATGAAACTTTACCATCAACTACTACCCTCTGTCTTCTTCCAGCCAGCCAACTCCTAATCCAAACCTCCAACTCACCCTCAATGCCATACCTCCGTATTTTTTGAAGTAGCCTACCATGGGGAACCTTATCAATCACCTTACTAAAATCCTTATACACCACATCTACCGCTTTCCCCTCGTCCACCTCCTTAGTCACCTTCTCAAAGAATTCAATAAGGTTTGTGAGGCACGACCTGCCCTTCACAAAACCATGCTGACTATCCTTGATCAAATTATTCCTATCCAGATGTTCATAAATCCTATCCCTTACAATTCTCTCTCAGGCTTTGCCCACAACAGAAGTGAGACTCACCAGCCGATAGTTACTCGGGTTATCCCTACTCCCCTTCATGAACAAGGGAACCACATTTGCTAGCCTCGTCTTCTGGCACTACTCCTGTAGACAACGACAACATAAAAATCAAGGCCAATGACTCTGCAATCTCCTCCCTTGCTTCCCAGAGAATCCGAGGATAAATAACATCAGGCCCAGGGGATTTAACTATTTTCACCCTTTCGAGAATTTCCAACACCTCTTCCCTACATACCTCAAAGCCATTAATTCTACTTAATTGTGACTCAGTATACACTTCGGCAACAATGTCCTGTTCCTGAGTGAATACTGACGAAAAGTATTCATTCAGTGTCTCCCCAATCTCTTCAGCCTCCAACTTCCCACGCAACTTCCCACTAGTTTCCTTGACTGGACCTATTCCTACCCTAGTCATTCTTTTATTCCTGACATACCTATAGAAATCCTTAGGGTTTTCCCTGATCCTACCAACTAAGGACGTTTCATGTCCCCTCTTTGCTGCTCTTAGCTCTCTCTTCAGGTCCTTCCTGGCTACCTTATAACTCTCAATCGCCCCAATTGAACCTTCACGCCTCATCTTTACATAGGCCGCCCTCTTCCATTTAACAAGGGATTCCAATTCCTTATTAAACCACGGCTCCCCTCCCTCACACGATCCTTTCCTCCCTGCCTGACAGGTACATACTTATCAAGGACACTCAATAGTTGCTCCTTGAACAAGCTCCACATATCAATTACGCCCTTGCCTTGAAGCCCACTTTTCCAAGCCACGCATCCTAAGTCATGCCTCACCGCATCATAATTTCCCTGCCCCCAGCTATACCTCTTGCCCTGCAGTGCACACTTATCTCTCTACATCACGAGAGTAAAAGTCACCGAATTGTGGTTACTGTCCCCAAAGTGCTCACCTACCTCTAATTCTAACACCTGGCCTGGTTCGTTACCCAGAACCAAATCCAGTATGGCCTCACCTCTTGTTGGCCTATCTACATAATGTGTCAGGAAACCCTCCTGCACAAACACTGACCCATCTAACAAACTTGAGTTATAGCTTTCCCAATCAATATCAGGAAAGTTAAAGTCCCCCATAACAACCACCCTATTACTGTCACTCATCTCCTGAATCACCTTCCCTATCCTTTCTTCAATGAGTCTAGGACTATTAGGAGGCCTGTAAAAGACTCCTAACAGGGTGACCTCACCTTTCCTATTCCTAACCTCAGCCCAAACTACCTCAGATGGCGAGTCTTCATCCATCGTCCTTTCCACCGCTGTAATACGATCTTTTACAAGTAATTGCCACACCTCCCCCTCTTTTACCCCTACCTCTGACCCTACTAAAACATTTAAACCCTGGAACCTCCAACAGCCAATTCTGTCCCTGTTCTGCCCATGTCTCCGTAATAGCCACAATATCGAAGTCCCAGATACCAACCCACACTGCAAGTTCACCTACCTTATTTCGTATACTTCTTGCATTGAAGTATACACACTTCAAGCCACTTTCCTGTTTACAGGCACCCTCCTTTGAGATTGATGCCATGTTCCTAACCTCCCGACACTCCAGGTCCTGCACCCTAAAGCTACAGGCTAGGTTCCCATGCCCCTGCAGAGTTAGTTTAAACCCCCCTCCCAAGAGCATTAGCAAACCTCCCGCCAAGGATACTGGTGCCCCTCAGGTTCAGGTGTAGACGATCCTGTTTATAGAGGTCCCACCTTCCCCAGAAAGAACCCCAGTTATCCAAATACTGGAATCCCTCCCTCCTGCACCATCCCTGTAGCCACGCAATTAACTGTTCTCTCTCCCTATTCCTCGACTCTCTATCACGTGGCACGGGTAACAAACCAGAGACAACGACTCTGTTCGTTCTAACTCTGAGCTTCCAACCTAGCTCCCTGAAAGCCTGCCTAACATCCTCAGCCCTCCTCCTACCTATGTCATTGGTGCCAATGTGGACCACGACCTCTGGCTGCTCCCCCCCCCTCTTAAGGACCCAGAAAACACGATCAGAGACATCACGTCTCTTGCTAATAGGGCTGTTGACAATGCAATAATGTCCATTACTGTCCAATATCTAACGACCATAGCTTTGACTAAATGCAAACACACAGGCACCACAAACGTCCGGGGAAGAGCATTCCCACTCAAACAACCCTTTATGAATTTCTCCTCATCCGTGTTCAGACAGTTTGGATGGATCACTGTTTCATTTTCTAGTCCCGTTCCTCCATTGATCATGATAAATTTTAAATGTAACTAGGTTGGTGATATGGCCAATGATATAGGTCTCAGACTTGGTCAGGTTCTTTGCTGGGGACAAGTCAGTTCGATATCTTACATTTGCAAAAATATTTCATCAAAGCAAAGTTACTCAAATCTAAGATGGAAAACTTACATGGCAAACAGTTTGGACAAAAATGTGCATTAATATTTATCTTTCAATGCATACTGAGATGCATCTTGTGCATACACACAGATATATACACTAAGACACACACAGTGTCACACACACAAGAGGACACAGACACACATATAAACATGCCTAAAGACAAGCATGAAAAAACTCTGCAAAATATCAGCTTGAAAGAGCTTTGTTCATGCAATAGTTAAATTCAAGACAGAAGTAAATTAATTAAATGTTATTTTGCCTCTGAGGTTATTCTGCTCACACAAGCATGATTTATTCCGGAACAGTGGGATTTGGCTGAATTGCCTTTGATTTTAGGCTCTGGGGAGATGCTAATGTTTCCACAACAGTAATCCTACATGAATGATAAAGATGACCGACCGGTTTTCATCTCTCATACATTGCTGCGAGAAGGAACAAAGAAAGTGAGGGAACAATAAGCTGTGGCTTCTCCAGCATGTTGCATTTTCTCCATCTATGAGCAGAAATATACAATAATGTGATCTGAACACTAACCTGGACCACGTGAGACCTCCTTGAATATTCTCGGAACTGAATGACTCCGCCCCTGCTCTCTGTTCCATGTAGGAATTTTAATGAAAATACGTTTGTATGTGTCCTCATAATTTTGTCCAATAAAATCATGTCTTCATAGTATCTGTTTTCATATACTATGAGAAGAGTATATAACATATACATGCTGTTTTCTTCAATTTGAATCCTCAGTTCTAGAATCCCATACCAGAGAAAATGTCCATAGGCTATGCACCAGATACTCTCTCCTCAATATCTTATACTGGTTCAAAACGAACGCCTCTCATTCGCAACCCTGACGTGCTCTCACCTTATAGAGGTTTATAATATCATGAAGAGCAAGGAAATAGTGATGATCCATGAACATTTTCCTAGGTTAGGGCAGCCCAAACCTAGAGCACATACATTGCAGGTGAGAGGAGAAAGATTTAAAGGGGTCAGAAGTGGTAACTTTTCACAGAGTGTATGGACCCACCCTTCCAATTCGTCATCCAACTCTCTTATTAAAAAAATCACAAAGAGCAGAGGTCCTAGAACAGATCACCAAGCTGGTCACCAAGCTCCAGGCTGCATCTGTTCCTTCTACCACCACCTTCTGTCTTCTGTAAGCCAGCCAATTCTGCATTCAGACAGCCAGATCTCCCTTTAAGCCATGCTTCCTTACTTTGTGAATAAGCTTACCGTGAGTAACTTTACCAAACGCTTTGTTAAAATCCATATATACCACATCCACTGATCTAATTCATCAAGGTGTTTTGTCACATCCTTAAGGAATTCTATCAGATCTATGAGGCATGACCTGTTCCTCACAAAGCCATGCTGACTGTCTCTAATCATTTATACTTTTCCAAGTATTCATAAATCCTGTCTCTCAACTCCACTCCAATATTTTTTCCGTCACTGGCGTTAGACTGATTGGCCAATAATTCCCATGATTATCCCCATTCTTTTTGTTGAACCAGGGAATAACTTTTTCCAGCTTCCTGTCATTTGGCACGACTGCAGTGGACAGTGAGCATGCAAAGATCATCGTAAAATGCACAGCAATCTCTTCTCGCATCATATACTATCCTCGGGCATATTCTGTTTAGCCAAGGAAATTTATCCACACGTATGATTTTTTCAGCACATCCTCCTGTTATAGCATCTCCCCCTGTTTCATGCTGTCCCCAGAAACGTCAAGGTCCCTCTCATTCATGAATACTGAAGCAAAATACTCATTAAGAACCTCCCCTACCTCTTCTGACGCCTGCCGCAAGTTCCCTCTCCTATCCCTGATCAGCCCTACCCTCACTCTGGCCACTCCTTTTGTTCCTCACATAAGTATAGAACGTCTTAGGTTTTACCTTAATCCTACCCGCCAAGGCGTTTTCATGCCCACTTTTATCTCTCCTGAGTTCATTCTTCAGTTCCTTCCTGTTTACCTTGCATCCTTCTAGAGCCTTGTCTAACCTTTGCCTCTTCAACCTTAAGTAAGCTTCATCCTTCATCTTGACTCGATGTTCTAAAGCACCTGGCACAATGAAGATCTGGAGCTGTAAATGGACGGGAGTTGCACAAACTGTCAATTCCAGCATGGGCTGCAAGTTTCCCCACATTGGGCAGTGATCAAACACAATGTTACTGAGCAATACACTGGGATGCTGGACACAGCTCTACATAGTGGAAGGGTAACTGCTCCAGATTTACAGAGTTATTCACTGCACAGCTCCCCGTGGACTGATTTGGTCGGCACAGTCTGTACAGATTGCTGAGTTGTATTGAGCAGTACAGCAGCCTCGTCTGCACAGTGCTTCACGCTTAATAGATATCTCATCTGAATTATGATGTCTGATTCTGTGAGGTGGAGTTGGTATCGGGCATAACGGACAATTTGAGCTGATCTGTCAGCATATTTATTTTATGATCTTATTCTTGTTATTGGACCCGCCAGTGTCTGACTCCTCCAGCTAATCCCATTTCTCTGAGAAGTGCCATGTTTATTTAACTTGTTGATCAAGTAATCATCCAAATATAATACGAATATCCGTCTTTCTGAACCTTAACCTGGCCGTTGGTGCTCATATCCTTGCATCCCCGGGGACAAAATTATGAAGCTCAGAAACAATGTGCAAAGTGCATTGGTCATTCTTTTCTATACATCACGGCTGTGGGTCCCATTTAGATCCTTAATGTATCAAGAGCTGGCACTGTGAAGCTCAGAAACAATGAAATGGTGTGTCTCGGGCTGTTCACATCCTGGTGTGTCCCATGTGGTGTTTCATGGACAGTGAGTGTGTGTTGGGCTGTTGCTCACTTCCCGGTGTGTCCCATGTATTGCTCCATTGTGGACAGGGGTTCCCAGCACCTTTGAGACACGACTTTGAAACTTGGTCTGTGCCTGTTCACTAAAAGCAGTGTTTGTCCCTCAGAGCTGATCATGCGGTTAGTTACACGTGGAAGCCCTCGAGTATTATTGTTAAGTACCAAGCATCGAACTTGTAACTGAGGGGCTCCCGACTGACTCCTGTTATTGGAAAGTTACTGGAGGTGCTGGGACTGGTTTTCTGGAGGTTGTGATATGAGCTGCCTCAGACATTCAGTGAGACCTGAAGATTTGGTGACCCAACTCTGGATGGAGCATGGAGACAATAGTAACAGCATCTGGGTATGTAACATGGACACCAAATGGGGCAGAGGCTGCAGAGAGGGGAAGCTCTGAAACCACATAGTCAGTGTGTCTGGGGAAAGGGATCTGCTGGATCCACACCGGGTTTTCCAGGAACAGCATTGCAAGCTCTACTTAACCCAGGAGCAGAGTGTGAAGGGACACTGATTGAACAAGGAGCTGGTCACAGAGCGGTGTCACCTCCTTCAACACGACCCGCAGCTCCACACCAGGAGAGTATGGTGCTGCCAGTGGCTTTTAGGGTCACAGTTTCATTTAGCTTCTATGATCCGGAACTTTCCAGGCAGGAGTGGGTGACAGCTCCATCATCTCTCCGATCTCAACATCAGTGTCATCATTCGGTGACGGAGGATATATATGGTCGATGAGAGCAATAGGCCAGCTGAGAACATCAGGCAGCAGACGATCAGCATGATGGAGCAACACTTGTCATGTCTGAACGGCTCAGAGTAAACCCTCCGGTATCACTGAGTTGTAATCCCTCTGTATTTCAGTAATATACTGCCTGCCGTTCTTCCTGGAAGTAAATGATAGGTTATATATGATGTTAAGTCCCACATAGGTAAAAGCAATGACTGCAGATGCTGGAAACCAGAGTCTAGATTAGCCTGGTACTGGAAAAGCGCAGCAGTTCAGGCAGCATCTGAGGAGCAGTAAACTCGATGTTTCTGGCAAAAAGCCTTCATACGTTAAATGCCACCTGCAAAACATGTATCTATTCATTAATCTGTCAATATCCATTTGCATACTCTACAACTTCCATTGATAATTTAATTTCCTGTTTATCTTAGTTCCATTGGTAAACTTAGTTACAGTACATTTGTTCCACTCCTCTAGATCATTGATACAGATTGTAAATAGCTGAGGAGCCTGCACTGGTCACTGTGTGACCCCACTGGTTACATTCTTTTAAACTGATTAAATCTGATTTATCCGGACTGCCTGCTTTCTGTCCGATAACCAGTCCTCCCCCATTCCTGCGTAACACGTTCGAAGGACTAAAGAAAGACCAGGAACATCAGTCAGCAATCCAGCTCCTCCAGCCTGCTCCACCATTGAATACAATCATAGCTGATGTCAGCCTGATCCAAAATTGAATACAATCATACCCTTGTATACGCTTGAGTTTAAAAGACTGAGAGGGGATCTGATTGAGACATAAAAGACTATTAAAGGATTGCATACTCTGGAGGCAGGAAACATGTTTCCACTGATGGGTGAGTCCCGGACCAGAGGACACAGCTTAAAAATAAGGGGTAGGCCATTTAGGACAGAGATGAGGAGAAACGTCTTCACCCAGTGAGTGGTGGCTGTGTGGAATGCTCTGCCTCAGAAGGCAGTGGAGGCCCAGTCTCTGGATTCGTTGAAGAAAGCGTTGGATAGAGCTCTCAAGGACAGTGGAATCAAGGATTATGGAGCAAAGGCAGGAACAGGATACTGATTGAGGATGATCAGCCATGATCATAACGAATCGCGGTGCAGGCTCTAAGGGCAGAATGGCCTACTCTTGCACCTATTGTCAATTGTCTATTGTCATACCTGATGTCAGCGCTCTCCACAAATGAATACAGTAATCTCTGATGTCAGCCTGCTCCACCATTGAATACAATCATCTCTGATGTCAGCCTGCTCCACCATTGAATACAATCATGGCTGATGTCAGCCTGATCCACCATTGAATACAATCATGGCTGATGTCAGCCTGATCCACCTTTGAATACAATCATCTCTGATGTCAGCCTGCTCCACCATTGAATACAATCATGGCTGATGTCAGCCTGAGCCACCATTAAATCCCAGTTCCATTTTTCGGCTCACTCTCCTCATCCCTTCAGTTACTCAATGTCCCAGCATCAACTGCACTCTGGAACAGTGAATTACACAGGTTCACAATCCTTCGAGAGAAGTTCTCTCATCATTATTTTAATTCTTCTCCACTTGTCCTAAACTATGATCTATTGTTTTAGATTGCTCCACATGAGGAAATACCCAAAGTACATCGACATTATCAATCACATTTAACATTGACCAGACCTCAATGATATTTCCTCCCATTTTTCAAACTTCCAGAGAGTATAGGCCTGAACTGCTCAATCTCTCTTCAGAGGACAAACCACTTATCTCTGGAATCAATCTAGTAAACCTCTTCTGAACTGCCTCCATGGTAATTACATCCCTCCTGGAGTCAGGACACCAAAACTGTACACATTACTCAATTGCGACCTCGCAATTTCCTGGAATTATTGCAGCAACACCTCTCTTGCTTTATAATATATTCTTTCAGAAATAAATGCCAAATTTGCAGTTGCCTTTCTCATTATCTGCTATACCTGCATCTGTGTTTTTTTGCGAAATGAATGAGGATATCAGATCCCTCTGCACCTAAGCAATCTGTAGTTTGCCTCTGTTTGGATAATAAGTTGCCTTTCTGTTACACCGACCAAAACAGCCTCATGCTTTTCATTGTTTCGTTTCATCTGCCAAATATTGGCCCAACCTATCCTTAACCATTCATTACAATTTCTCACCTGAGTCAGTGTCTTCTGAAAAACTTATTATAGCATGTTTATCCCCTCAAATAAGTGATAGTATTGACTGCTAATAGCTGGGACCTTGGGACTGAGCCCTATGGTACTTTTGGAAACAGAAAATGAACCAGGTATTCCATCTCACTGCAATTCTTTGTTTCACCAATCCTATGACCAAACGAATAAATTACTTCTAACCATAAGCGATCTTATTCAGCAGATTAATCTTTTGTGCACACTTTATTCAATGTCTTCTGCAAGTCCAGATTTTACATCTCCTGGATCCCCATTATGCAGCTTGCTTGTCACATTCCTTAAAGACTCAAACAAATAATGAAAATACGATTCACCCTTTGTAAAATTATATTGATACTGATGGATTGTGGCTTGACTCTGTAAATGTCCTTTCATTAATTCCTGAATAATCGATTTTAACAATTTTCTTAAATTCCAGCAGTTATCTCACTACTTTATATTCCATCGTGAAGGTGATAAGCTTGAATTCTCACCTCTATATATTCTCTTCGTTCCCTCCAATCCTGTATAATTGACACGCGGCGTGAAATGACCTATTCTGGTTGCTGTGTAAGAGGCATGAGTGGCTGAATGGACTCATTCTCTTCCCTGTGCACAAAATCAATGGGCTGATGCCAAAACAAAAACAAAACAAAACATAGATTAAACCGAGCTGAACCAAGGCAATTTAAATTAAATTGCATGAAGTCCAAACACCCAGCACAATCCTACCAAAGCTCCCCATCACGGGTAGCATGAGTTGTTATACCCGTATTTGTTCAGATCTCTTCCTCCCAGAGGCTCTGGGCCACCAGACACAGCCCTCACTGTTACTCAAATGCCCTGACCAATATAGCCAATAAAACCATGTCTACATGGTTGAAATAGTGCCGCCACGTCCCTATAACAATGCTCCTTTTTCAGGTGCCCATACTCGTAAGCAAGTCCAGGGGGTGGGCTCCATAACTAATCTACACCACGATGAGAGTCCTGGGAGGTTTCCTGGAAGCCAGTTCATCAGAATGTTCTTCTTCGCACAAAATGAAAGAATACTAAACAATTTCTTCCCATGCAAGTCCAAAGATGGAAGGTTCAGCGAACCCAAGAGGAGGGTCACCAGATCTGCCTTGATCTCGGTTCCCAAGACCCCTTGCTCTAGTGCACCAATACCTATGAAACTTGTGGTAGGATCACAAGCAATAAGTAAGAGTACCAGCATCTATTGTACTTTTGGGGCACATTGGGAATGCTCCTGTCTTAAATGTGACAAGTTGCTCTTTTAAACCTTGTGGAGTTCCTTCAACTGCATAGCCTATGCCCTATTGCAAATTGAAATTACGTTCTCCCAAATATCGTCCCACTCCTCTGGTGAGATCTCCACCCACAAATCCTGAGCCCAGATTCCATACAGCCGCTCTATTTCCTTAGAGACACTACCTCTTAATAAATGATAGAGGGTGCTGACTGAGAGAGCACCTGTGGACTGAAGCACTCTTCTCTCCATTTCGGCCTACAGGGACTAACTATAAATGTAGTCCTTTTTTCCGTATAAAATTCCTCATCTGAAAGTGATGAAAGAGGCCCCTCCAAGATAACTCATATTTCTGGCTCAGCTGCTCGAAAGCCATCATGACGACCACGTCAAATAATTCTCCCAAACAGGAAACTCCTCTGAACTCCCAGAGCCGAAAGCTAGAATCCATCAATCCCAGCTGGAATCCTCCCAATCCTACAATGGGAGTAAAAGGTGTAGTTTTTTTTTGTAAATTCCCTCACTTTGTCGCATCATTTTTCCAGGCTTTAACTATGTTAAGGACAAGTGGATTTCTGCAATGGTCAATAGCAGTCCTCATCTTGGCAATGAACAACAGATTAATGAGGGGACATTTTGCCTGGGTTGCCTCAATGTCCAGCCAAACTGATCACGGGTCTTTGCAAGCCGAATCAGACACATACGGTTGCAGGGAACTTAGTTGGTATTTCTTAAAGTTCAGAAAATTCACACCCTTCATCTCCTGCAGAAGCTGCAATTTGGCGTGCTTCATAAGAGGCCACCTATGGTGCCAGATAAACGAGCTTAACCAACTGTAAAGCCTCCATAACACCGGCGTGGAGAGCATCAAAAGGACCATTCGCATGGGATAGAAGAAACGAGGAAGTACATTCCTTTTAACCGGGGGTATTCTACCCAACCAGAATATTGGAATATCTTCCCAGAGCCGAAGGTCCTGTCTTAGCTTCTGGAGCACTTGCACGAAGTTTGCTTTATATAATTGACAGAAGGCCGGTGTGACAAAAATGCCTAAATAGAGGAAACCTCCTTGTGACCAACTGAAAGAGAATCGGATTGTACCCCCATGATCAGGTACTCGAATAACACCCCAACAGGCATGGCCTCCGATTTCATAAAATTGATGTTATACTCGAGAAAGATCCAAATAAATCAATCACTTCTATTAAACGGGGCAAATATATCATCGGGTTAGTTAGAAAGAGAAGAGCGTCATCTGTGTAAAGCATTATGTTATGCCTTCCTGACCCTATCACCAGGACAGTTATATTGGGACCCCTCTGAGTGGCATCTGTCAATGGCTCAATCACCAATGGAAATAATAACGGTGAAAGGGGCACCCTTGTCAGCTGCCTCTGCCGATGCTAAAATTATAGCATTAGACATTATACCATTAGTGAGAACTGCTGCTGCCGCTTTAGTGACACTATATAATTCTGCCATCCACCAGGCAAAGACACCTCCAAGGCCAAACAGTTCCAAGACATAAAGGTGGTATGGCCACTACACCCAATAAAATGCTTTCTCTGCATCCAGCAAGACTACCAAGCCTGGAATCGACCTTGCTGGCACACCTGAACCATATTTTTCACTCTCCTAATATTAATAGGGGACCTGCGACTCCTAATAAAACCTGTCTGGTCCTCTTTCACAATGAAGGAAAAGATCTTCGGCAGCCTCAACGCTAGTATTTTCGAAAAAATTTTGAAGTCCACATCTTTAATAACAGTATAGGCTTATACGAATACGCAATCCTCAGGGGTTTTCCCTCTCTTGAAAATAAGAGAAGTATTTGCTTCTCTCTGAGAGGATGGGAAGTAGTCCTGTCTACAAAAATAATTGAATATATCCAACATTGGCCCAGCCATCATGGCTATGAACAACTTATAAACCTCACTCCACAGGCCATCTGGGCCGGTCGATTTGTTACTCTGGAGCTGCCTTACCGCATCCTGTATCTCTTGGATTGTCAGAGGGGCATTCAAAAGAGACTCCTGCTCTGAAGTTACACCTGGGAGGTCCAGGGCCTTAGAAAGGACTCAGTCTTCACCAATCTGTCCGACAATCCTCTGACTGGAGCAACCCAGAGTCGAACGTACTGAATGCTGCATTAATCCTTATGGGATCGCAGGTGATCGTACCAGCACCCTCTCTAATGGATGTAATAGATTGGGGGCACTCTTCTTTCTGGCCAAGTGCGCCAACTAACTTCTCAGTTTAGCACCATACTCGAATAACCTCTGTTTCGCAAAGGAAATCTCCCTCTTTGCTGTCTGGGTGAGCATAGTGTTCAGAGCAGCCCGGAGGGCGGTAATCTGCTGCAACTTAGTTACAGACAGTCTGTCAAAGTATACTGTCTCAGCTGCCTTCAGCCAAGCCTTGAGCATACGCTACTGCTTTGCCTTCTGCCCCTTCCGAGTCACCGAGTAAGAAATAATCAAACCCTTTGCATAGGCCTTGGCAGTATTCCAGAACACAGACGGATTACTGGCCTTAGCCAAGTTAAGGTCCCAATAAAAACTTGAATTCCTGCGAAAAGTACTCAATGAATTTGCTATCTTTCAGGAGGCAGGCATCCATGCGCCAGTGCTGCGAGCCTGTCCCATCGCCATCGGCCTTAACATCCACGTACACTGTTGCATGATCAGAATTTTGCAGGGCAGCAACGAATTTAAAAAGGCCAATGGGGCAAAAAAATATGTCAATCCTGGTATAGCACTTATGTGGGTTAGAAAAAAGATGACGTCCCTACCTTCAGGGTAAAGACATCTCAAACGTCCACCTACGCATCTCCCTGTTCAGGTCCACCAGCTGCCTTAATGGCAGGGAAATACCCTTGAGACCCCTTGACATCCTATCCACTTCGGGGTCCATAAGTGGGTTAAAGACTCCCCCTTAATTGTACGATGTTCCCCAAGGGTTATCAACTTGGAGATCACATCCATTAGAAATTTGAGGGTGTGTGCTGTGGGCAATATTATACAATGTCCTATATTCCTCTCCATGTATTAAAGCTTTATGGATCAGAAACCACTCACGTTCGTCCTTAATTTGGTCAAACCACTGAAGTGGAAGGTTTTTATGAATGAGTGAAACTACTCCTCTACTTTTCCAATTAAAGGATGAAATAAACACCGGGCCGAATCTTCCCGCTGTAACTTGAAGTTCTCATAATCCGTTAGATGTGTTTCTTGTAGCAAGGCTACATCGACCCCTTCCTTTTTCTCTTAATCGGTGACTCTCCTTAACGTTCCAGTGTACCATTCAAACGAGCAGTTAGCCATAACCATCCGAAGCAGCCCATGAGCCACTGGGAGAAGAACCCCATTTATAGCGCGCCAAGTGAAAGCAGTAAACAGTTCATACAAACTTGAAAATATAACTACAATAATAACCAAATCAAAACTTCTAACAACTATTTCTACAATGAAGCAACATATAACACAAATAAGTGGAGACTTTCCGCCTTCCTGCAGAGGGTGTTCATATTATCCACTAATCCCCATGGCTCCTCCTAGCTGAATCTGCTCCCCAAACCCCAGGCAAAACGCAGTTTAAAAAAGTTGCACGCGTCTTACAATAAGAAAATTAAAAGTGGGCATTCAATCCGTCCCATCCATACTTTGACCCGAGGCAGTCCTGGTGAAACAAAATGTAACCAACCCCAGCATCCCCAAACCCCCTTTCCCATTCCGAGCTAAATGAGAGAAACGAAAAGCAAATGATAGAAAAAACAAAGGATAATGGGAGTGCAGGAAGAAAGGAAAAGAAAGAGAAAAGGAAAAAACAATGGGGCTTCCATATACTAAAAAGAAAAGCGTGGTAAAACCAGACAAATGCCAGAGAAATCAAATAGAACATAATTGTCCATATTATTTCAACCAGCCAGTCTATTTTAATGTGTGCAGGAAGTCCTTTGAGTTTTTCGGTGAGTCAAACTTAAACACAGACCCTCCATGGCTGAAACATAATATTACCAGATATCCTACCAGAATATTCACATCCCTCAGCCTCCTTTTTACCTTATCAAAGGAATGCCTCTTGCGGATCACAGCCGAAAAAAGGTCTTCCAAAAACATAATTCGTGATCATTTGTAGATCAGAACAGACGGATCCTTCCTCAGAGCTCGAGAAGCTGACAGCACGTTTTTTCTCTATCGTGCTGGAGTTGCACTAGGACCGGGTGGGGGCGCTGGTCTGATCCAGGCTTGCACACTGTGACCCAGTGGGCCCACTCGACCCGCACCCATTCTGGCCTGACTTCCACCTTCAAAAATTGTATGAGCCATTTCTCCAAGAAGCTGAAGAGTTGGCCTTCTTCTCGTTCCGGCAGCCCGACCAGGCTGATGTTCTTCTAACAGCTCCGATTTTCGTGGTCGTCGACTTACTCTACTAAGGCCCTTACCTACCATTCCAGGGCTTGGACACGACCCGCCGAGGATTCTGCCATGGTTTCCGAGGCTGTGGTCCGCTGTTCCACCTCGGTGATGCACGGCCCCTGACGCTGGGTCTCCTGGTCCTGCTTCTGCAGCTTGGTTGAAATCAGTTCCAAACTGGTTCCCCTCTCCTCCATCGCTGAATCAATCTTCTCTTGCAGGGTCTGAACTACGAGACCAGGCTCTACTCCACAGATAAGTCCCCTGGGGCGTTCGCAGAGGCCGACATCACAATCGCGGGCGTATCCATTGCTGTAGTACCCTGCTGGTTGTGATCATCATGGTCCTTTTCCCTTAGTCATTTTCCTTTACTCATTTAAAATGTCATAGAACAATACTGGGGATCAAAAACGATCGAATTTACCACAATAGGGAAGAAAGAGCGGGTGAATGAATCACTTTGTCTGGGTTCTAGTGCAGAGCTCAGCAGGGCAGGCCTACTGGATCGCCGCCATCTTGGATCTCACGTGAATAATCACCGTTTTAAAACTTCTTTTTAAATGGTTTGAAGATGTTGCTTGTAGCGGAAGACAATGGAGAACTACTGGATGTGATATAGTTAGATATTCAGGTGGATGTTTCAGAGTTCAGAAAGTGAATAGTAAATAAAATTGAACTTACGTGGTTCAGGGACGACTTTTGGAAATGGAAAGGTAAAAGTGATGTTGGCCTTCAGTAAACGGAAATTGCAATATCGAAGTAAAGACGTTCTGCACAGACTGCATTCAGTGTGGATGAGATTATATCTGTGTTCTGTACTGTTTCAAAGAAGGAGAGGTGATCTCAGGGAAACTCAGAAAATTCACCCACAGCAGACTGACTAATACAGGGGCATGGAGAAGTGCAGCAGGCAAAGTTAGGGGGAACCCAAGATGTTCTACAAAAACATCAGGCTGAACAGAATAACCAGGGAAATGTTAGGACCTATTTCGAAACCAAGAGGGTAATCAGTATGTGAAACTGGGGAACATTGATAAACTGTGACACGAGAGCTTCACATCTGTTTTAGTTGGGATAAGAAAGATGCAGGTACAGAATACAGGGAAGCTCTCGAACAGATTGATATAAGATGCAAGTTGGGATTAATGGTTTTGAATTACGTAAAGTCCAGATGAGTTGTATCGCAGGATGCTGTTGGGGACGAGATAGGAAATGTCCTGACCTAAATGTTTTAGTCGAATCTGACCACACAAGGGAGGTGCTAGAGGACTAGAAAACAGCTATGTGGTTCCACATGACTGGAACGGTGGTAGAGATAGACCAGTGACTGGTGGTGTACCACAGCGAGCAGTGCAGTGTATTTAATTATTTGTGGTATTCATAAATGATGTAAATGTGAATGTGGAGGGGGTGGTGGGGGGTGGGGGCTGAGCGTAAAAAGTAATTTTGTGTTTGACACAAAGATTGGCCATGTGGTTGGCAGTGAGGGGGACGGCCTTATGTTACAGGAAGATATTGGTGGAATGGTCAGATGGTCATATCAATGGCAGATGGAATGGAACCCTGAAAAATATGAGGTGATGCACTTTGGAAGAAGGAACCAGACAGGGAGAATTCAATGAATAGCGGAACACTAGGGAGGGCAGAGCATGTTTCTCCACACATCACTGAATGTGACTGGATAGTGTAAGCCAGTTAAGATATCACACGGGACTGTAGGCATAGGGTTTATTCATCGAAACGACATAATATGAGTTAACCATGCCATTGGTTAGGCCACATATAGAATATAGTGTGCAGTCTGGCAACCACATTACAGGAAGTGTTTTGGCTTCTCAGTAATATCACTCTTCCCTGACCCCTTGTGTTCACGTCTTTTGCTCATATCAATAGGTCACAGTGTGGAGGCAGGCAATGCTTTTTGACCAGTCAGAGTTGAGGGCTGTGAAGAATTGGACATGAAAGAGGATATTAGACCTTATGATCTTATTGTGGGTGAAGATCTGCTTGCGGGGGGAAGGGGGTGGTTGACGTGTGGATGAATGAAATATCCCTGTTTGTGGGGTTCTCACATTCTCTTATTGGAAAGTAGAGGCTGTTACTTTCCTGGAAGCTCTGTTATTGAATATTACCAGATTGTCTGGACCATCTCTGGGTGAGGAAGGGGGACTGTATTCACAGTGAAACTGGGTCTACAACTTGACCAATAAACGAAGCACAAGTTGCAGAAAAGGGAAGCTCAGTTGGGAGTAATGAAGAGCCTCTTCCTTACCCCAGCTTGGGTTTTCCAATTGCAGGTTCCAAATCATCTCAAACTGTGTTTGACAGTTTTGAGGCCCTAAATGGTCTCCTCTGTTTCTGTGCACGAAGTGATTGCAGTAAGTAGTCTCTAACTGCTCCTGTCCAGCAGGTTTGATGGGCTGAATGGAACACAGACATATGAGACTGAGGAGTAGAAGTGGGTCATTAAACACTTTGAGCCTTCTCCACCAGGCATTAAGATTGGGGCTGATCAGGTTGTGGTCACAGCTCCACTTTCCTGTCTGTGTGCCATTATCCAAGAATCACTTCTCTGTCCAATATTTAACTAACTCAGCGTTGAATAAATGTAAACAAAGAGGCATCTCAAACTTGCGGGGAAGTGAATTCCCACTTGAAATGTCTGTTTAGATTTATGCTTATCCCTCTTATAGAGTCATATAGCATGCAAATGTATAAGTGCTGACCAGACATCCCATTATGATCGAGTCTGAGTTGACAACATTTAGCTCATATTCCTCTAAAGCTCCTTATTCGGATACCCGTAAAGATGTCCATCCCCACCACTTCCTTTGTCAGATAATTCCATATGGACACCTCACTCTAAAGATTTTCCCCTCATACCTGAAAACAGGTCTCCATTCTGAAAAGCAATCTTCTACCAAGCTCTGTCTCCTCCCTTCAATCTAATTTTGTATTCAATTGGCTTGGGTGCGCTGGTTCCCACGTGACCTAACCTTACTAACTTGGCTAATATGCCGAATATTGTCAAACAACTTGTTCCAGTCTAAATGGAAAACATCTACAACACTGCCTTCATTAATCTGCTTTGTCATCTCTTTAACAAACTCAGTCAAATTAGTGTGACAGGATTTCTCATGCAAAAAGACATGGTGACTATCCCCAATCAACCCTTGCCTTTGAAAATTCATGCAATTTGCTATCCCTCAGAATCCCCTCAAACAACTCACCCACCATTGATGTCAGGCTCACTGGTTCAGAGTTCCTTGGGTTGTTCGGTAAATTTGTCTTTTCTACTGCCATTCCTCCATTGGTCACAATAAATTATCGGTGTAACCAGGTTGATGATATGGCCAATGATATCGGCCTCACATTGGGTCAGGATCATCCTCGGAAGAGGTCAGGTTGATTTCCTTCATTTGTTAAAATAACAAATTCATGACGAAAACAAAGTTCCTCAAATTATGATGGAAATGTGAATGTCAAACAGAATAGAAATTACAAAAATGTACATTGATATTTCCATTTCTAAAAATACTGAGAAGCACAAACATACACAGACACGTACAGATACATACACAGACAAGCACAGTTATACACACCCAAACATACACACAGACATGCATACACACACTCAAACACACAAAAACACAGACACAAAAACACGGACACACACACACAGATGCATGCACATACAAGTATACACACAAACACAGACAAATGCATGTACTGTAGACCATAAAACATTAGAGCAGAATAAAAGGCCATTTGGCCCATCCAGTCTACTGAGCTATTGATCATGGCTGACATGCTTTTCAAGCCAATTCTCCTGCCTTCTCACAACACGCCTTGATCCCATCTTTAAGCATAACTTATCTAGTTATATCCTTAGGACGCTAATATGTCTGTTTGCATGTGTTGTCTCTGTGTGTGTCCCAGTGTCCTGCCCTGTGCTCCATGTTGGAGAGTGGGGTTTTAGCAGTTTTTAGGCACATCTTTGTAACTTGCTCTGTGCCTATCCATTGAACGCCTGTGTTAATCACTCTCTGTTGCTCCTGTGCTCAGTAACATGAGGAATCCCCACAACTGTTAGTGATTCAGACCAGGCTTCTCACTTGCATTTGACTGACATTTGACTTAACTCTAGTTTTTGTACATTCGTGGAAATGCTGGGGATGGTTTCCTGGAGGCTGTGTTTTAGGCTGCTGTGGGAATTCAGGAAGACCAGAGAATCTGGTGACCCAACGCTGGATGAAACATGGTGACTGTAGTTATAGTATCTGGATCTGCAACATTACCAACAAATGGAGCAGAGGCTGCAGAGAGGGGAATCTCTGTAAAATGGAATGAGGGAATTGCAATCAGATCAGCCATGGTTTTAAAGAATGTTGGAGCAGGATTGAATGGCTCGCTCATGCAACTTATTCCGATATTTCTATTAGTAACAAGCCAATTTCACTTTTCTCCCAGTGTCCCAGACTGGTGGGTAGTGAGTCACCTCCTCCTGTTCCTGGGGAACAGAAATCTAAGGCCTCACTAGCCTCCAGATTTCCCAGTATCCCAGTCTCGAGCAATTGAATGACTGCCTCCTGTTCCTGTGTCCCAGCATCGAGCAGTTGAGTGACTCCCTCCTGTTCCTGTGTCCCAGTCTCGAGCAGTTGAGTGACTACCTCCTGTCCCTGTGTCCCAATCTCGAACAGTTGAAATACTGTCTCCTGTCCCTGTGTCCCAGTGTCGAGCAGTTGACTGACTGCCTCCTGTTTCTCCCTGTTCCTGAACAGCAGTTTCAATGCTCTGAATGATGTCACTAGGTTAAGAAAGGACTAGATAACAGTGAATTTCAAACTTGGACCAGCATTACACAAAGGGATCTAGAAACGTCTCCATCAAACATTTTATGCAGCTTGTCTGTTACTTTATTACTGTCTCCTTTCATAAACAGGGTGAAACATATACAACAGTGCAGTGTTCCGACAATACTCCCACATACAGGGAAGACAGATTAAAAAGACTGAAAGGTTTATGGTCTATCCCTCAGCAACCCTCATCCATTCCATCCAACCCGAGTAAATGTTCCCGTTCATTGTGTTATATAAAATGATGTAAGGAACTGGTTAACTGAACCTGTTTGTTTGGTGACTGTGACAAATGTCAGTCTCCATGGATTCTAATTATCCCAGTAGACGGTTTCCATCTTTTAATGATAAAAGGGCTCCATTCAATATGTTATCCCATAGTATGGGCGGGAGAATTACCGATAGCACTAACAGGGATCGGCTGCTCCAGAGAGAGGGAGAGATCAGAAACTGAGAACATTAGACTGGAAAGTTCCAACAGTTGATCAGAATCTAAGAATGTTATACTGGAATGTTCCAACAATGAACAGGAGGCTATCCTATTATGTTTGGGTTATTTCTACATATTCTTGGTGGCCGTTATCATCGCAGATCAAATATGCACTTCACATTATTCAATGTTTTTATTACCCTATCCTGGCTACTGTTGGTGTCCCTGGTAAGTTTCACTGTCGATTTATTATTTGAATTAACCATGTGCGACTGTATTACTGTTATTTTCATTTACTCTACTCTGTAAGTATTCACGCTCCAAACCACAACAAACAACAGTGAACCTATTCATTCTTTCTCTCCTTCTTTAGTTCTGGCACTGGGCCTTGTTGGTTGATCTACTCACTTTTAGGTATGAACCAGGATGCATTGCATCACTGTCCTTGCTATTTAAATATTGAAAGCTTGGCGGTCACTGTCTTCTGTTCTGGATGCAAACTCCATTTCCTTCCTCTGACTCCATCTCATCCCTGACCAATAACTGAGGCTGAAACAGACGAGTCACAACTCCGGTGATCCATTTGGCCACAAGCTGATTACTGACACCATATCCTGGCCATTTCTAATTTTAACTATTGACAACTGCAGAATATACTTCACTGGTTCATCCCATCTGCTGTTTGAACCTTCAGCTATGAAACACAGTCTTAATAAAACCAATAATCTGCTGCTGCTTAACCAAATCTGAGTCGGTATCCCATGGCTTGTATCTAAAGGCAAACCAAAATCCCATCAATCCTGTACGGATTGCTTTATATTGTTGTTGGGTCAGACAATGCCTTTACTTTAATATTCACAAGCACATCGTCACGTCTGTCTATGGCACGGTCCTCAGTCTCCCTCGGTTAATGACACAAAGCCCTGTCAGTTGTTCACATTTAAACAGATTTCCTCCATGTCTATTCTCTCTCAAGTAATAATTTTCATATCTACTGCAACCAACACACACGCGCGCACTCTCTCTCTCTCTCTCTCTCTCTCTCTCTCTCTCTCTCTCTTACCTTATATTTCGGCAGTGGAGATACAGAGCCATACATTTGTGGGAGCCCATTTACTGTCACTCACTGCATGGGTTACAAATCTTCCCGTGCAAGACATTTCTGTAGTGCAAGTATATTAGCAATATACTGGAAAAGGTTTGAAATGGTCCCCATGCTGGGCAGGTAGTTCCGTTTATAGAGTAGTCCACTAGTATGGTGTGCATAGCTCTCCATTCTGGCTGGTCCCTTGTCACAGTTTATGGTGTCTGGGATGATTCTGTGAGGCAGATTAAAATTTGATGTAACTAACCATTTCAACTGATCTGCAATAATTTTATTGAATGCTCTCATTTATGTGATTGGACGCACCATTGTCTCACTTCTCCAGTTACTCCCACTCCACTGTCTCCTTATACATATTTTCACAACATGTTATCAGTTAATTAATTATTTGCTTTTCTGTACCTTTCCCTGGTGTTGTGTTTTGTCTCCCGAGTGTATCGAGTGCTGGCATTGTGAAGCTCAGAAACAATGCAATGGTATGTGGCAGGCTGTTCCTCCAAGTTGGAAAGGGGGTCCCAGCAGCTTTGAGACACGTCTTTGAAACTTGGTCTGTGCATGACCACTGAAAGCCCGTATTTGTTCCTCTCAGATGATTGTGCGGTCCATACCATGAGGAAACCCGTCGAGAATTATTGTCAAGGCACAGGTCTCTAACTTGTACCTGAGGGGCTTCTGACTGACTCCTATTATGGAAAGCTTAGTGGAGGTGATGGGGATGGTTTGCTGGAGGTTGTGCTATGAGCTGCCTCAGACATTCAGGGAGACCTGAGGATTTGGTGAACCACCTCTGTTTGGAGAGTGGGGACTGTAGTTACAGCATCTGAGTCTGCAACATGAACAACAAATGGAGCAGAGGCTGCAGAGACAGGAAGCTCTGAAGCCACAGAGTGTGTGCGAGGAAAGGGATCTGCCAAATCTGCCTATGTTTTAACGAGGAGACGCACATCCTTTCCCTCTCTCCTTTAAGTAGACCCATACAAATTCATCCTCTCCTCCCCGCACACAAACACACTCCCCCTCTCTCACATGCACACACACACTCTCTCCTCTCTCACACGCACGCATACCCTCTCTCTCCCTCCCAAAGACACACATACTTCCCCTCACTCTCTCACAAACACACACTCTCTCTCTCCCTCCCACAGACACTCCACCTTGTTTTCAAACGCACGCGCACGTGCGCGCAAGCACACAGACACATCTAATTCATCTAATCTGTAAGATGAATTTTCATTTGCCGGTTTGTATTTCCAGATGCATTATATTTTCTCAAAAATATTTACAATTTGTATACAGTCAGTCAATGTGATATTTTATGAACTCCTACTTTGGAAATAAACCCAAACTAATTCCAGGTGAAGACACATACAGACTCCAAACAAGAACGCATGCCTAAAATACGTTGTCTGACAGGAGGGGTCACCTCCTTTACATCGATAATACCTGAAGGTATCTCCAGGCAGGACTTGAAGGGAACTCGTGGATTTGTATATTCATCAATCAATACCTGCATCTCCATTCTAACCGATTAAAGATTTAGCAGCCATCTTAGATGTGTTCAATACATGTGCATGCGTTGTACAACCCTTTCATCTTTTCCTTATAAATCGTGTGCCTAAGGTCTTCTCTCTCTAACACCTGACGATGGAGCAGGACAATGAAAGCTTGTGTTTTCAAATAAACCCGTCAGACTATAATCTGGTGCCATGCGATTATTACCTTACTCAACCCTGTCCAAAGCTAGCACCTCCATATCGTGGTTTTTATTGGTTAGCCAATTTTCTCTCCAAGCAAATAAATTGTCCTAACCCCGTGTGCTCTTGTCTTGCATATTAATCTTTTGTCACGCATATTATGCATTGCCTTCTTGAAGTCCAGATATAATAGATCTTTCAGATCCCCGTTATTAAACTTGTTTGTCACACTTTTTTAAAAAAATAGGAAAATCATTCAAACATGATTTATCCTTAATAAAATCATGTCGACTTTGATGCATTGTGGTTTGACTTTCAAAGTCTCCTGTTGTTAATTCCTTAATAACCGATTCGAACAGTTTGTCTTCAGTCCCAATCGTTTGCTCATACCTTTTCATTCCCGAGTTAAGTTGGTTATTCTAACTTCTTCCTTTTCCATAACCTCGACAGTCCGTTTCAATTCCTGTGAAATAGGCACGAGGCTGTAAAAGATCAGCTCCAATTGCTGTGTAAGGGGCATGGGTGGCTGATTGGACTCATTCTGTTCCTGCTTTACACACACGATGGGCTGAATGTCCTCCTGGTGTTCCTACACTATAGTTCCGATGGCTTGCATGTCCTGCGCCTGTTCCTGACCAAGCCGCTCAAGATCTCCATGTCCTCCTCCTGTTGCTCAGTGATAAGTTTGGGGATTTATTGAATCTCTCTGCTGTTTTGCCACATTTAGAGTGTTGAATTGTGCAGGCAAGTTGCGTTGCCCACAGTGGGTAGCTCAGTGGTTAGTACTGCTGCCTCCCAGGACCAGAGATGTGGGTTCAATTTCAGTCGCGGGTCACTGTGTGGAGTTTGCATATTCTCCCTGTGCCTGCAAACAATAGCATAGGCTACATAAATCTTTCGACCGTATATTGTAATGAATTAGTGCAGTGAATGTCACACTTTAACACTACAGTCACTGACGACAGCACTGTACCTTTCACCAAGATCTTCACCACAAAGCGCGCGAGCTTACTGACCACATGATGCCGATGCAGAATTCCAGTTCTCTCCAAGATATTCCCCTGCCGGTTTGAAATTAATTTCCTTCTAAATGTAGACTACAAATCCCACATTCAGGCTCAGTTTCAAGGCTTGCAGAGCGGATTACATTCCTGCTTTATCTGAACACACTGAGGGTGCATTTGGCAGACAGAGAGGTCCTGAGGTTGGGATTTGCTTTTCAGCTGGTGCCAGAGACGGACTCCCATAACAGTGAACGGGAGCTCACTTTATAAAGAAAGGGGCACAATTCACTAATAGTGTTGCAGCGAAATTGCGTTTAATAAACACACCTTATTGGATAACTTCCTGTATATTGAATGGAGGATCAAAATTGATGGACCAAAGCAAATACAGTAGTTCCTATGTTATGTGTTCCGATGTTAAACATACTAAAGGATATGAACACTGTGTGGGAAAAACTGAATTGAGGAGATTTTCACCATGAACTAGAATGGAGGATGCTCAGTGTGTTGAATGACCTACTCCTTTCCCGATGTTTCTGTGCAGTCTGTGAGAAAGCTCTGTAAATGCTGCCACCAGCTTTCAGATGTTAGGAAGGAGGTCTCTGCAGGGTCAATACGGTAGTATTTCCCGTTCCAATACTGAGGCTGATGACGGGTGATCTGTACGGTTTTATCCTTCAAGACCCCGGAACAGTTTGATGCAATAGAGTGTCTTGCTTGGCCGTGTCCGAGACCATTGTAGAGTTTTTCACATGTCTGCGTGTCTGGAGTCACGTTTAGGCCAGACCAGGAAAGCACAGGAGATTCACTTCCTGAAAGTACATTGAGGAAGGAAATTGGTGTTTACAATCGACATTGGCGTCAAGGTCACTGTTAATGACTCCAGGTTTTACATTAGTAATCCAGTGACTTTTCCACATCAGCACCATTTCCACATGGGGACCTATCTGAAACCACACTGAACTGTTTATTTCTGTGCTGCTTGACAGCTCTGTCAAAAAGAACTCCCACCAATGTGACTATCGAGACGTGACTCAGGGCGTGGTAAATGGTCAGACTGTAGTTATTCCCTTATTATGGAATTGGACATAGCTGAGTAAATTTCTACATTGCCAGGGAGATGTCAAAGTTGGAGCTGGAATGAAACCGTTTCCCCAGGGACACGGCTTGTGCAGCACAAGTCTTCAGTCCGATTGCAGGAATGGTGTCAGAGCCCATTGCCTTTGCCGTATCTACTGTGTTCAGCTGTTTCTTCACGTCACATACAGCAAATCAGATCGACTAAAGACTGTCATCTGTGATTCTGCGGGCAGCATGGCGAGGGTGAGATGAATCATCAACTCAACACTTCTGGTTGAGGACGGTGCAGATAACGCAACCATGTTTTTTACACTGATATACAGGGCTGTCCCGTGATTTAGGATGGCGATATATATGGAGTCCTCTCCTCCAGTGAGTTGTTTAATAGTCCATCGACATTTATTCTGGATGTGTCAGCACTGTAGAACTTCGATCTGATCTGTTAGTCTTGGGATCATTTCGCCCTTTGTATCAGATGTTAGTCCTGCTGTTTCGAATATAACCAGTCAAGTGTGGTAGCTTTAATGGATTGTCATCAGGTTTAGTTACACATGGTGGAGAAAGTGAGGTCTGCAGATGCTGGAGATCAAAGTTGAAACTTTATTGCTGGAACAGCACAGCAGGTCAGGCAGCATCCAGGGAACAGGAGATTCGACGTTTCGGGCACAGGCCCTTCTTCAGGAAGAAGGGCCTGTGCCCGAAACGTCGAATCTCCTGTTCCCTGGATGCTGCCTGACCTGCTGTGCTGTTCCAGCAATAAAGTTTCAACTTAGGTACACATGGTTCCGACCTTATCATGTTCACCCACACTCGTCGCTGAATCATAGATCAGCTTGATGGTAATGATAGGCTGAGGGATTATCCTGGGGAAAATGTTACAGATTGTAGTTGAATACCATTCTGCTGCTGCTATGATTCTACCGCACCACATGAATGCCCACTTTGAGCTCCAATATGTTCAATTCAATTCTATTGACTGTGCCCCAGTTCACACCAAGACCCATTCATCCATCAGCCATATACTCAGTGTCTTAAACTGGTTTCTGATATGGTAACACTTCCATTTTCCTATTCTCATTCTGCTCCCCCTGGTGTCACGCCTCCAATTTGTTACTTTACTCAGACGTCTTCACATACGCATCTGAATCTTTTCCATTCCCCCAATGCAATCTTCTATGTTTGATGTGAATGTGTTCCCCTCTGTTTCTCTCCCTGACCATGATTAAGAGCTCCGCAGTGTCAGAGATGTCAGCCTTATGCAGTTTCAGATCAAGGAATTTGTGCTCCTTGCATTATCGGTCACTTCCCAGTGCACGGCGTTCCGTGTCAGACAGGGCGTTTGAGCAGCTTTAACACACGTCTATGGAACTTCTTCGAAAACAGAAATTGCTGACGAAACTCGGCAGGTCTGGCAGCATCTCGTGCAGTGAAATATTAACTCTGCTTTCAGAGAAAATTGGCCAGTGAACCTTCTACAAAGCTCCCATTTTCTCCAGCAATTTTTGCATGTTCATTTCCAGGATCCATAGTTATTTGTTTAATTGAAAATTTATTCTGAGCTTATTCATTTCTAGAGAAATTCATCAGGTCTGGTATCATCTGCAGAGACAGAGAAACAGAGTTAGCGTTTCAAGTCCAGTATGACACTTCTTCAGAACTGAAAAGGATTAGAAAACTAGCTTTATAATCCCTTGACAGATGTGGGGAGTGGGTTGACGGGTAAAAGAGGGTGTGGCAAAAGATAAGCATGCTTTTAGTAGTGAAGAACGAGAAGATCATGTGAAGTAGCCTAACATTTAAAATGTGAATGGGGAAAAGGGGTTCTCTCTATTGAGTGAATGATAAAGAAGATACAACCACACAAGGTCATAGGGAGGCCAGGAGGGAGAATGTACAGAAACTGCAGAACAGTTATAATGGGGTCAGACTATGAAGTTGTGAAATTGTACATTAACTCCTAAAGGCTATAACGTACGAAAGTGTAAAGTGAGTTGTTACACGAGCTTGAGTTGTGCTTCCTTGGAACATTGCAGCAGCCTAGGACCGAAATGTTAGCATGAGAGCAAGGTAGATTATTGAAATGGGAAGCAATGCGAAGGTCAAGGTTATTTCCACAGATAGAGTGGGCGTGTTCCTCAAAGCAATCTGTGTTTAGTCTCGCCTATATAGAGAGACTGCATTGTGAGCAGCAATGATAGGAGACCAGATTGAAAGTTTACAAGTGAAATGCTGCTTCACCTGGAAGGTATGTTTGGTTCCTTGGACAGTGAGGAGGGAAGAGGTGCATGAGCAAGTGTTGCAGCTTCTGCAATTGCATGGGAAGGTGTCATGGGGGAGTGGAGAAGTGTTCTGGGTGATGGAGGGGACAGAGAGGGAACTTTTCCTGCGAAATACTGATAGTAGGTGGGACGGGAAGATGTGTTTGATGGTGCTTTCCTGTTGGAGATGGTGGAAATGGTGTAAGATGATTATGTGAATGTGGATTCTAGTGCAGGAAGAAGTGTGGACAAGGAGGAATCTATCATTGTTCTGGGATAGAGGGGACGGATTGAGGGTAACACCGTGGGAGATGGGACAGTGGCAGCTGAAGGCCCTGTCCACCAGAGTTTGGGGATTTCTTGTTTGAAGGAAAATGAAGTCACGTTAGACGCAGCTCACAGGAATGTGGCATCATCAAACAGAAATAACAGGGATGGAGAAACTTGGAGAATGGAGTCAGCCTTCGCTGATCATGTGCTCAGCCACATGCAGAAGTGCCTCCTGAATGATTGAAAAGAATCAGGCATCTAAATTGAGGATTTTTGCCTCACATCTGGTCTGAAGCGGAATGTGAAAATAGACCCAGAGGAAGGTCAGTGAGTATACGTGAGCAGACATTCAAACAGATATCCCAAACCGCTCAGTAATTATTGTTTCTGTTCAAAAGAAGAACTCGATAAGCAGGTGAACCACCCATGGTTGACAAAAGCGCTCAAGGATACGATTGATGAGCATTAGTGGAGGGCCAGATTTATAATGTTTATTTCAGGGACCATAAGCTGATGTTAGGCATGAATTTCAGCTGTGGTCCCTGACTTACCCCACACAAAACACTGCCATTGCTGCTCCATCCTCTTCCCTGCTCCTCTCCCCCTCCTGATTCCAGGTTCTTCCTCTCAAACTGCAGAGTACATTCTCTCACATTATGGTCCCTACCCACTTCAAGTGAAACTCTTTTATCAAGTCTACCTACTCTGCTGCGTTTTGTGCTGTCACTTTTCCTCTGGCCTCAGTGTGGCTCGGCCTCTCCATTCACGCTGTTTTACAACTTCCACTCACATCTCATTCTGGAAAGTTTCCTTCTTGGAGTAAACCTTATTGAAAACACCTCTCCCCCTTTGCACTGAATTCACACTGTGATCCAAATTTCAAAAAGCATACTCAGCCTTCTCTCTCTGCTGAAGGTAGACGCTGACCGTGTGGTACAAGAATTCCCCTTCATCTATTGTTCAAGCCAGAGATGCGCTTTCACTGCAGAGATCATCACACGATTTGGACAAAGCAATTCCGGTGTTTGACCTCTTATTGGTACTCGTAAGAGTTTGCTGCTGCCTTAGTATTGTCACCTGGAGAAAAACAAATCACACTATGAAGCTTTGGCTGAGTGTTATTTACCTGTCATTTGAATACAGTTTCAAATTTGCAGTGCTTATCTTTAAATGCTTGTTCGTGAAGTTAGTGTCTGATAGCGTGTAGGAGGTTGAGGGATGACATTGTCGACGTTTATAAAATCATGAGAGGTAGGAATAGAATGACTAGCCAAGGCCTTTTCCACGGGATGGGGGAGTTCAACCATAGAAGGCACAGGTTTAAGGTGAAAGAGGGACGTTTTGAAAAGGACGAAGGGTCAATGTTTTCACACAGAGGGGGATGTGTGAATATGGAATGAGCTGTTAGAGGAAGAGTGGGAAATGCAAGTATAACCATAACATTTAAAACTCATTAGGACAAACATATGAATGGGAAAAGTTGAGAGGCATTTGGACAAAATGCAATCAGATGGGACGAGTTTAGTTTGGTAAACCTGGTCAGCATGGACAAGTTGGACCAAAGGGTCTGTTTGTGCGCTGCATGATTGCATGAATCTAGAAAGCGAGGAAAAGGTGAAAAGACATGATGTGGTAAATTGGCAAGAAATACAAAAACAAGCAGAGAGCAGCGGGAGCTGGATGGGACTGAAGTCGCAGCGCAGAGCTGGTTGGGAAGGTAAATGATTGTTATTTGAATGGGTGTGTTCTAGACCCCAGGTCCTACAAAGCCCACAGACTTGCCCCAGTTTAAATTTTTCTTTTCCCAGTCTGTGTTTTTGTTTCAACTAGGAGCGGGAACCCGGAAGTCGTCAACAGAGGCTTCTGGGAAGGTAAGAAGTTTGAGTGGAGAAGGATCCCGAGACACTACCCGTACAGTGTCTCCCACCCTCCCTCCTCCTCTAACCTAAAAAAAGACTCAGTCGGCTTAACAGGTAAGCTACTTAGTGTTCTTGTTTTGGAGACTAAGTGCAGGGTTATGGCAGCGCAGGCAGTGGAATGTTCCTCCTGCAGGATATTTGAGATAGGGGTGACCACCGATGCTCCTGCCGATTTCCTCTGCAGGAAGTGCAGCCAGCTCCAGCTCCTCACAGACTGCGTTAGGGAACTGAAGCTGGAATTGGATGAACTGAGGATTGTTCGAGAGTCAGCGAGGGTGATAGATAGAATCTACAGTGACCTAGTTATACCAGAGAACATAGGTAGCTGGGTAACAGTTTGGGGTGGGAAGAGGAGGAAGCAGGCAGTACAGGTATCGCCTGTGGTCGTTCCCCTCAACAATAATTGGGGGAGATGGCCGAGCAGGGTTATGCTGCAGTGACCGGGTCTCTGGCACGAGGTCCGAGTCTGAGGCTTAGAGGGGAAAGGGGGAGAGGAGGAGAGCGCTAGTTATAGGAGACTCTATAGTGAGAGGGATAGACAGGCGGTCCTGAAGACATGGGTGAGACTCTCGGATGGTTTGTTGCCTCCCGGGTGCCAAGGTCCGAAATGTCTCTGACCGTGTCATCAGAATTCTTAAGGGGGAGGGTGCAGCCAGAAGTCGTGGTGCACATTAGCGCCAACGACATAGATAGGAAGAGGGATGGGGAGGTCATTCAGGAGCTCAGGGAGTTAGGCTGGAAGCTAAAAGCTACGACGGACAGAGTCGTCATCTCTGGGTTGTTGCCGGTGCCACGTGACAGTGAGGCAAGGAATAGGGAGAGAGTGCAGTTGAACCACGTGGCTGTAAGGATGGTGTAGGAGGGAGGGCTTCAGGTATATGGACAATTGGACTGCATTCTGGGGAAGGTGGGACCTGTACAAGCAGGACGGGTTGCACCTGAACCAGAAGGGCACCAATATCCTGGGCGGTAGTTTAAACTAATTTGGCAGGGGGATGGGATCCGGACTTGTAGTCCAGCAAGTAGGTTATCTGTTTTTCATGATGTCCAAGAATGTAGTGAGGCTGTGGAGAAGGTAACACTGACAGGGAATACTTGTGGACACAGAGATGGGTTCAAGTGTGTATACTTCAACACAAGGAGTATCAGGAATAAGGTGGGTGAACATAAGATGTGTATTGGTACTTGTGACTACGATGTTGTGGCCATCATGGAAACGTGGATAGAAGAGGGACAGGAATGGTTGTTCGAGGTTCCTGGTTACAGATGTTTCAGTAAGATTTGGGGGGGGGGGGGTAAAAAAGGAGGGGAGTTGCGTTGGTCGGATACTTGGTAGTGTGGATGAGCAGAGGGATGATGGTGTCCATGTACACAGATCTTTGAAAGTTGCCAGCCAGGTAAATAGTGCGGTGAAGAAGGCACATGGCGTACTGGCTTTTATTGGTAGAGGAATTGAGTTCCGGAGTCCAGAGATCATGTTGCAATTGTATAAGACTGGTGCGGCCGCATCTGGAGTATTGTGTGCAGTTTTGGTCGCCATACTATAGGAAGGATGTGGAGGCACTGGAACGGGTGCAGAGGAGGTTTACCAGGATGTTGCCTGGTATGGTTAGAAGATCGTATGAGGTAAGGCTGAGGCACTTGGGTTGTTTTCATTGGAGAAAAGAAGGTTTAGAGGTGACTTGATTGAGGTGTACAAGATGATCAGGGGGTTAGATAGGGTTGACAGTGTGAACCTTTTCCCGCGTATGGAGTCGGGTATTACAAGGGGGCATAGCTTTAAATTAAGAGGGGGTAGGTATAGGACAGATGTTAAGGGTAGATTCTTTACTCAGCGAGTCGTGAGTTCATGGAATGCCCTGCCAGTAGCAATGGTGGACTCTCCCTCTTTATGGGCATTTAAGCGGGAATTGGATAGGTATATGGAGGATAGTGGGTTAGTATAGGTTAGGTGGGCTTGGATCGGCGCAACATCGAAGGCCAAAGGGCCTGTACTGCGCTGTATTCTAAGTGAAGTGATAAGTGAAGTGACCTCTGAGGTCTACACAGCAGCAAAAGTTAGAAAAAACTTCAGAGCGTGTTTTGCCTGTGAAGCCTGTCAATGTCCTGAATGCTACGAAAAGTGCTAAATTAATGCAATTTGGGCATCAGTACTGACATCCTTGATGTCATATGTTTAATTGTAAAAGCAGCGTTTCTTTGTTGGCCTTGTGTTATTGTTCCCCACAGATGCTCCCAGACCTGCAGAGTTTCTCCAGTAGATTGTGCACTTGTTTCAGTTTTCCAGCATCTGCAGTATTTAACCTTTTTTTTTATTACTGTGGGATTACCAGAAATCTATAATTGGGTTCAGAAGGTGAAAACAGCCAAAAGAAACCTTTCTCCACATCATTTAACAATCTATGTAGCTCCATTCCTTCCCTGTGAGTGTTGAGGTGGTTAACTGTTATTACCTGTGTTTGGATGCCTAAAATGTTACGGCTGAAACATGCTATACTCTCAATTGACTGCTGAGAAAGTCTCACACTGAAGATCACCTCAATACGGTAAATGTTTGGTAGATTTTCAGTCGCAGAGTAGCCATACTTCAGCCAGATCACTGGCAGCCAATTTGATTCGGTATGTTTATGGTCTAGGATGGACTATCTGGCTGCTGGAAGCCAGTGCAATAGTAACTTTGAAAAGGAAATTGATACATTTTCCTGTATTTGCACAAATTCATATCTTTCTATCTAATTGGGTAACTACTTGGCAAAGGAGAAGTTTGCAGGATTTGTTAGGAAAGAATGGGCATTGAAACTAAGCGCCCAATGGTATGCCAATTCTTGAGTTCTATTTTATTTTCTAATTCCGTGCCCAGAATGAGGAACAGCACAGCCTGATTTGAGAGTCTGTGTCTTCAACTCCCTATCTGCAGTGGTGACATCTGCACAGCATCTGCTAGGCAGAAAAATAAGCTGACCAGTTTCTACATTTTGCAATCTCTGATGTATTCTTGCCCTCTCTCTGGCAGGCCAAGGACACCAGTTCTGAGGTCCTGCAGTGTGCTCATGCTATCGGCCCCCCGGCCCCGTTGCTAGGTCAATATTATGTGTGTGGTCTTGGCCCTGTTCATCAGATGGATGACAACCGTGTATCCAAAAGTATTTTGGAATTGTTAATACATCACAGTTATGCATTTCTGGGTCCGTGCAGAGACCTGCAAACGAGGTGTTAAAATGGCAGCATTGACTCTGATAACTCGGGGTCTGTCGTAGGCAGTGACTAGAGGCTGTGTTTGGAAGAGAGGAACAGAAGCAAAAAGCTCAGGTGGCCAAGGTGAGAGGACAGTGTCTTGTCAACTCATTGGCCTAGCAGACTCTGCTGCATTTGCCACAAGGAAGACAGAGTGACATCTCGCGCGTTGTTTACCATGGAGATTATAACATTATAGACTGACACATTGCACTTTGGAGGCCTTCAATTTGTTTGACCTGGGACCTAACGATGTAACAAAAAAAAGAGTATTTCCACATTCTGCATGCAACAACCATATGCTTTTGTTTTAGCAAAAGTTTCCATAGTGATAAACTATCCAATATACAGGTCAAAGGTCATTACTGAGTCATGTGGAAAATGCAAGGAACTTTCAACATGGCCTCCCTTTGGGAGTGTGGTTTACAATGTTTGGTATGGCCAAGGGGTTGCGAGGAAGTGATTATTGAGAGAGACCATCAGCCAAATTTCTAAAAACGTTTGATTATAGTTGAGTAAATGTCCGATGTGAGAAATCTTTCCAGAAAGCTCGAAGGATTGATAATGCTTGGGTTGGTGGGGAAGGGTGAGACGACCACACTGGTGTTTATCAGCTTCTCCCAAACAGCACCGAGACCAAACTCTAAGATTGGACATTATTCATTTTCCAAATGTAACTTGAAGTCTGCTGAAGCAGAGGAGGTCAGGGGCGGGACCTGGTAGGTTACAATAATGGTCACTTTCTCCCTCTTGAACGAGAGTGGTGGTAGATGGTAAATATTCAGCCTGGAGCCCAGTTACAAGTGGAGTTCCGCAGGGATCAGTTCTGAGTCCTCTGCTGTTTTTATTAATGACTTGGAAGAGGAAGTCGAAGGGTGGGTCAGTAAATTTGCAGACGACACGAAGATTGGTGGAGTTGTGGACAGTGAGGAGGTCTGTCGTCGGCTGAAAAGGGATATAGATATGATGCAGAGCTGGGCTGAGGAGTGTCAGATGGAGTTCAACCCTGTCAAATGTGAGGTTGTCCATTTTGGAAGGACCAATAAGAATGTGGAATACAGGGTTAACTGTAGGGTTCTTAGTAAGGTGGAGGAGCAGAGGGATGTTGTTGTATATGTTCATAGATCTTTGAAAGTTGCCACTCAGGTAGATAGAGCTTGTAAGAAGCCCTATGGTGTATTAGCGTTCATTAGCAGAGGGATTGAATTCAAGAGTCGTGAGGTGATGTTGCAGCTGTACAGGACCTTGGTAAGGCAATATTTGGAGTGCTGTGTGCATTTATGGTCGCCTCATTTTAGGAAGGATGTGGAAGCTTTGGAGAGGGTGCAGAGTAGATTTACCAGGATGTTGCCTGGAATGGAGAATAGGTCGTACGAGGATAGGTTGAGGGTACTAGGCCTTTTCTCATTGGAACGGCGAAGGATGAGAGGTGACTTGATAAAGGTTTATAAGATGATCAGGGGAATAGATAGAGTAGACAGTCAGAGACTTTTTCCCCGGGTACAACATAGTGTTACAAGAAGACATAAATTTAAGGTGAAGGGTGGAAGGTATGGGGGGATGTCATGGGTAGGTTCTTTACCCAGAGAGTGGTGGGGTCATGGAATGCGCTGCCTGTGGGAGTGGCAGAGTCCGAATCATTGGTGACCTTTAAGCGGCAATGGGATAGGTACATGGATGGGTGCTTAAGCTAGGACAAATGTTCGGCACAAAATCGTGGGCCGAAGGACCTGATCTGTGCTGTATTGTTCTATGTTGTATGTTCTTTTATTTTAAGCAGCACGAGCTTTTCCGAGCATATAAAAAAAGTTCAAGATGAGTGTGCAACCTTAGGTTAAATTAAGTCAGGAAAGTATACTGTGAATAATTGGAGGGTGCGACTGAAGGGAGCAGACAGATAATTTCCACCCATGTTTTACATATTTCCTCACGGGGAAGGCACAGTAAGTATTTCAATGATGTAAACAAAATGGTAATAGGCGGGAAGTTCTTGAACCGTCTCTATCAAAAGGAACAAGAATTTTTCTAACAGATAAGAGTAAGAGTTGACAGGCCAGCAGTAATTCATAGATGGTGTTAAAAGAAGTGGTCACAGTCTTGGGGTCATGGCGACTTCTCTATCAGATGTTAGTTCTGCTGTTTGTTAATGTAAGCAGTCAGTGCGGTAGCATGAATGGCTTGTCATCAGGTTTGGGTACACATGGTTCTGACCATGGCATGTTCACCCATACTCATCACTGAACCAGAGATCGGCTTCATGGTATTTGTAGACTGAGAGATTGTATTGTGGTTGAATATAATTCTGATGCTTCTGCTGCTGCTACTACAGCTGCTATGATTTGCAGCATCACATGAATGCACAGTTTGAGCTGCAATATCTGCAATACAATTCTGCTGCCTGTCTTCAATTCACACGTGGACCCGGTCACCCTTGGGTTGTGCTTCATTGGAACATTGCAGCCTGCATTTTCTTTGAATCCCTACAGTGTGAAAACAGGTCCTTCAGCCCAACAGGTTTATACTGACCCTCCAAAGAATATGCGAACCAATCCCACTCTCTACCCTAATACTATACATAGACCCTTGACTATTGCAACTAACCTCAACATCCCTGAACACAATCGGCAATTCAGCATGGCCAGTTCACCTAACCTGCACAACTTTGAACTGTGACAGGAAACTGGAACATCCTGAGGAAATCGAACCCATTGCCCTGATGCTGTGAGGCAGCAGTGCAAACCACTGAGCCACCGTGCCATCCAGGACCGAAACATTATAAGGCCACAACGCTATACGAACAGTAATGAAGCCATTCGGACCATCAGGTCTGCTCAGCCATTCGATCACGACTGTCAGATTTTCAACCCCATTTTCCTGTTTCGTCTCAGTAACCTGGTCAATCAAAATTTATCTGTGTCTGTTTTAAATATACTAAATAGAACATAGAACATAGGACATAGAACATTACAGCACAGAACAGGCCCTTTGGGCCACGATGTTGTCCCGAGATTTCATCCTAATGTAAAATGTAGTAATTTAAGCTATACACCCCTCAACTCACTGCTATCCATGTGCATGATTAACAGTCGCTTAAATGTCCCCAGTGACTTTGCTTCCATCATCAGAGCTGGCTATGTATTCCACGCATTCACAACTCTCTGTGTAAAGAACCTACCTCTGACGTCTCCCTTTTACCTTCCTCCTAATATCTTCAAACTATGACTTCTCGTACTAGTCAATCCTGCCCTGGGGAAAAGTCTTTGGGTATTGACTCTATCTATTCCTCTCATTATTTTGTACATCTCGATGAGCTCTCCTCTCTCCTCCTTGTCTCCAGAGAGCAAGGTCCAAGCTCATTCAAACTTTCTTCATAAAGCAAGCCCTCCAATCCAGGCAGCATCCTGGTAATGCTTCTTTTCACCCTCGCTAAAGCCTCTGTATCTTTCATATAGTAGGGCGACCACAACTGGACACAATATTCCAAGTGTAGTCTCACCAGGGACTTGTAGAGCTGCAGCAAAACCTCCTGGCTCTGAAACTCAATTCCCCTATTAATGAAAGCCGAAACACCATATGCTTTCTTGACACCCTATCCACTTGGGTGGTAACTTTGAGGGATCTATGCACTTGCGCACCCAGATCCCTCTGTTCCTCTACACTGCCAAGAATCCTGTCTTTAATGCTATATTCAGGATTCGAATTTGACCTGTAGCCCTCTATACTACAGTAGCCCTCTATACTATCGACGTCACCTCCAACCTTTGTGTCAGCAAATTTACTCACCCACCCGAAAACCTCCTCATCCAAGTCATTTATAAAAGCTACAAAGAGCAGAGGCCTAAGTACACAGTCCTGTGGGATCCCTCTCAACACTGTCCTTCAAGCAGAATACTTTCCATCTTCAACCACTGTCTGCCTTCTGCCAGCCAGCCAATTCTGAATCCAGATAACCAAATCTCCCTGTATCCCATACTTCCAGACTTTATGAATGAGCCTTCCATGGGGAACCCTCTCAAATACCTTGCTGAAGCCCACATGCACCACGTCCACTGCTCGACCGTCATCGACCTGTCTTGTCACCTCCTCAAAGAAATCAATAAGATTTGTGAGGCATGACCTGCCCCTCACAAAGCCATGCTGATTGCCTCTAATCACACTATGCTTAGCCAAATAGTCATTAATCCTATCCCTCAGACTTTTTTTCCAAACTTTGCTGACCGCAGACGTAAGACTGACTGGTCTCTAATTGCCAGGGATTTCCCTATTACCCTTCTTGAAATAAGGAACAACATTCCCCGCCTTCCAATCCTCCAGTACGACCCCTGTGGAAAGTGAGGAGGCAAATATCCTCACCAGCGGCTTAGCAATCTCCTGTCCCCCTTCCCGGAGCAGTCTAGGATAAATCTGGTCTGACCCTGGGGACGTATCCATCTTAATGTTTTCCAAAATTGAGAGCACATCAACTTCATCAATCTTGACCTGGTCAAGACTGATCTGGCCCAGATCCTCTAAGTTTCATTTACAACAAATTCCCTTTGCTTGGTGAAAATCGAAGCAAAATATTCATTTATGGCTTTCCCTATCTGCTCAGACTCCACGCATAAGTTCCCTACGCTTTCCTGATCAGTCGTAAATATTCCCTGATTATTCTCTTACTCCCCACGTATGAGAAAAATGCATTTCGATTCTCCCTAATCCTTTTTGCCAAGCCTTTTTCGTGCCCCATCATGGCTCGCCGCAGTCCATTTCTGAGCTCCTTTCTAGCAAGCCTGTAATCCTCTAAAGCTGTGCTTCCGCCATCTTCCAATGGTCTTCCTTGCTTCTGCCATCTTACGTAAGTTGCCTGCTTCCTTTTTACGAGACGTTCCTCTGTTCTCGTCATCCAAAGTTCCTTAATCTTACCCCTTCTTACCTGTCTCAGAGGAACAAATTTGTGTATCACTCACAACAACTGCTCCTTAAACAGTCTCCACATGTCTGCTGTGCCCTTTATATGGAACAATTGCTCCGAGTCTGTACATCCCAACTCCTATCTGATAGCATCATAATTTCCTTTTCCACAATTAAATATCTTCCCTCGGAAACTGCTCCCTTCACTCTCGCAGACTATGCTACATGTGAGGCAGTTGTGATCACTTTCACCAAAGTGCTCTCCCACTGTGAGTTCTGACACCTGTCCTGGCTTTTTGACGAGCACCAAATCCTAAATAGCCTCTCTCCTCGTCGATGTCCACATACTGAGCAAGGAAACCGTCTTGAACACACCTGACAAAACGGCTTCATCCACACCATCTGCACTTAGGAGGTTCCAGTCGATATTGGAAAAGTTGAAATCACCCATAACTATAATCCTGCTACTTTTGCATTTTTCCAGAATCTGCCAGCCTATGAGATCTTCAATCTCTATACTGCTATTAGGTGGTTTGTAGAAAATCCCTAAATGTGGTGACTGTTCCCTTGCTGTTCCTAACTTCCAACCATACTGACTCAGTAGACAAACCTTCCTCAACAACCTTCATTTCTGTAGCTGTGAAGCACTCTCTGATTAGCAATGCTACACCCCCTCCTCATTTTCCACCCACCCAGTTCTTTTTTAGATTAGATTTCTTACAGTGTGGAAACAGGCCCTTCGGCCCAACAAGTCCACACCAACCCCCCATAGAGCAACTCACCCAAAAACCATTTACCCCTACATCTAACACCACGGGCAATTTAGCGTGGCCAATTGACCTAATCTGCACATCTTTGGATTATGGGAGGAAACTGGAGCACCCGGAGGAAACCCACGGGGAAAATTTGCAAACTCTGCACAGACAGTTCTCTAACATGGGAATTAAACCCAGGTCTCTGGCGCTGTGAGGCAACAGTACTAACCATTGTGCCACCGTGCTGCCCCGAAACATTTGTAAACGTTCTAAACCCTGGAACATCAAGCAGCCATCCCTGCCCCTGTGAAACCTACGTCTCTGTTATGGCCATGACATCGTAGCCCCAAGTACTGTTCCATGCTGCAAGTTTGTCACTCTTATTTCGGACATTCCTTGCATTAAAGCAGACGCACTTTAACTGATCCCTTTGTTTCATCGCATGAGAAACCTTCCTGATAGATTCAATATATCCTGTCACTGTCCCGTCTGCAACTAACCCCCTCTCAGACATGTGGTCTTATCCTACTCCCCTGCCAAACTTGTTTAAACCCGCCATAACCACACGAGCAAACCTCCCAAACAGGATATTTGTGCCCGTCCAGTTCAGGTACAACCCGTCCTTCAATACAGGTCCCACCTTACCCAGAAGGTATCCCGATGGTCTAGGTATCTGAAGCTCTCCCTCCTGCACCAACCTCGCAGTCACGTGTAAAACTGCATTCGTTGACTGTTCCTCATCTAACTAGCTAGTACCACTGGTAGCAAACCCGAGATCACTACTCTACTCGTCCTGCTCTTCAGCTTCCAAACTAACTCTCTGTAGTCATTTTTCAGACCCTCAGTCCCTCAGACCCTTTCCTGGCTATATCGTTGGTGCCAAATGATTTCGTTTCCACAGCCTTCTGTGGCAATGAATTTCACAATTTCACCACTCTCTGGTAAAGACGTTTCACCTTATCTCTGTTCTAATGGGTTTTCCTTGTTCTCTAAGCCTGTGTCCTCCTGCCAGTGCAAACGTCCTCCCAGTTTTGTCTGTATCCAGGTCATTCGTTATTTTGTAAATTTCAACTGGATCCCCCCTCATCCTTCTAATCTCCATCGAATATAAACCCAGAGTTCTACAACGTTCTTCATGTGTTAATCCTTTCATTTCTGCTGAACCTTCTCTTGACACACACCAAGGCTAATACATCTTTCCTGAGATATGAATCACAAAATACTGGAAATGTGGTCTGACCAGAGCCTTAGAAAGCCTCAGAATCCCCACCATTATATCTAACTCCTCTCAAGATGAATGACAACATTGTATCTGCCTAATTAACTACTGACTCAACCTGCAAGTTTATCTAAGGAGAATCCTGGTCTTGGAATCCTAAGTCACTTTGTTACTCAGATATATGATTTTTTTCCAATTTAGTAAATAGTCCATGCCTGTATACTTCATACAAAAGTGCATGAACTCACACTCTCCCACATTGTATTCCATCTGCCACTCCTTTTCTCACTCTCCTAAACTGTCAAAATCTTTATGCAGGCTCCCTGCCTCCTCAATACTATATGCCCCTCCACCTATCTTTGCATCATCTGCAAACGTAGCCAGAATGTCTTCTGTCCCACCACTCAAATCATTAACCTATAAAGTGAAATGTTGTGGTCACAACACTGACTCTTGTGGAACACTGCTAATCACCGGCTGCTACCCTGAGAGGGACAATTTTATCCTCACTATGCCTCCTGCCAGACAGCCAACCTTTTATCCATGCTAGTACCTGGCCTCTGACACCATGGGCCCTTATCTTACTCTGCAGCCTCCTGTGCGATACCATATCAGAGGCTTTCTGGAAGTTCAGATAGGTAACATTCTCTGGTTCAACGCGTCGTTACATCCTCAAAGAATTCTCATTATCCTCAGAGCAATGTAGGTTATTGAAATGGGGAGCAATCAGGAGGCCAAGGTCATTCCTCCAGACAGAATGGAGATGTTCCTCAAAGCAGTTTCTGTTTGGCTCACTAATCTAAAGGATTAGTGAGCCAACAATGTGAGCAACTTCATTGTGAGCAACAATGACAGGAGACTGGATTGGAAAAGTACAACTGAAATGCTGCTTCCCCTGAAAAGTGTGTTTCGTGCCTTGGACAGTGGGGAGGGAATAGATGAATGGTAAAATGTTGCAGCGTTTGCATTTACATGGGAAGGTTCCATGGGGTTGTGGGGAAGTGTTTGGGGTGATGGAGCGTGCCACAGAAGGAATAATCCCTGTGAAATACTACAAGTGGACAGGAGGGGAAAATATTTTTGATGGTGCTGTCCTGCTGGAGGTGGTGGAAGTAGCGGAGGATGATTCTGTGAATGCAGATTCCAATGCAGTAGGAAGTGAGGACAAGGGGAGATATATCATTGTTCTGGGAAGGAGGGGATGGAGTGAGGGCAGAAGCGAGGGAGACGGGACAGTCATAGTTGAAGGCTCAGTACATCAGACTGAGGGGATTTCTTGTTTGAGAGAAAAGGATGTCATGTCGGAAGCTTCACACTAGAATGTGACATCATTGAACAGAAATCAGAGAGCAAGAAAAACTGAGAGAATGAAGTCATTCTCCATGTGTTCAGCCACATACATTGGTTCCCCCGAATGACTGAAAAGAGCCAGGTTTTCAAATGCAGGTTTATGTAATATATCTGGTCAAATACGGACTGTGAAAATAGACACAGGTGAAGGTCAGCAGATGTGTCGGAGGGTGGGGGCATATTTAAGCAGGTACTGCTTAATAACGCTCAGCTATTATTGACTCTTGTAAAAAAGATGATATGAAGATGTGAAGATGAACGCCCCCATGATGCACAAAGGCTGTGAAGGATACTAATCAATCACAAACTAAAGAATTCAGATTGGTGAGTTCTAGCGTCGGCCACATTTGGGAAGTTTACTTTTGGAACCAGAAGCAGATTGTATAAAACAAAATACAAAGAAATATATTCCAAAACTGGCAAGAAATATGAAAAAAAACTAACCACAAGAGTTTTCCCATATCGAATAAAAAACGTTCATGATGTATGTGTGACCCTTGGAAGAAAGGCAGGAAAGAATATGTGGGACACCTGGAGGATGTGACTAGGGAACTGGTTTCAGGGAACAGGCAGAAAATTTAAAACAGAATTTTACATCTTTTCTCTCGGGGGAAGGCACAAAGAGTTTCAATATTATAAACAAAATTTAGTCAGATGAAAGTTTTGCACTGTCTCTAACAAAACGAACGAGGCTTTTCTCAAACAGAAAAAAACAAGCGTAAACAGCTCATCAGCAATTCATAGCTGATTTTAGTAGAAGTAGTTACAGAGTGACTGGTGGCACTGTGCGAAATATTCAATAACTCTCGGGATTACAGGCGTTTTCCAAGAAATATTCAATAACTCTCGGGATTACAGGCGTTTTCCAATGAAACTTGAGGAACTCCAATATGGCGCCTGTCTTCAAGAAGAGAGTGAGTCTTCAAGTGTTTAGGTTCTCCCTTTGTCGGAATAGTGGAGCATATTTGAGAGAATTAATGGCCTCAGGATGCACTTTCATCCTGAGTTATTTTTAAAAAAAGTAAAACTCTGCTCCTTCCTCTGTTGTGTTACATACTGAGGGATGAACATTTTGCTAAAGTTGAATTATTTTGAAAATTATCTGGAACATTGTACAAATGACATCATCCAGAGAATTCTAGAAACTGTATTCATAAGAACATTTTATAAACATGTGGGGGTATTGCGTAGGTGTGAGAGAGAGAGAGAAAGGTGCTGCATTGCAGTGGAGAGAGTGATGGAGCCGTATTCTGGGAAAGGCGCTAACAGATATACAGTGAGTGTGAGAGAGTAGAGAGAATACGGTGACTCTTATCCTGACAGAGAGGGGAAGATGCTTTTCCAGTATTGCTAGACTCTTCTTGAACCGCAGATACTGCACTGAGCTGGGTGGTGTGCTCAGACCATGCTCGCTGGGTCTGGTGGTGCTGCCCTCTCTGGGAAGAGAATGGTCCCCCTCTGTATTCGACAATTCACCAGGACCTCCGTGCCCCTGTCGACAAGCTGTGGTGCAATTTCCCCTTATCTGCCATGCTCGGTAAACTATGCAGGGCAGCTCCAAACTGAGAAAGTTCACCCGTGTGCCCATTGGCCTTTAAATGATGTCAGCAGTACCAGGATCACTGAATATCCAGGGGCATCCGGGAGATGGTGTGTACCTCCAGCCATGTTGCGTGGGAGAATCGGGCTGGTGTTGAATGAGAGGGACACCATTGGGGTGGGGTGGATAGTTAATGAGGTGAGTTCAATAAGATAACACCAGTAAACTAGCTCCGCCTCGTGCAGACAACCCCTCTGTCACACTCATGTAAAATGGCATTGAGACAAATTATTTTTCGATTCAGCCCACTGAGTCAAAGACTCTGCTGATCCTACTGCCAGTTACAAAGCTGCAGAACAAATGCATATCCAAAACTCTTCATCATCTGAACTTATACCAATATCCTGATCACCCATCATTCCTGGAAACAGTGGCCTATATTGCAAGATGCTAACGAAATGTTTTCATTTCACAACTTTTAAACCTACCATCAGATCCTTCTCTGAAATTCTCTCTCAATCTCCCCCTCTCTTTTAACCAACCACCTTCCATTTGTTGGTATTTAAACTGATTCCCGCGCCATCTCTCGCTGGCAGTGAGTTTCATACCCACAGCACTCCAGTGTCATGCCACAATGGAGATATGGAGTTGTAAATGGAGGGAGATGCACATCCTGTCACTTCCAGCATGAGCTGCAAGTTTCACCACGCTGGGCAGTGATCTAACACAGTGTTACTGAGCAATGCAGCGATTGGTGTACAAAGCTGCGTAAGCTGGGCAGGTGACTGCTCCAGATTAATGGATAAATTCACTGCTATTCACTGCACAGCTCCCCATGCTGCACAGATATCCAGTCCGTGTATATAGAACAATGCCTTTGTGTGTTCTGCACCGCGCCCTGTGCTGAACACATCATCGAGTCCAAGTTTATAGATCAGTGCACTGTTGGACACATAAGTAGTGAACTGGTGAGCTCTAAACAGTGTTCGATCCTGTAGGAATTGCTGAGCAGTACACTATCCTGGTCTGCGCAGTACTTCATGCTGAGCAGGTATCTCATCTGGGCTTATACGTGTCCGGACTGGATCTGAGAGGTGGATTGAGTATCCGATATAATTCCTGGCATGATTATCACTACTCCAGGTTGGCCCATTCTGCTGGTAAATGTGAGGTGCTGTGTTTCAGATAGAATTTACTTGGTCAAAATATTCGACATTAAGCAAAACACAATTTATTCGAACACTGTCGATAAAAGACAACAAAAGGAAGAGGAACTTGCAAGAATATAATTCTGTTGGAAAACTTAGCAGAATAATAATTTATTTAACTACTATACAGTAACTGCTCCAATTTGGTATCATCCAATAAGCACACAAATGTCAAAAAGCAAATGCAGGAAACAGATTGGCTGATATGCAGTTCTCCCATCCAGGAGGAAAGAACATCAAAAGACAGTTCCAAGATAAATCACAGAGACAGTGTGTAGCACCCGGGAGAGATTTACTGCCTTCCAACCATGCTGAGACTCCAGCAATAACTGGCAAAAGGAAAAACTAAGAATCCTGGTTCTGTGGGAGTTTGACCATCACTCCACAGGATCAGGCCGCGGCTGCAAGAACACAAAGAACGGACTATACCTACATCGTCTATGGCTCTGTACGTGTCTCTCAAAAATGCCAAAATCCACCGAACCGTTTAATGCTGGACAGACAAAAGTTAAAGTTAAACATAAATAAATAAAAGAAAAGATGCAGCAGGCCTGGTGATCAGACACAAACGGCCTTGGGCGCCCAGCAATTCCTATACTGCCAAAACACAGCAGAATCATCGAGCTTGGGAACAGAAAGAATTATCTCGCTCCCTCACCTCTATGTTTACAACTGGAGATGTGCCAGGAGCCCAGTAATCAGCAATATCGAAATCCCAGCCACACCAAGTATTATTGTGATATATCAGAGTTGCCGTGAAATGGGTTAACTGAAGCTGTTTGTTCAGTGACTGTGATTAATATCAGTCTTCCTGGACCTAACTGGGTCACTGGATGATTTCCCTGTTCCATAATTAGGGACTTCTTTCAAATTGTTATGCCATAGTATTCAGCGCAGAGTCAACCTCAAAAAGATTGGGATCAGCAGCTACAGAGAAAGAGAGAGAAGTCAGAATCTGAGAACATTAGAAAGGTCCAACAATGGATTTTAATCTGAGAACATTAGCCTGGAATGTTCCAACAATCGATCCGAATCTGAGAACATGAGACTGGAATGTTCCAACAATGAATCAGAATCTGAGAACATTCGACTGGAATATTCCAACAATGGATCAGAATCTGAGAAGATAAGGCTGGAATGTTCCAACAATGAATCAGGATCTGAGAACATTAGGCTGGAATGTTCCAACAATGGATCAGAATCTGAGAACAGTAGACTGGAATGTTCCAACAATGGACAAGAGTTTATCCTGGAGTCTTTCCTTGCTTTCTTAGGATTGGCTATGGTTAAAGTTGCGGAAATGAGCAGCACTGATGATTATTCAAGCTGGCTACTATCCCATCCTCGCTATTATTGGTGTTCCTGGTAAGTCTATCTCTGTCAATTCTATAAACGATGCTGCATGTTATTGCTATTCTGGTTGATTATATTTAACAAATACATAAACTTTCAGTCACAGACGCCACTTCCTTCTCATGCATTTCCAAACTACTTCATCATCAACATCTGAGAAGGAATAAGACTGATTGGAACCTTAAGTCTCCTTTCTACCGTGAACTGTTTGATGTGTCCATATTCTCTCTGTGATCAAACCTGCCGACACCCACCTTCATAATATCCCCAGTCTCCAACTCCGCCTGAGTTCTGTTGCTGAATTCGCCATCACCTACCCCTTCGTTAACGACAGATTTTATGGCTCCAGTTCTCTTCTGACCTCTCTTCCAGTTACAAATAGTTTGACCGCAAACTTGCTGTTGTCTCTACAGTAACTTCACAACAGGGACACTGTATCAGAGTAATAATGTCACTGACTGTGTAATTCAGAGGCACAAGTTATGACTCTAAAAGCATTGTTTGAAATCCTACCACAGTCGATGACTAAATTTAAATTCCAATGACAAAAATTAGAATGAAACCTAATTTCACTCAAGGCAACCATAAACCATCAGGATTTCTTTTCTTATTTTATTGATAATCTTTGGTAAAGAAACCTAGCATTTTTGCACTGTTTGAACTAATTGTCCCGTCAGACCCACAACAATGTGGTTGCCTCCATATTGCCTTGACAAATGGCCGCATGGTCAAGGTCAGTTAGGATGGACAACAAATGCTGCCCTTGCCAGTGATGCTGGCATTCCGCGGACAACAACATTAAAGGTGAAATAACCAAGGAAATGCGGATGCTGGCGATCTGAAATAAAGTTCTCTACCGTCTGAATGAATGTTGGAGAATCTCAGCAGGTATGGCAGTCTTTTGGGAGAAACACAGAGAACGTTTCGAGTTCAGTGACCCTATCAAAACTGAACGCAACTGGAAAATAATATTATATCAACGATGGCTGGAAGGGTGAGCGGGAGGTTTGTGTTGAGTGGATCACGTGCAGCAAGAGAGAGGGAGAGAGAGAGAGAGAGAGAGAGAGAGAGAGAGAGAGAGAGAGAGAGAGAGAGAGAAAGGAAAAACAAGTAAAATGATTCCGAACAATGGACTGGAAGGAAAATAGAATTGGAAGTTATTTTAACTTTTCCACTTTTCGCAGATTCCTGAATATCATATCTATTACGGGATGTCCCTGAGAACTGTGAATTTTGTTCCCTCTATCTCTCGTCTCTGAGTGTGGTGATCAACTCCATCAGCAATACTTATAGTTGCTGAAATATAGAGAAACGTAATATTACATTGTCAACTGCTCCTTTGGAGAGAGAAACTGTTACTGTGCGATTGTGTGGAGATGTAACAGCTTTCTCAGCCCGGAAAAGAAACGGAGGAGACCGAGGCATTTTGAACACTGAATGGGTGCACCATGGATGTGGGGCATTGACTTTGGAAACTCAATGGAGTTTCTGTGGATGGTGTTCTCAGGTTTGTGTTGTCAGTTGCTGGGTTCATTTAGGGATCCCCGAGGTTCTGGGGACCCCACTCTGGACACTGAATCTACAGAGTGTCTAGGTCCATGGGAAACAAACGGAGCTGAGACTACAAAGAAGGGAAGCTCTGTTAACATGGAGGAGCTGGGCACTGTACTATCCTCTCTGAGATTTCCCGAAACATTTGTTTAGGTTGGACCCATTCCAGTTGTAAAGTGTAAAACCAGCTTGTTTAAAAAATAAGGTGGTCACTGAGCTGTCTCCCCTCCTTCAGTATAACCTGGAGCCTCACACCAGGGGCAAGGACTGTGCTGACTCTCACGATGAAGTAAACTGGATTAATTCTAGAACTTGCCAAGCAGTAGTGGTAATATATCCACTATCTCTGAAGTGCAGTCCTCCAATATATTTACGAGCTGTCAGAAATTATCTTCCTGCTGAGGGGAATGCATTGGTTCCATATCCACAGGGGAAGGTACAAAAACTAGCTTCTAGAAATACGAGGGAACAGAGTGACTCTTAAAAATGGGAAACTGCAAGCAATCAGAATAAATGAAGAGCATGTTTTTGAAAATCTGATTGAATTGAAGTTTCATAAGTTGCTGCATCTGATGAACTGCATCCCAGAGTTTTGAGATGAGAACAGAGCTAGTGAAAGAATTATTGATTATTCTTCCAAGCTGGTTAGATTCTGGCAAACGATGCTGCAGACTGGAAAACAGCTATTGGTAAACTTAAATATTTAAAACAGGATGGAGAGGGAAAACAGAAAATTAAACAGCTTGATGTCAGCTGTGAAAAAAACATTGGAGCCTTTTATTAGAAGGTGACAACTAGACACTTGGAGAATAATGATATGATTTGGTAGAGTCGGCCTAGATTCAGGAAATGGAAATAATCTTTGATAAAGCTGTTTGTGGAGATTGTCCACTGTGACATCGTCAGTTGAGAACCAATGGGAGTGGAGTATTTGTATTTTTAGATGACGCTTGACATGTTTGAATACAGTTGGGTGGGGAATGTTTGAGTCCATGGGTAGGTAGGGATGGAATATATACCACAAGGATTAAAATTGGGGAATGGAGATACGAGAAGAGTAGTCTTTTTTTCTGGACTGAAGACTTGATGGGTGACAGAAGGATCAGAGTTTAGGCAATAGCTGTTCTCAAGGTGTAGAAACGATTCAGCTCTGAAAAACAAATATCATTGTGTATATTTATATGCATTAAATAGTAGAGAGGTTGGTAAGTGCTGCTGTTGAAAAGGACCTGGATATCCTTTGTCATGACTCGGTCTCCTCCGTTTCTTTTCCGGGCTGAGAAAGCTGTTACATCTCCACACAATCGCACAGTAACAGTTTCTCTCTCCAAATGAGCAGTTGACAATGTAATATTACGTTTCTCTATATTTCAGCAACTATAAGTATTGCTGGATGAAAAATAGATGAGATGTAACTTGATAGAGGAATACAAGATGATGAAAGGTATGGACAGAGTGAATAGCCAGCAACATTTTCCCAGGGCAGAAATGTCTATCACTAGGTGGCATAATTTTAAGGTAATTGGAGGAAGGTTTAGGGGAGATATCAGAGGTAGATTCTTTACACAGAGAGTGGTGGTTGTGTCAAAATACGTGAGGGAAATGTGAGACTCTTGGGTAGGCACATGGAACAAAGTTAACGGATTCATGTAGGTTGGTCTGATCTTCGAGTACGATATACGGCACAACGTCGAGTGCTGAAGGTCCTAATTGCATGCATTCATGTAGAGCTCTGAGCTCAAAAACTGCATGAATTCATGTAAAACTCCGTAATCTCACGTTTTAGATTAGAATCAATCTAAACATCATGGCATAGGCAGAGAACACAGTGGGCCAACACCTTCAACATATTCTCTAGCTATCACTATTATTAACAGCTAACCTGAGAATGCAACTTTTAAAAAAGGTTTTGTGATTTACATATGAAAGAAGTAAAGCTATCATGGTATTCTAACAGATGAAAGGCTTAACAATCAATCTTTCAATGTGTAATTTCAGTTAAATCACACTGCAAATTTCTGTTATAAATTCTGTGTTAGGATTAAGCTCTCCACTATCACTTAATGAAGGAGCGATGCTGCAAAAGCTAGTGTGCTTCCAATGAAACCTGTTGGACTATTACCTGGTGTTGTGTGATTTTTAACTTTGTACACCCCATTCCAACACCAGCATCTTCAAATCAGGACTGTTATTTGTTCTGTGTTCTATGGAGGTGCTCAAGAAGATTTGGACATTGAGGAAGAGTTGAGACTTGGAGCAGGTCAGATTGATCTTATTGAAGGGCAAGGCCAGCTTAGTATGTGAATGACCTGCCCCTGTTTTTGATGTTCTCCCATTCTGTTTTTGGAAAGTTAGTTGGTGTTATTTTCCTGGAAGGTCTTTTATGGAATGTGGCAATCCGGGAGACCAGCGTATTTTGTGAGCCATCGCTGGGCGAGATTTGGAGGCTGTATTCAAAGTGAATCGGGGTCTAAACATAATCAACAAATGAAGCACAAGTTACAGAGAGGGGAAACTCTGTAAAGAGAGATGAGCAACCTCTTTCATATCTAGCCTGGGTCTTCCAATTACATTTTCCAAATCTCCCAAGCCGTGTGGGACAGTCTTGAGGGACAAAATGGTCCCCTATGTTTCTGTGCACCATGCTATAACAGTAAGTGGACTCTAACTGCTGCTGTCTAACAGGTTTGAGGGGCTGAATGGAACACAGAAACATGGGACTGAGGAGCAGGAATGGGTCATTAGAGAATTTCAGCCTTCTCCAACAGGCACCAAGATTGTGGCTTATCAGATTGTGGTCTGAGCATCATTTTCCTGCCTGTGTCCCATTATCCGTGACACACTTCTCTGTTAAATCTTTAACCAACTCAGCTGTGAATACTTGTAATCAGAGAGGCACCACAAACTTCTGGGGAAGAGAATTCCCATTCGAATGGCCCTTTTAGAATTTTTCCTCATCCCACTGTGAGAATAAGGGAGTCATACAGCGTGAAACAGATCCTTTTGTCCAAATTGTCCACGCCAATCTGGCATCTTAATCAGATCTCGTCCCACTTGTCAGCATTTGGCCCACATCCCTCTTAACCATTCCTGTTTATGTACCTATCCAGATACATTTTAAACGTGTAATTGTACCCGCTTTCGCCACTTCCTCTGACAGTGCACCCACCAGCCTCTGTATGAAATAGTTTCCCCTCAGGTCCCTTCTAAGTCTTTGCCAGGTCACCTTCACCCTATGCCGTCTAGTTCTGGACGCCCCTACACTGGGAAAAAGATCTTGCCCATTCAGACTATCCATGCCCCTCAGGACATTTTTAAACCTCTGTCATATCACCATTCAGCCTCTGACAATCCAGGGGAATAAGCCTCAACCTGTTCATCATCTCCCCGTAGTTCAAACCCTCAGGTTCCAGAAATTCCTTGTAAATCTTTTCTGCACCCTTTCAAGCTTAACAACATTCATCCTTTAGCAGAGTCAACTGACATGTACGCAGTATTCTTAAAATTGCCTCACCTACGTCCTGTACAAGCGCAACACGCTACCCCAACTCCTATACTCAATGTTCTGACCGATTAAGGCAAGCATGACAACTACGTTCCTCACCACTCTACGGAGCTAAACTCCACTTTCAAGAAACCATGAATCTTCACCCGTAGGTCTCTTTGTTCAGCAACAATCCCCGGGGCACTACCCTGCTTTAAATTACCAAAATGCTAAACCTCACAAATATCTAAATTAAACTCCATCTGCCAGTCCTTGGCTCATTGATGGTCAAGTATCCCGTTATATTCTGAGATAATCTTCTTCAGTATCCACTGCATCACTTTGGTGATGTTATCTGTAAACTTACTAACCATGCCTCTGATAATCACATCAAAGTTGTTTATATCCGTGAAGAAAAGCAGTGAGCTTAGCACTGATTCTTTCAGCACACCGCTGGCCACAGGTCTTCAGTCTGGAAAACAATCCATTACCTTCAATCTAATTTTGTATCCAATTGGTTAGTTTTTCCTAGATTGCATATAACCTAATTGTAGTAATCTGTCTACGATGAGGTACCATATTAAATGCCTTGCTGAAGTCTGTGTATACATTGTACACCACAGTATCTTCTTCAATCTTCTTTGTCACCTCTTCATAATACTCAATCACATTAATTAGACATGATTTCCCTCACACAAATTCATATTGACTATTCCTGATCAGTCCTTGTCTTTCGACATAGATGTAAATCTTATCCCTCAGAATCAGCTCCAACGAACTCTTCGGCACTAACGTTGGCTGATTGAGTCGATAATTCCATATTCGTTTGGCTCACTGCTCCCTTTTCTAGCCTCACTCCTCCACTGGCCACAAAAATAATGATAACTAGGTTGGTGTATGGCCAATGATATAGTTCTCAGAGTGTGTCAGGGTCAGTGTTAGGAACAAGTTAGGCAGATTTCTTTAATCTGCTAAAACAACACTTTTATGACCAAAACAAGGTTGCTCAAACTATGATGGAAAGAGGAATGGCGAGAGGATATTGCAAATATGTACATTAATATTTTCCTTTGAAAAATACTGAGAAACACACACAGACACACACACACAGGCACATACAAACACACAGAGAGACGCAAACAGGCACACACACACACACGTATTGTTGATAACAAACTGAAAAGCAAAAAATCTGCAAAGTTAAGTTGAAAGAACATTGCCCAAAATGATTCGAACTCATGACCAAAGGAAAAATGAGATTTTGACCCAAATGCTGTTCTATTTGTAGAGTCATCAAGTCTTACAGCATGGAGAGAGGCAGAGAGGCCCTTTGGCCCAAACTCGTCCATGCTGACCCAAATATCCAACCACACTGACCTCATTTCCCAGCACTTGGCCCATAGCGTTCTGGTCCTTTCCTGTCCATGTACTTGCCCAAATGCCGGTAAAATATCGTTAATATAAATGCTTCAACCACTTCCGTTGGCAGTTCATTCCCTTTGTGTAAAACAGTTTCCATCAGTTTCCCTTTTATTCATTCCCCTCTCACATTAAACTGATGCTCTCTCCTCCTCGATTCCCCAACTCTAGGAAAAAAAGGCTGGGCCTATTCACCCTATCCATGTAAACTTCTATAAGATCCCTCTCAGTCTCCTATGCTCGAAAGAAAAAAGTCCTCGCTTGTCCAATCTCTCCCTATAAGTCATACTGTTAAGTCCTGGCAACATTTTTGTCAAATCCGTCTGCACACATTCAAATTAAAATCATCCTTATGATCGCAATTTGACTAAAACTGAACACAGCACTATGTGCAGCCTCACCAACTTCCTTTATAACTGCAACATAACTTCCCAATTACTCTCCTCCATGTCCTGACCGATGCTTGCTAGTGTGGCAAAAGCCTTCTTCACTACTATGTCTAACTATGACCTAACTTTCAGAGAACGGTGGACCTAAACTCCATGGTCCCTCTGCTCAACTACGCTCATTGATATCCTACAAATCACCATGAAACTCCTACCTTGATCTAACGTTGCCAAAATATTCCTCAGTCCACTTTGTCCAGTTTGATCAAGGTCCTGCTGCAATTTCTGATTTACCTCCTCACTGTCCACGATACCACCTATTTTAGTGACATCTTCAAGTTTTCTAGTCATGCCTTGTACATTCGCAAGAATATCATTGATACAGATAATAAAAAAAAACAATGGGCCCAGCAGCGACCCCTGACGCACTTCATGTGTCACAGGCATCCAGTCCGTGAGCATCCTTCCACTATTACCCTCTGCTTACTACCTTGCAGCCAATTGTATGTCCAACTTGACAGCTCCATCTGCATTCCATGCGATTCTAACCTTCCAGACCAGCCTACCCTGGGTAACCTTGTCATAGGCCTTATTGAAAACCATACAGACTATGTCTACCGCACTGCCCTCATCAACATTCCTGGTCACTTCATCAATGATCTTCCACTCACAAAGCCATGCAATCTTTCCAGTCTAAAATCAACTATTAATAATAATTATTAAAATTAATAATAACAAAACTAACAAATAATAATAAGATGACATTTTCAGTGGAGAATAAATTGTCCATGGTATGTGATATTGGAACGTGCATCATGGGCGAAGGGCAGAATAGATTTTGTCCCTGTGTCATTGAACTGTGTTGAAAAAAGCAAGCGTGGCATGGTGGTTCAGTGGCTAGTACTGCTGCCTCTTAGTGCCATGGATCCGGGTTTGGTTCCAGCTTCGGATGACTCTCTGTCTGGAGTTTGCACATTCTCACTGTGTTTGTATGTGTTTCCTCTGGGTGCTCCATTTTCTTCCCACAATCCAAAGATGTATAGCTCAGGTGAATTGGCAATGCTAATTTACCCATAGTGTTATGTGCCTTCGTCAGGGGTAAATATAGGGTAGAGGAATGGGACTGGGTGGGTTACTGATTGGAGGGTCGTTGTGGCCTTGTTGGGCTAAATGGCCTGTTTCCACATTGCAGGGAATCTGAATAAAATCTATTTCTAAACAAACCCTATCTTTCTATATGCATGTTTATCTCATCCCTCAGAGTCTTCTCAAGTAACCTACCTACCACAGATGTTAGGTTTACTCGTCTATAGATCCCAGATTTTTCTTTGCTTTCCTTCTTGAATAATGGCACAACATTTGCTAATCTCCAGTATTCTGGAACCTAACCTGTAGCTAACGATGATGCAAAAATATCAACCAGGGTCCCAGTAGTTTCTTCTGTAGCCTCTTACAGTGTTCTTGGATGCATCTGTTTAGGACCAGGAGATTTACCCACCTTCATACATTCTAATGCATCCAGCACGTCTTCTCCTGTGATATTGACTCACCCCAAGAGAATATCACGACCTTTGTTAACCTCCCAAGTTTTCATGTATTTCTCAACGGTAAAGAGAGAGGAAAAATATTCATTGAGAATGTCGCAAATCTCCTACTGTTATAGGCATGCATGTCCACTTTGGACCTTGAAGGGTCATATTCTCATTTAGTTATTCTTTTTAATTTAATGTACTTGAAGAACCTCTTTGGATTCACCCTAATCTTCTCAGCCAAGGCTATCTTGTGCCCCCTTTTCGCCTTCCTGATTTCCTTCTTCAGTAACCTACTGTATCCCCTGTATATGTCCAGGGATTCCCTCGATCCCAGCTGCCTGGACCTGAGCCACGCCTCCTTTTTGCTGGTCAAAGCCTCAGTATCTCCTCACATCCAATGTTCCCTCTTCCTACCAATCTTGCCTTTTACCCTCACCGGAAGATATAGACCTTGAACTGTAGACAATTCACTTTTAAAGGCCTCCCACTTGCAGGTGTTCCTTTGTCTGCAAAGAAACTCTTCCAACCAACCCCTACAAGCTCCTGTATAATTCCACTAAAATTCGCCTAGACCCAGTTTTGAACTTGAACATGTAGACCAGTTTTGTCCTTCTCCATAACTATTTTAAAAAATTAATAGAACTACGGCCACTAATCCCAAAGTGATCCCCCACTTCACCTCAGTCACCTGTCCTGCCCTAGATCTTAGAGTAGGTCAAATTTCGTCCCTTCCCGAGTTGCACCCTCTACTTACTGCTTGAGGAAACTATTCTGAACACACTTAATAGAAACACGCCATCTCAGTCCTTAATTCTATGATTATTCCCAGTCTGTTCGGAAAATTAAAACCTCATACTAATGCAATCCTCTTGCCCTGCAAGCCTCCCCAGTCTGTCTATATATTATTGCTCCCCAATTCCTTGTTTACTATTTGGGAGCTAAAGTACAATCCAAATACTATCACCATTCACTTCTTATTTACTAGCTCCCCCGACATATCCTCACAGGATGATCCATCGGTTATTTTATCTCTGATTACTGCTGTGATATTCGCCTTAATCAAAAATGAAACTCCCCGTCCCCTCCTTCCATCATCTCTGGCCCTCAAAAACACCTGTACCCTGGTACATTAAGCTGCCACTCTTGTCCCTCCCTTAGCCATCTTTCTGTAATGGCTATAATATCCCAGTCCCACATACCTATTCATCGGCCTTATCTGTCAGCCATCTTGCATTGAAACAGTTGCAATTTAATCCAACAGGCATTCCTTGCTCTCTATCATGTTCCAGCCTGACCTGTCTCTTCACTTTACTGTTTCTGATTACTGTATCTCCTTACAGCCTCGCACTTGCCTCCCTGCTGTTGAGGATCCCATCACTCCCCAACCCAGCCAATCTAGTTGAAATCCTCCCTTGAAGAACAAGCAAACCTGCCTGCCAGGATATTGGTCCCCTTCCAGTTCAGGTATAACCCGAGCTTCCTGAACAGGTCACCGCTGCCCCACAAAAGATCCCAGTGATCCAAAACTCTGCCCCCTGCACAAATTCTTTAGCCACACATTCATCTGCCTTATCCTTCTGTTCTTACCCTCACTCGCACTGGAAGTAAACCGGATATTACCACTCTTGTGGTCCTGTCTTTGATCGTTTTTCCTAGCTCTCTATAATCACTCTATAGGACCTCATCACTATTTCTACCTGTGCCATTTCTACCAATGTGCACAATGACTTCTGGCTACTTTCCCCGTCCTGGGGAGAACGTTCTGCAGCCACCCTGAGACATCCTGCACTCTGGCACGTGGACGCTATACACCACCCTGGAATCCCACTTGCAGCCACAGAATCTCCTGAAGTTATTCTGCTCGCACAACCCTCTTTCAATGGGATTTCTTCCTGAAACAGTTGGATTCAGCTGACTTGCTTTGCTTCAGGTAATGGGGAAATTCCAATGAATCCTCGTCAGGAATCCTCCATGAGTGGGAAAGACAACTGGGCTTTTTTTCACTCCCACACATTGCTGTGATGAGCGACAGGGAAACAAAAAATAGACCAATAGACTGTCCATTCATAGATAGGCTACATTTTTCCAGATGTAAGTTAAATCAGTTACGTTATCAGTGCCCACACTGGACAATGTGAGCTCTTCCTGAACATTGTCCATCACATTCTCGATTCCAGGTCAGTGCATTATTGCTGTTGGCGTACACAGAATCAATTCATGAACGACAAATGGCCCTACGTGTTTTGAAGATGTGTTAATATGTGCTTGCAAAATATAAAATGCCTTCCCAATATCTGTGTTAAGATGAATATGTTTTATTCTTCAACAAGTACAGAAATTGCTGAGAAAGCTCAGCCTGTCTTGCTGCATGTATGAAGAGAAATCAGTGTTCAATTTTTCGGTCCATGACCTTTCCTATGAAACTGACTTATTCTTAAATTATTTCCCCAGTTTTATTCTCCCACACATGAAGAAATATCCATCCAGTATTCACCAACTGCACTCTTCTCAGGATCTTTTATGGTCAATAAAACAACCCTCATTCTCAGACTGGACTGTTAATTCTTCATAACGTAATGCCTTCATCCCAAGAATGAATAAAGAGAAAAAAAAAATTGAAACGTTTTGAAAGCAATTTTGTTTTTGTTTCAGTTTAGGCAATTATAACAACAAGCAATTTTGTTTTTGTTTCAGTTTAGGCAATTATAACAACACAAAATACATCAGATGTGATCTCAGCAATGCCCTGTACTGATGCAGAAAAATACATCGCTAAGATTACACCCAACCCCCCCTTGCACGAATCAGAATCATTCAATTTACCTTCCAAATCACTTGCTACATCTTCAGATTAATTTGATGTGATTCATGTACTAAGACACACAGATCCCTCTGTATCACTGAGTTCTGCATTCTCCTTGCACTGAAATAATTTTCTGCTATTTTGTCTTTTCCCCAAATCAGAAAATTCCCATCACTTATATATTGTACTGTTATTTTTTTCCTGCTGAAGGTTTGGTCGCTACTGTCCTCTGTCTGCATGCCATTACTTGACGCTCTGACCTCCCCCAGTCTGTATCCCATTGCAGACGTTCTGCACTCCTACTGCCTCTATTCCATTGCAGACGCTCTGCTCTCCCTCTGTATCGCATTGCAGACTCTCTGCCCTCCATGTCTGTATTCCATTGCAGACTCTCTTCCCTCCCTCTGTCAGTATCCCATTGCAGACTCTCTGCTCTCTCTGACTGTATCCCATTGCAGACTCTATGCCCACACCCTCTCTGTATCCCATTGCAGATGCTCTGCCTCCCCCTGTCTCTATCCCTTGCAGACGCTCTGCCCTCCCCTATCTATATCCCAATGCAGACTCTATGCCCACCCCCTCTGTCTGTATCCCATTGCGGACTCTATGCCCACCCCCTCTGTCTGTATCCCATTGCAGACTCTATGCACACCCCCACTGTCTGTATCCCATTGTAGATGCTTTGCCGTCCCCCGTCTGTATCCAATTGCGGATGCTCTGCCTCGCGCTGTCTATATCCCATTGCAGACGGTCTGTCTTCATTTGACATCTTATTGAATGACTATCCTGGTGCATGAGCAAACTGAGCTCCTTCCCCATCATCCAATTCATTGGTATGGATTGTAATTTGTTGATAACCTCAAACAGATTCCTGAAGAATTCCACTAATTACAGCTTTCCAAACACAAAATGAGTAATGATCTCTACTCTGTATTTCCGACGCCACCCAAGGCGCCCGCGCCCCTGCCCCTGCATAATATCCTGGGATGGTTATGTGTCATTCTCCTGTGCTTTGTAATTTATCGAAATGATTTGAATCCTTCATTCTATTCCAGTCTAACCGCGTGGAGGTGCATTATGGCCTCCCCCTGCTGTATTGTCACGGTGCTGATTGGCTGAATGGGAACTTTCTCTCCCTCTGTATCAACCTCGAGAGGCGAATTGACAGAACAACGTGTGAGATAGGAGCAGCAGTTGGCCATTCGACCCCTCCAGCCTGATGCTCGATTTAGAAACATCATGGCTGGTCTGACTGTAGCTGAATACCCATTTCCTGTCTGTTCCCAATATACATTGACTCCCCTGTCCATCAAACGTCAGCCTTGAATATCCTCAATGACCCAGATGACTTCACTGTTCCTGGGGAATGAAAACGCCACAGATCGGACAATCCAAAGGAGAAAGGAACAACGTTATCTCAAATGGAAATGGGAGATCCCTTTCATTTTAAAGTGTTTTAACCTCACAGCAAGTTACCTCCTCTTTTCAGAAACAATGGCACAGCAAATAGGAACAAACATAGACCATTCAGACCCTCAAACCTATCCCGCAGCCCCATTGCCTGTTCACTCATGCATTTATCAACCTTAGCTTCTTTCTGCACACTTGGGAAAATAATCCTGACACCTGAAGGCCACACAGCATAGGAAATTGGAATTAGGCCATTTGGCCCATCAAGTCTACTTTGCTGTTTGATCCTGTCGGGTGTGTTTCTCAACACAATTTTCCCGACTTCTCACTGTAACTCTTGTTCGTTGTTTTGATCTAACCTTTGTCTTAAAGACGTGCGTCTGTGTGTCTATATGTATGTTTGTGTGATTGTATATGTCTGTGTATACCTGTTTAATGGCAGGAGACAGGGTAGTCGTGGATATTTGTTTTTCGAACTGGAAGCCTGTGAGCAGCGATTATCCACAGGCAAAAGTGTTGGGTCGACTTTTGTTTATCATTTATATAAATGATTTAGATGAGAATTATAGAAGATATATTTCGCAACTTTGCGGATGACATCAAGTTTGTCTGTATAGTGGACAGTGTTTGTATAATGGTGAATAATTGACGATTACAATGTGATCATCCTTAATCAAATAAGTGATTCATAGAGATGTACAACAAGGAAACAGACGCTTCAACTCCTTCATGCTATCCAAATATTCTAAATTAATCTAGTGTCATTTGTAAGCATTTGGCCCATATCCCACTATTATATAGCCAGCCAGTTGCTTTTAAAATGTTGTAATTGCTCCAGCCCCGACCAGTCCCTCTGGTAGCTTATTCCATAGAAGCACAAACCTAGATCTCAGGATCTTTTATGGTCAATAAAACAACCCTCATTCTCAGACTGGACTGTTAATTCTTCATAACGTAATGCCTTCATCCCAAGAATGAATAAAGAGAAAAAAAAAATTGAAACGTTTTGAAAGCAATTTTGTTTTTGTTTCAGTTTAGGCAATTATAACAACACAAAATACATCAGATGTGATCTCAGCAATGCCCTGTACTGATGCAGAAAAATACATCGCTAAGATTACACCCAACCCCCCCTTGCACGAATCAGAATCATTCAATTTACCTTCCAAATCACTTGCTACATCTTCAGATTAATTTGATGTGATTCATGTACTAAGACACACAGATCCCTCTGTATCACTGAGTTCTGCATTCTCCTTGCACTGAAATAATTTTCTGCTATTTTGTCTTTTCCCCAAATCAGAAAATTCCCATCACTTATATATTGTACTGTTATTTTTTTCCTGCTGAAGGTTTGGTCGCTACTGTCCTCTGTCTGCATGCCATTACTTGACGCTCTGACCTCCCCCAGTCTGTATCCCATTGCAGACGTTCTGCACTCCTACTGCCTCTATTCCATTGCAGACGCTCTGCTCTCCCTCTGTATCGCATTGCAGACTCTCTGCCCTCCATGTCTGTATTCCATTGCAGACTCTCTTCCCTCCCTCTGTCAGTATCCCATTGCAGACTCTCTGCTCTCCCCCGTCTGTATCCCATTGCAGACTCTCTGCCCTCCCCCTGTTTGTGTCCCATTGCAGACTCTCTGCCGTCCCCCTGTCTGTATCCCATTGCAGACTCTCTGCCCTCCCCCTGNNNTGTTATAGGAAGGAGATTATTAAACTGAAGAGGGTTCAGAAGAGATTTACCAGGATGTTACCAGGGACACCTCATCTTCTGCCTCAGGAGACTATAAACACACAGCATGAACATTGGATTCGCTGATTTACAGATCTCCCCTCGCCCACCCAGTTCCCAGATCCAACCCTCCGACTCAGTTCCATCCTCTCGAAGGAACCTACCTGTCCAACTTCCTTTCTACCATCCGCTCCACACTCCCCACCGACCTATCAATATCACCTCCTACCTATCGCTTACCTTTCCACAGCCTCACCCGATCCCCATTCTCTCAGCCCCCTTCCCCTCCCCAGTTCTGAAGAAGGGTCTTGCCTGAAACGTTGACTCTCTTGCACCTCGGATGCCGCCTGACCTACGTACCTTCACCACCGCCGTGCTTTATGTACACTGAATTCTCCAGCATCTGCACTTCCCATTGTCTCTAAGGTATAATTTTATGTTAATATATCAATGTCGTTGTCTGTAATAACCGCATGTAGTCTTGGGGACATTTTCTTCGCAAATTATGGACGATAGAAGTTCTCTCAACGTGTTACTCATATTGTAATGCCTGATCAGTCGTCACAGGCTGCATGTTTCTACTTATAAACAGAGACCCATGTTTATGTTCTGATAAACCTCTGGCATTACTCTCATATGCAAAACAGACTGAATGGTTACACACGATTGACCTACCAGCCCCAACGTTTATTCCCTCAGTCACCCCCACATATCCTATCAGAATGTGTAAATTTTAATCATTATTTTTAATTTTAATAAGAATTATTGCATTAAAAGAGCTTAACTGGAGCTATGTGTTCAGCGACTGTGATTGATCTCAGTCTCAGTGGATCCTAAATGTGTCACTGGATGGTTTTCCTCTTCTATTAATTAGGGACTCAGTTCAAAGTGTTATGCATAATATCAGCGGGAGCATCACCGACAGCACGAACAGGAATCATCAGCTCCAGAGAGAGGGGGAGAAGACTGTAGACTGGAATGTTCCAACAATAGATCAGAATCTGAGAACATTAGACTGATATGTTCCAACAATAGATCAGAATCTGAGAATATTAAACTGGAATGTTCCAACAATGGATCACAATCTGAGAACATTAGACTGGAATGTTCCAACAATAGATTAGAATCCGAGAACATTAGTCTAGAATGTTCTAACAATGGATCAGATTCTGAGAACATTAGACTGAAATCTTCCAACAATGGGCAGGAATATATGTGATAGTCTTTACTAGCTTTCTCAGTCTTGGATGTCATTAGAATTTCGATCTAAGATGTACTGATGATTATTCAAGGTGGTTACTATCCCATCCTCGCTATATTTGGTGTTCCTGGTAAGTCATTCTATCTGTTCATTAATCCAGGTTAAACTGCTGCTCATATAATTTAAAATTTAGAAAGGTGGATGTCAACATTTTCAATTCCAAAACAATATTCCATTTCTCACAAATTATAACGAGAAAATTACTCACCAATATGCGAGAAGGACCCAGACTGTTCTCAAACTCCATAATCCTTCCAGGCCTGCACAGTAATATATTTCTATATCCTCCCAATCCTATATCCTCACTAATCCTGTCAATATTATCATAAAATCCCAGTGTCTTACTCGGCCTCAGTGCAACTTCTGAATAAACCATCAATTGTGTCTTTGTTCAATCTGGAATCAACTTATCAAGTCCCTTCTAACCAGGTGTCAATACAGAATAATTGGGCTTGAGTATGTTGAACATGTTCACTGCACAGAATCTGTCAGACAGGCAGACACTGCATACTGCTTAAGTCGTTGTACATGATCTAGTGGCACAGATTGATAATATGTTGATATCCCATGAAGGAAATTGATGTAATTGAAATAATATTATCATCATTTGTGAGAAAAAGAAAACCATCTGCTTGCTTCATCTCCTTCAGAGAAGTCAATGGGTTATCCTTCCCCAGTTACTTCTGTGCAAACCCACATCAATGTGTTCTACTTTTTACTGTCCTGTGGAACAGCTGAAGGGGCCACTCAATTCAAGATCCATATAACATGCTGGCCTCACCATGGCTGCACACAGCCCATGAGGGAAGTACAAAAGTAAAGTTAGCTCCCTTCCTGTGCCTGTTTTTATTATTCCTACACTGCATTTCCATTCAGGTAGGTGACCATTCCCTATTTCCCTATTTCGGACTGACTGTGTCCCCAAGAGTGATGTACATCTCCATGGGCACCTCTGGTGCTGGCTTTACTGATGCTGACATACAGATGTAAGGAACTTTTAAATTCCACATCGATGGCAGTGCATCGAGAAGGAATGGGTTTTTATTTGATAATAAAGAAACTGAGACCAGTAAGTGAGGGAAAGGAATTATTGTGATCATCATGTGGTTGTGGCAGTATTTGGAGTATTGTGGATATATTTCTCTCCTTTAAAAGGAATGATCTCATTGCAACAGAGACAGTGTAAAGGAAATTTACCAGACTAATTCCTGAGCTGATGGTAAAAGATGAATGAGTGAAGGTTAATCTGTAGCACTGTTAAAAAAAAGATATCATTGCATTGAAACTTCATTATGATGGTCAATCGCTCCTTATGTTCTACACAGACACTGAGAAGATGATAAACGCCATGGCTTGTATTTGTTATTTTACTCGGGGTGTATGATTCTGGATATTTAAGTGTCTCTGAGGATAAAATCTTCAGTAAAATCCTGCCTTGATATCAGGGTCAATCCCTTTTACCTGAGCATGTCAGTTAAACCCTTTTGTTAATGTTAATATGTGATGGTGTCTGTGTGGAGAGTGTTTTCATATCACAGAGGGTAGAGAATGTCATAAATTCTCAGGTCTAGAAAGTTAGGGGAGCTAGATCAATGCAAGTATTTAAAGAGGAGATAGATAGATTTTTGACCTGTCAGAGAGCTGAGTGGAGGGAAGAATTGGGCATTAAAGAGGAGTTACTGCCAACAGGAGGTCAGCCATGATCACGTACAATCCGAATTACCTACTCCTGTTTCTTATCTTCTCATATTCTGTCTTTGGAAAGTGAATGTTTGCAATTTACCTAGAAGTGCTGTTATTGACTGTTGAGGACAGAGAGAGAAACGTATTTTGTGAGTCTATGGACGAGATATGAGCCCGATATTCACAGTGAATCTGGGTCTACAACATGACCAACAAATTAAACGCCAGCTGCAGAGAGGAGACACTCTTAAAAGAGGTGGGAGGCCTCTTTCGAACCCAGCCTGGATTTCCCATCACATTTTCCAACCCACATCAAACCACAACAGTGTTGAGGAACTGAATGATATCCTGCATTACTACGGACCAGGTATTTGGAACGAGTGGTTTCTATCTGCTCCTGTACTGGTGGTTTTAAGGACTGACTGGAACAAGGACTTACGAGCAGGAGTGGGTCATTAAACACAATGTCATTTCACGAGCAGACAGTAAGATCGTTGCTGATCTCATTGTGGTCTCCGCAGCCCTTTTCTGCCTGTCCACAATTTTCCTCCATTCACATGTCTGTCAAATGTTGAAAAAAGTCAACTTTGAATAAATGCAGACACCCAGGTTCAATACTAGGAAACTGCACACAGTCAACGTACACAGGCAGCACAATTCTGGAAGGCAGCAGGCATTTATCTATTAGTCTTGTCCCCATCCAATAAATTCTGCTGCAGTTTATCATTTTCCATTTGGTCATGGAATGTGGTTGTTGATAGGCCAACATTTAAGGACCATGTGTAATTATGCTGGAAGTGGTGGTATTGAGCTGCCATCTTGAGATGAAACCTCTGGGGAAAAGAATTCCCATTTGAACGACCCCGTGAGGATTTCTCATTCCTGCTCTGACCACTGTTGGAGGGTCACTGTTTCCTTTTCCAGTCCCACTTCTCCACTGGTTACAATAGGTTTGAAGTGTAATCTCTGTGTACAGACACACACACAAACGCATATGCATTAAAACGAAAAAGAATAAGGAAAGGTTTCCAGAGTTTCATAGTAGTTGAATTCATATAAAATAAAAAAGTGATAACGTGTCCCAACTGCTATTCTGTATCCGACGTTATTCTACTCAAACAAACTGCAGGTGTGAGACTTCTTCCTGGAACAGTTGGATTTGGGAAATTTCCTTTACTTCAAGTCGTGGAGTGATTTCCATTAATCCTCAACAGGAATCCTCCCTGTTTGATAAAGATGACTCAGGGATTTATTACTCTCGCATGTTGCTGTCAGGAGGGTCAACGTGATAGAGAGAAAGCAATCAGCTGCGGCTTACGATCATAAGATCATCGGACATAGGCACAGAAATTAGACCATTCAGCCCATTGAGTCTGATCACCATAAAATTATGGCTGACAATTTTCTCAACACCATTCTCCTGCTTTCTCCCTGTAACCCTTGATCCCTTTGATATTCAAGAACCTATCTATCTCTCTCTTAAATATACTCAATGATCTGACCTCCACTGCCTTCTGTCTGGCTGAAGACATTTCTCCTTATCTCCATTTTATCTCCTTTACTCTAAGGCTGTGTCCTTGGGTCTTAGAGTCTCCTACCAATGGAAGTCTTCTCAACATGCACACTGTTAAGGCCATTCAGTATTCTATATGTTTCAATTAGATCCCCCCTCATCCTTCTGAACTCCATCAAGAACAGACCCAGAGTCCTCGAACGTTCTCATATGTGAAGCTTTTCATTCCTGGGACCATTCTCGTGAACCTCCTCTGAATCCATTCCAAGGCCAGCACATCCCTCCTGAGATATGGGGCTCAAAACAGTGCACAATATTCCAAATATGGTCTGACAAGAACCTTATAGATGCTCAGAATTACGTCCCTGCTCTTACATTCAAATCCTTTCAAAATAAATGTCATCAAAACATTTGCCTTCCGAACTACTGACTCATCCTGCAAGTTAACGTTAAGAGAATCCTGGAGTAGAACTTCCAAGTCCCTTTGCACTCCAAACATCTGAATTTTCTCCCATTTCGAAAGTGCCCATGTTTGTATTCTTCCTACCAAAGTGCATGTCCCCAAAAGTTCCCACTTTGTATTCCATCCACCACTTCTTTGCCCATTATCCTAACCTGTGCAAATTCTTCTTGAGCCTTCCTATCTTTTCGACGTTATGTGTCCCGATACCTATCATTGTATCATCTTCAAATATAGCCAGAATGCCTTCAGTTCCTTCATCTGGATCATTAATGTATAAAGTGAAAACTTGTGGTCCCAACACTGAGCCTTATGGAACACCACTTGTCACCAACTTCAACCTGAAAAGGACACTTCTATCGACACTCTTTGCTTCCTGCCAGACAGTTAAACTGCTAGTCATGCTAGCACCTTGCCTCTAACACAATGGGCCCTTGCCTTATCAGTAGACTCCTGTCGACAAATTGTAAAGACCTTATGGAAGTCCAGGTGAATGACATCCATTGGCTTTCCTTGTTCGAAGCTGCTCATTACATCCTCAATGTTGTCTAGCAGATTTACCAGGCATGACCTCCCCTTGATGAAGCCAAGCTAACTTTGTCCTACTTTACCATCCATGCCCAAGAATTCAGAAATCTCATACTTCACAATGGATTCCAGGATTCCAGGATCTTACCCACAGCCAAGTTTAGATAAGCCAGTCTGTAAGTTTCCCCTTTTTAAACAGGGGTTAGCGTTTTTCCAGTCCTCTGGGAATCTCCCTGATTCGCGTGACTCCTGAAAGATCACTACCAATGCCTTCAACTATGTTATCAGCTATCTGCCTTAGAACTCCATATTGGAGGTAAAAGCAATGACTGCAGATGCTGGAAACCAGATTCTGGATCAGTGGTGCTGGAAGAGCACAGCAATTCAGGCAGCATCCTAGGACAGGCAAAATCGACGTTTCGGTGTTGCTGGAGATTAGAAACTAGGATGAGGTGGGGGGAGGGGAAATGAGGAAGCTGTTGAAATCCACATTGATGCCCTGGGGTTGAAGTGTTCCGAGGCGGAAGATGAGAAGAAGAACGCCTCTCGTTTGCCTTGTATGTATCGAAGGAAGCTCTTACAATCGTTCTTTGCATGAATGGCTTACTTACTCTCATATTTAATCTTCTCACTCCTTCTTTCTTTTTTTGTTGCTCTCTGTTGGCCTTTGCAACTGTTAAGACATGGCGGTGAAACCCTCTGTTAATTATACCAAACACCCAGCAAAGCTCAACTCACCTCGCAATTTAATAGAATATGAGTGACAAAGAACTCCAAAATTTCACGATTTAGAGCATTAAAGTGAATGTGTTTTTAACTCTAAAAGTGAACATTACACAACAAGTATTCACATATCTAATGCACCCCACAACTGCTTATTATCTACCTCCAACTCAATAACAATATGCTGTTTCAATAAGATACTTATGAAGATTACATCAACTTACTTTCAAAGCCACACGGTCACTGCTGTCCACTGTGACGTCACTCTTCAGGCTGTTGAATTCCCTGGGTCGCCACATTTCTGTTTACTGTGAATATGTTTCATATGAAAAAATATCTTTGATAGTGAGTAATTCCTAATGTCTTGCAGAGCAAGATGATTGATCTACAGGCTTCTTCCGTGTCGGTGGCATCTGCTCTCTTTCCAATTTTCAAAATGTCCACATTTTTATATCGTCTTACTGGTTAGATGTTAGCAAAACAATAAGTTCAAACTCAATTTACTTTCGGTGACAGAGAGTGAAGGAAAGAGAGAGTTGCATGCAATAGTGAGAGTGGTGGAGCAAGATATGGGGTAGGTGCTATAACAGAAATGACAAACGTGAGGACTGTAGATTCTAGAAACAAGATTTACATTAGAGTGGTGCTGGAAAAGCACAGCAGGTCAGGCAGCATCCGAGGAGCAGGAAAATCGGCGTTTCAGTTAAAAGCCTATCATCAGGAATATAACAGATATACAGTGAGTGTGAGGGAGGAGAGAGAAGACGGAGACACTTTCCCTGACAGAGCGGGGAAGGTTATTGATGCTTGTCCCGTATTGATGGGCATTTCTTTGGATCATCTCATCGTCGGGTTGAGCCTCCCCAATGTCTAGTCCACGGCTATCATAAATAACACCACAGACCACATCCTCAGCTTCTTCAAAATCAGTTTGAGTCGATCTTGTAAACAACAAGGAGGAAGACACATTGGTGTCTTACATATCTAAACCCAAAACTGCTGTGCAAAGTTTGATCATCCTATGCTCTGGAAATTAATATGCAAATATTGTCGGTGTTGCAGTAACACTGGATGATGTAAAATTGCATCCAAACTGCGTTAACTAAATGATTGCTAATGCTGTGAAAAATAAATTTCATAAATGCATATGAGGTAGGTTGAAGAATATGTTGTGAATCAAACTAGAGAGCAGGTAATTTCGGGCATAGTGTTGTGTCGTCAGAAGGACTAATTAATAACCTTGCACTTAAGCAGCTTTTGAGGAATCGTGACATTAATATGTTGCATTTTACACGGCATGCAATATACAATTTTTGAACATTGCTCTCAAATATCATGGAAGTCCGGGGATGAGAGATATAAGTGAATTGGAAAAATGCAATATGACATTTAGTGTGAGCCAAATAATGTTTGTTATTGATAGAAATACTGCAATGTCTGAAATATTAGTACATATCATAAAGTTACAAACATCAAAGAAAGGGGAGGTGACTCAATGATGGCTCATGTAAGAAATTAAAGATTGCATTAAATCAAAGGAAGCAGCTTCAGAAGAATTCCAGATATTGTGAAAACCTGAACATTCTGAGAGATTTACTTTTCTGAAAATAAGGACGAAGAAAGTGTTAAGGAAATCAAAAAGAACATGAATACAAACAAACAAGAAACACACAAACTGCTTGCATCTACGATCCATATACAAAAGAAAGCAAAAGCAAGGTCAAACGTGGAAATTTGTAAGGTATAGGAGAATTTATTGTTGGGAAAAAGGAAATGGCAGAAAAACTAGCCAGCTGCTTTGCTTCTGTCTTCATGGAGAAAGCTCCAGGAAATATCTGAGGTACAGCAAGTGATTACATGGGACGTGTGGAACTAAAAACATAAAGTCAATTCGAATTAGCAACAAGGTAGTACTTGAAAGTGTAGCTAGATTGATCATTGCTAAGTCTGATGGGCCAGATATACTTCATATCAAACTGTCAGAAATAGAACAGCATATTAATTGAACAGTCGATTACTGTGTTTTATTGTCCTGTAGATCCTGAAAAGTCCGTATGCCATTGTAGATAACAGGGCCATTGTAAACATGATCCAACTATATACGCAGGCAAGAAGAGATAATGTAGAGGACTGAAAACCAATTAAATTTACATCTGTAGGGAAACAGTTGGAATCTACTATATAAGATGTGATATTGGTCATTTAGAAATGAACAAAAACATTGCAGAGAATCACCATTTGTTTCTGACAGAGAAATCATACCTGACAAACTTCGGAATTGATTGAAGTTGTTTTTTGCAGCATAGACAATGGACAACCAGTGGAAGTCGTGCATTTGGATTTTCTGTAAGGACTCACACAGTGAGTTCGTAAATACAATTAACGTGAATAGTATTTGGAAGAATACATGTAATTGGAAAGTAAAAGTTAGGTTGGACTTCGTTTAAGGGAATCTGAATATAGATGTAAAGACATCATTAAGCAGTTGCATAGAGTGTTAGTGAGAGTATACTTTGACAATTGTGTACAGTGTTGGTGACCCAATGTAAGAAAGAGTATACTGATCACAGAGGACGTTCAATGGACATTCTCCAGATTAATTCCTCAGATGACAAGATTTTCTGATGGGGGGACTTGTCTTCTGACCTCGCCAGCTTCAAAGAACGAGAGATGATCACAATGAAATTTAGAAAATCTACGAAACATGTGACAAGGTGGAAATAGACAGAATGCTTCTCTGGCTGTCTACTCTATATTTAAGGAAAATAATACCAGGATAAGGGACAGGGCATTTAAGACTACAATAAGGAGGGCATTCTTCACTCGGAGGGGACTGATGCATGCAGGGCCACGGAAACCTGCTGGCAGGGCAAGATTAGGGAGAATCCCCAGATAATCTACAGGTACGTCGTCTGGAACAGAATAACCAGTGAACAGGTAGGACCTATTAGTGACTTGCCAAGTTGCATCCAAACTCAACATGTGGGAAGCAATAGAGGAAATTGCTGAGCCGTTGGCAATGATCTTTTCGTCTTCACTGTCAACGGGAGTGGAACCAGGGGACTGGAGAGTGGCGAATGTTGTGCCCCTGTTCAAAAAAGGGAATAGGGATAACCCCAGGATTTACAGAACAGTTAGTTTTACTTCAGTGGTAGGCAATGCAATGGAAAGGGTACTGAGGGATAGGATTTATGAGTATCTGAAAAGACACTGCTTGATTAGAGACAGCCAGCACGGATTTGTGAGGGGTAGGTCTTGCCTTACAAGTCTTATTGAATTCTTTGAGGAGGTGACCAAGCATGTGGATGAGGGTAGAGCAGTGAATTTAGTGTACATGGATTTTAGTAAGGCATTTGATAAGGTTCCCCATGGTAGACTTATGCGGAAAGTCAGGCGACATGGGATAGTAGGAAATTTGGCCAGTTGGATAGAGAACTGGTGAACCTGTCGAAGTCAGAGAGTGGTGGTGGATGCTAAATATTCAGCCTGGAGCCCGTTACAAGTGGAGTTCCGCAGGGATCAGTTCTGGGTCCTCTGCTGTTTGTAATTTTTATTAATGACCTGGAAGAGGGAGTCGAAGGGTGGGTCAGTAAATTTGCAGATGGTACAAAAATTGGTGGAGTTGTGGAGAGTGAGGAGGGCTGTTGTGGGCTGCAAAGAGACTTAGATATGATGCAGAGTTGGGCGGAGGAGTGTCAGATGGAGTTCAACCCTGTCAAATGTGAGGTTGTCCATTTTGGAAGAATGTGGAATACAGGGTTAACGGTAGTGTTCTTAGTAAGGTGGAGGAGCAGAGGGATCTTGGGGTCAATGTTCATAGATCTTTGAAAGTTGCCACTCAGGTAGATAGAGCTTTTTCGAAGGCTTATGGTGTATTAGCGTTCATTAGCAGAGGGATTGAATTCAAGAGTCGTGAGGTGATGTTGTAGCTGTACAGGACATTGTTAAAGCCACATTTGGAGTGCTGTGTGCAGTTCTGGTCGTCTCATTTTAGGAAGGATGTGGAAGCTTTGGAGACGGTGCAGAGGAGATTTACCAGAATGTTGTCTGGAATGGAAAGCCTTTTCTCATTGGAACGGTGAAAGATGAGGGGTGATTTGATAGAGGTTTATAAGATGATCAGGGGAATAGATAGAGTAGACAGTCAGAAACTTTGTCCCCGTGTACAACAGAGTGTTACAAGGGAACATAAATTTAAGGTGAATGGTGGAAGGTATAGGGGAGATGTCATGGGTAGGTTCTTTCCCCAGAGAGTGGTGGGGGCATGGAATGCGCTGCCTGTGGGAGTGGCAGAGTCAGAATCATTGGTGACCTTTAAGCGGCAATTGGATAGGTACATGGATAGGTGCTTAAGCTAGGACAAATGTTCGGCACAACATCTTGGGCCGAAGAGCCTGTTTTGTGCTGTATTGTTCTATGTTATATGTTTTAACTGCGTGCTAGAAGGCTGTTTGTGTGTCTGGAGACCAATGTCTACTGGTGGACCGCAGAGATCAGTGTTGTGTTCCTTATTATTCGTGGTATCCATAAGTGATGTGAATGTGAAGTTGTTAGGAGGAGTGTGATTAGCAAGTTTGTGTTCGAAACAAAGATTGACCGTTGGTTGGCAATGAGTGGGAAGGCCTTATGTTACAGAAAGATACTGCTGTATTGGTCAGATGATAACGACCAATGGCAGATAGAATGTAACCCTGATAACTATGAGGTAATGCACTTTGGAAGAACGAGGGAGAATTCAATGGATGGCTGCACATCAGGAAGCACAGAGGGTGCTTCTCCACACATCCTTGAACATGACTGAATATGATCAATGATGAGTTAAGCAGGACTGTAACCTTTGATCGATGACCCAAAGATTATAAGAGTTATATAGCAATTTGGTAAGGACAAATTAAATACTGTGTGCAGTACTGTGAGCACATTACAGAAAGGATGTGATTGTATTGGGTGAGGTACAGAGGAACTTCATTGAGATGTTCCCTGGGATGGAACATGTGAGCTGTGGAGAGGGGCTGGATCAGCTCGGGTTGTTTCCTTTGGAACGGAGAAAGTTGAATGGGTTAGTAATTCAGTTTTAAGATTACAAGGGGCATGGACAGGGTGAATAGACAACAGCTGTTCTTTTTAGTCAAAGTGTCAGCTTCCTTCCAGTCGGAAATCAGGGAATGGAGAATGGAGAACAGAGAAACATGAATCAACTACGTTACTTCTGTCTTCACAGAAAAAGGCATGAACAAAGCCTTCCCAGCAATAGGAAAAAACCTGAGACTGAGGAGAAAAGTACATTGTATGAAATTAGTAAATAAACTAATTTGGGGTAATTATTGGAACTGAAAATAACAGGCATAGAAAAAAAAAGCAACACACATTAATGAAGTGGGAAACATATTTGAGAAACTGACTGGTAGATTAATTACAGAAAAGCAATAGAGGAACTGAATTTGGATTTTCAGCAAGATTTTTAATAGAGTCTCTTTTGGCTAAGATCAAGTGTCTGTTCATATCAGGATGGGTGTCGAGTTGCGAGTCATCACAACTAGTTGAGATCATCGCTAGATCGTGATTGGACGTTGAAGGATCATTTGGATGTGCTTCCCTGCTCTTTGTGGATCTTTGTCCTAACGCCAATTCAGGGACCAGCCAAGCGAGGAGCTATTGTCGTAGTAGCCGCCCACAGCCCAGGCCAGGGAATTTGCAACACAGTCATGGTGACTATGAAGAAGGTGGTGGATCGTACACCTGTCGATCGGATAGCATCCGTGAAGCAGACTTTGCTCAAGGGTTGTGGGTTTGGAGCAGCTGATGTGCATTGCGTGCAGGGTTTTCCTGGGGCAGTCTATTTCGATGTGACCTTCCAGAGCTGCTCGTGCTGCTTCACTCTCGTCCAAGAAGAAGGAAAGGGAGCTTCTGTTCTCCATCTTGTCAGTGATCCTGTTGGGTGTGTGTCCTGCACAGAGCAGGCGGGGTGTTACGATTCATATGTACAGCCCCCACGTCCCAGCAGCTGATGTCCTCACCTTCCTGAGAAGATACGTCCACGTTGAGGCAGAAAGCACTGATGTGGTTGACCCTTTCAGAATCTTGACCAGCAGATCAGGTAACCCTGAGGGTTGCTGCCATGGGAACATCATCCACCCACGCTCCAGCTTTGTAATCTGAGGGAGCAGAGAGTCCCTGACATATGGAGCGCAGCCAAAAGAGTGCCAAACCTGCGGGAGGTCAGGCCATAATGCGGCTGAATGTAAGGTCACTATCTGTCGGAACTGCAAACAGGAGGGTCACCCGACCAAGGAATGCAAAGAAACCAAGAAATGTAATCTGTGTGGAGAGGCGGACCACGTGTACACAACCTGCCCAAGACGAGGGTCCGCCACCTACGCACAGATGGACGGAGGTGGACGGCAAAAGATAAGCAAGGCACCACAAACTAGCAAGGGAACGGTGTCTGGTTGCACCCAGAAGGAAGGACAGGCTGGAGCGGAGCAGAGAGCAGCCAGCCGGTAGGTGCAGCAGCTGATCTAAGCTCCTACAGGACAAACGGAGGCAATGGAGGAGGAGGGAACCAAGGAGGCAGAGGAATGGATTCCTATAAAAAAGGAGGAGGAAAATGCACCAGGCCACCAAACGCTCCGAGCAAAGAGGGAAACGGCAGCTGCACGGTGAGCATACAGGCAGCTCATCGGATGGTGAAGATGGGTAGCACGTTGGCACAGTGATTAGCACTGCTGCCTCACAGCGCCAGAGACCCGGGTTCAATTCAAACCTCAGGCAACTGTCTGTGTGGAGTTTGCACATTCTCCCCGTGTCTGCGTGGGTTTCCTCTGGGTGCTTCGGTTTCCTCATACAGTCCAAGATTGTGCAAGTTAGGTGAATTGGCCATGCTAAATTGCCCGTAGTGTTAGGTGAAGGGGTAAATGTAGGGGAATGGGTCTGCGTGGGTTGCGTTTTGGCGGGTCGGTGTGGATTTGTTGGGCCGAAGGGCCTGTTTCCACACTCTAAGTAATCTAAGCTAATCAAAGATGTGCTCAAGGAGGGTCATCACCAGAAGAAGAGACAGAGCGCTGCGGGAAGAAAAGAGGGCAGAACCTCCCAAACAGGAAACGACGAACCCTCTGAGGTGACTGGTAAAGGCCACCCTCCACCAGGTGAAAACTAAGAGGTACCCATCACCCCACAGCTCCAGGTAACGGGGAGCAGCGACTCTCTTCTGATCTGAGCTGAGGATTAAGGAAACCGTTGTCTTCTCATGTCAAAGCCAGATTTGAGGAAGATCCTTTGATACTCTACCTGCAATAACCAGTTTTTGATTGAATTATAGTCCACTCCCTGCCTGTGTCCTGTCTGCCTCCAGTGTCTTTGTCCCAAGTTGGGGAATCTCGCTCCTACAATAATCAAGGACATACAGATCAGAGGATAAACTAAAAACAGACTGAGGCATACAGGCTACACCACAAATTGCATGCAATAGGCAAGATCAACGTGATTAAGATCAGCACTATTTGAAGCCAGAGATTCCATTCCTCAGTTTAACAATGGTTGGAAAGATGCTGTTCTTGAGCTGCTGGTTTGTATACTTAAGCTTCTGTACTGTCTGCCTGATGAAAGAGTTTTTAGGTGATCCAGGGTGTGATGGGACTTTAGTTGCCAGTCTTTCCATGGCAGCGAGCCGTGTCAATGAAGTCAATCGAAGGGAGGTTGGCTTCCTTCATGGCAAGGTCTGTGCACAAAACATTCTGTCATTTCTCTTACTGTCCTGGGCTGGGTTGTTGCCAGACCAGGCCATTATGCAACCGGATTGTTTGTTCTCAGTGATGCATTTGTAGAAATTGGTGAGGATCTTTGAGGGCATGTCAAATGTCCTGAGCTGCCGGAGAACGAAGAGGCATTGTTGTGCCATCTCGACTGTCACATCTAACTGGGAAGTCCAGGACAGGATGTCAGTTATCGTCACTCCGAGGAACTTAATGTTGTCCACCATTTCAACTTCAGTTCCATTGATGTAGGTGGCGGCATGTTCTCCTCCTTTCTTTCTGAAGTCATTGATCAGTTGGTTAGTTCTGCCGATGTTGCAAGAGAGGTTGGTCACAGTGCAGCACATCACAAAGCCCTCTATTTCCATTCTGTATTTTGACTTGCCATCATTACATGTCTGTCCTAATATGATGGTGTCATCAGTAAACATGTAGATGGCGTTCGTTCAAAACTTGGCAATTCAGTCGTGAGTGTACAGGGAGTATAGTAGGGGGCTGAGGCCACATCCTTTGGAATTTCAGTGTTGAATGTTATCATGGAAGAGACACACTTAACTATTTTCACTGATTGTGTACTGTGGGTCAGAAAGCTGAGGATCCAACTTCAGAGGGCGGAGCCAAGACTAAGGTCAGGAAGTTTTGTGATTATTCTGAAGGGAATAATGGTGTTGAAGGTGAACCTATAGTCAATGAGCAGGAATCGGACGTGAGTGTCCTTGTTGTCCAGATGTTCCAGGGATATGGCACCCGCTATGGACCCAATCCACTGGTAGGAAAATTGTAGGGGATCGAGGCAGGCTGGGAGACTGGAACTGATGTGGGCCATGACTCGCCTTTCGAAGCACTTCATGCCGCCCCTCAGTCTCCTGTGCTCTAAAGAGAAATGTCCCAGCTTATCCAACCTCCCCCCATGACTCAGACCCTTGAGTCCTGGCAACTTCCTTCTAAAGTTCCAGTTTAATCCCATCCTTCCTATAGCAAGGTGACCAAAACTGAACACAATGTTGAACTTGGAACTATTTACAACCGTAAGTTTTACTCCGCTGCCAATGGTTATGCTGCTATGGTATTATTTTATTACTTGTGTTATTTTTACATCTTATTATGTATTAAATCTTCTGATGGCAATCCCCTCGTGTGAACGTCCTCCTGACTGCTTGAATTTGAAACAATGTATTTTGTTTGGGCAGATGTTTTGAGGCCGCTGCTTATCAGAGAACAGGAAGAGATGATGGATATTTGTGCAGTGTGTATCCTTTACTGGTCCAGCTTGACTCTCCAGGCACCTAAAGATTTTATTGTGGGTCAGAGTACCTCAGAATCGTTACATCACAGAAGGAAGCTATTCAGCCCATTGTAGGTCCATGAACATAGAACATTACAGCTCAGAAACCGCAAAATCCTTCAGCACTACCCATATCTCGACCGACCTTACTGCGAACCGTAAATTTACTAACTCGTCCTTCTATTCCGTCATTAAGATCATTTTCAAATAGACAAACAAGTCGCCCCAAAACAGATTATTACAGTGTACCACTAGCGACTGAACTCGAAGATGAACATTCCCCATCAACTACCACGCTCTGTCTTCTTTCAGCTAGCCAACTTCTGATCCAAACCACTAAATAACCCTCAATTCCACGTTTCCGTATTTTCTGGGAGAAAGTAAGGACTACAGATGTTCGAGATCAGAGTCGAAAGTGTGGTGCTGGAGAAGCACAGCAGTTCAGGCAGCATCCGAGGAGCGAGGAGAAAGTGAAGACTGAAGATGCTGGAGACCAGAACAGTGATTCCGGATGAAGGGCTTACAAATGAAACATCAACTCTCCTACTCCTTGGACGCTGCCTCATCTGTTCTGTTTTTCCAACACCACACTGTCCATATTTTCTGCAATAGCCTAACATGGGGGACTTATTTTACTGAAATCCTTATAACCCACTTTACCCTCATCCACCTGTTTGGTCACCTTGTCAATGAACTCAGTAAGATTTGTGAAGAATGACATACCCTTCACAAAACCTTGTTGACTATCCCTAATCAAATGATTCCTTTCTAGATGATAATAAATCCTTTCTCTTATAATCCTTTGTAACACTTTACCCATAACCAAAGTAAGCCTGATATCTCATTACCAGTGATGTCTCTTCTCATTTCTTGAACAAAGGGACAACATTTGCTATCGTCCAGTCTTCTGGCACTATTCGTGTAGACAACGGCGATGTCAAGATTCTAACCAATGGTTGCGCAACCTCCTCCCTAATTTCTCAGAGTATTCTAGGATTAATCCCATCTGGCCAACGGGACTTATCTATTTTCACACTCTCTAGAATAGCTAACATCTCCATCTTACGACCCTCAATCCCATCTAGTCTAATAGCCTTTACTCCATATAGGCCTCGACAGCATTGTCTTTCCATTGTGAATACTGATTCAAATATTTATTTAGCGCTGTCCTATCTCCTGGGACTACACACACAACTTCACACTACTGTCCTTGATTGGCCCTAATCTTAATTTGGTCATTCTTTTATTCGTGACATACTGACACAAATCGTGAGGATTTTTCTGGATCCTACTTGCCAAAGATTTCTCATACTCTTTCCTGGCTATTGTTAGCTCTTTCTTTAATTCCTTCCTGGATAACTTGTAACGCTCAAGCATCCGAACCGAGCCTTCACGTTTCATCTTTACATAAGCCTCCTTCTTCCTCTTGACAAGAGATTCAACTTCTTCAGTAAACCACAACAGCCTCACTCGACCAATTCCTTCTTTCCTGACATGTGTTAACTTATCAAAGACACACAGTAGCTGTTGTTTGAAAAAGCTCTACATTTGAATTGTGCCCATCCCCTGCAGTTTCCTTCCCCATCCTATGTATCATAAAACCTTTCCTAATCGCATCATAATTGCCTTTCCCCCAGCTATAACACTAACCCTGCGGTATACACCTGTCCCTTTCCATCACTAAGGTAAAGATAACTGAATTGTGGTCACCATCAATCAAGTGTTCACCTACCTCCAAATCTAATACCTGGTCTGCAGCTATAACACTAACCCTGCGGTATACACCTGTCCCTTTCCATCACTAAGGTAAAGATAACTGAGGAGAAAGTGAGGTCTGCAGATGCTGGAGATCAAAGTTGAAACTTTATTGCTGGAACAGCACAGCAGGTCAGGCAGCATCCAGGGAACAGGAGATTCGACGTTTCGGGCACAGGCCCTTCTTCAGGAATTCAGATAACTGAATTGTGGTCACCATCAATCAAGTGTTCACCTACCTCCAAATCTAATACCTGGTCTGATTCATTACCCAGTACCAAATTCAATTTGGCCTTGTGCCTTGTTCGCCTATGTACATACTGTGTTAGGAAACCATTCTGCACACATTGGACAACAACTGACCCATATAAAGTAATTGAACTGTAGCGTTTCCAGTCACTATTTGGAAAGGTAAAGTCCTCCATAACAACTACTCTGTTATTTTCGCTCCTATCCAGTATCATCTTTGTAATCCTTACTCTACATCTCTGGAACTTTTCAGAGGGCTATAGAGAAATGACAACAGGGTGGTGTCTCCGTTTTTGTTTCTAACCTCTTCCCATACTAACTCAGTGAACGAGTCCTTATCAAGCATCCTTTCTGCCAACGTAATATTGTCTTTGATTAACAATGCCAACCTCCCCCCCGCCCGCCACTTTTAGTGCCTTCCTTGTTCTTAATAAAGCATCTAAACCCCGGACCCTCCAACGATCAGTCCTGTCTCTGCTCTATCCATTTCTCCAAAATGGCCACACTCGAGCTGTTCTCTGTTTGGCTTGTCCTATAATAGTAGTGTTGTCCCAGTTGAACATCAAGCTGTACAACTGCGCAATTTGGAAACAGGGAGTGATTGGAGGGATGCTAAACGAGGGTGTGTTGGTTAGATCAGAAGACAGCATGAGGGGAGATAGACAGGAACAGACAGAAAATGGAAGTTTTATTTTGAAATTCTCACGGACTGCAAGGCCTTTATCTATTGCCATACCCTGTGAGCACTGTGCAGATACTGGCTGTGGTCCCAGAGAATTTATCTTCAATAATATCACAGAGCTGAGTTGCTGACAGTAAAACAGAGTCCAAAAGGCCAAGTGATTTTTTTTTTACAGTGAGAAGGTGATTTAATTTAAACAGACTGGGTGAACAGCAGCAGGAACGGAGAATCGTGCTCGATACTGAGATACTGCGCCATAGAATCTCAATGAGGTGGCTCACTAACAGAGGGGAAATCAGCATCTCAGCTGTGGGCCAAATAATGATTGAGAAAGATTGCACACCACTCGCGTCGTTTTGTAATATACATTTCAATTTATGTAGCTCAATATCATGAGTGTATCTTATCTCTTTGTACTTTCCATAGTTTAGTATGGACAGAAAATCATTTTGTCTTGTATTTTGTGTTCAACAAACAGATTTTACTCCTCATTCCTCACTTTTAATGTATCCTTGAATCTGTTATTCATATGCGTTATAAAGGGTAACATTCCAATACTGATGACTGGGGAATATCAATGTCCCTCCCTCCTGTCTGAACTGCCATGTCCCACAATTCTCTCTGTTTTCTGTCTCCTCCACAATACCATATTCACACTGTAATTGAAGTCCAGTAAATGACACTTCATCACAGTTCACGAACATCGATAATATCAATAGCACAGGCCTCATCTGCCTCACTCCGAAACTGGAATAACAATCTGAATTGCATTTGTCACGTTCAATTCTCTGTTAACATAGCCGTGTCATTTGTCTGTTATAACCCCACGTTTCTCAGACACATATTCCCCTCGAATCATGAACGATAAAAATTGTCTCAATGTTTTATTGAAATTATAATGCTTGATCACTAGTTATAGAATGTATGTTTTCATTTATAAACAGAGAAGCATGTTTACGTCCTGATAAACTTATGGCATTACTCCTGCATCCAAGGCAGATTCAATGGTAACACTCAATTCATCGACCAGCCTCGAGATTTGTTCCATAAGCCACCCTCACAAATCCCATCCAGAATGCGAAAGTTTGAATCATTGTTTTGATTTTTTATAAAATATTGAATTGAAAGGCGTTGGCTGGAGATATTTGTTCAGTGACCGTGATTGATGTCAGTCTCCGTGGATCGTAAATGTGTCACTGGAGGGATTGCCCCTTCTATTAATTAAGGACTCGGTTCAATGTGTTATCCCACTATGGGCGGGAGCATCACTGACTGGACTAACAGGGATCAGCAGCTCGAAAGACTGGGGGAGGAGAGATCAGAATCTGAGGACATTAGACTGGAATATTACAACAGACAGGAGTTTATCCTTAGGTCTTTACTACCTTTCTCGGCCTTGGATATCATTAGCATCACGGATCGAAGGTATCCTTTGGGTTATTCAAGGTGGTTACTATCCCATCCTCGCTATAGTTGGTGTTCCTGGTATGTCATTCCATCTGACCATTAAGCTGAGTTGATCTGAATTGCTGTTCCCATTCAAATTTTAGAATTTGGAAGTCATCATTTTCAGATACAGTCAAAAATTTTATTCATTACAAATTATAACTAGCAAATTACTATTCACAACTTACTCAACAATATGCGAGGAGAAACCAGACTGTTCTTAATCTCCATGATCTTTTCTCTCCATTCAGATTTACATTTCTACATATTCTCCCCACTCACCAATCATTCCCAAGACCACTATCAGGATATTTCAGTCTCCTTCTCAGCCTCAGTGCAACTGCTGAATAATTCATCATTTGTGCCTTTGGTAAACCCAGATAAAACCGTTTCAAGTCTCTTCTAACTGTGCTTACATCACAAAATATTTGCACTTGAGATAGTTAATTTGTCCTCTCCACAGAATCTGACAGCTAGACAGGCAGTGCATGGTGGTCAATTCATTGACTCATCATCAAGAGATACAGAATAATAATCTTTTGGTGTCTCATGAAGGAAGTTGATGGAATGCAAATGAAATCATCACCGCTTGTTTTAAACAGAAGCCTATCTCTTTGCCCCATGCCCTATAGAGAATTCAATGGGTCATCTTTCCCTGGTCAGGTCTCGGTGTGACTGCAAACCCACAGCATTGTATTTTACTCTCTGCTGTCCTGGGGAACAGCTACTCAGTACAAGATCGGCATAACATGCTGGCCTGACCAGTGCTGCACACATCCCGTGAAAGCAGAACAAAAGAAAAGACAGCTCCCTTCCTCTGCCTGATTTCCATGTCCCTGCAAGTCATTTTCATTCAGGGAAGTGACCATTCCTTGTTTTGAGTGAAGTCTTTCTGCATGAGTCTCCCTCCGAGAGTGATATTCATCTCCATCGGCACCTCTGGTGATGACGTTATTGATGCTGACGTACAGACGTAAGGAACTTCTAAATTCGACATCATTGGCAGTGTAGAGAGAAGTAATGGTTTTTTATACTTCAGGAAAGAAGCTGAGACAGCTAAGTGAGGGAACCAAATTATTGCAATCAACCCTGAGAATGTTGTCGAGATAGTATTTGGGGTATTGTGGGCAGACCTTCTCTCCTCTTGGCAGAAAGAGTGTAAAGGAGTTTCACCAGACTCAATGTTGGAATGATTGTACCATCGGGAGTGCATGAGGATTAATCTGTAGCGCCTTGAGGGATTAAGGGGTGACTGCATTGAACCTTAAGGGGATGGACAGTCACCCATTACATTCCGAACAGACACTGATACGATGATAAATTTCATGGCTTGTTTATTACTTGGTTTACATGATTCTCGACAGTTTAAAGGTCTCTGGGAACGTCCCTCTCACCCCACGCCACTCCCCATTTCGAGTGAGAGAGCGGGAGAGAGAGAGAGGGCCAGTTTTTGACCAACCTCCCCCCACATTATGAACGTCATGTTATGCACAATCCCGACAGGAGCCACAATTCCTTCATGCTAAAACAGTTAAATATTTCCATCAGCTTCTGACCTCCATGGAGAACATGGGTCTGTCTTCTCGGTGATGGAAGATGCCTCTTTGAGACTTGGCACAAAACATCTGGCTTCCTTCCTCACTGCCGGCAAACCACGTTAAAGTATCATGTGTTGCACAGGCAATGGAGCCATGAGGAACATCGTGAGCCGTCTATGACTGCATTCTCTGCTCCATTGGTTATTCAGGTTGCAGCACCAATGACACCTTCCTTTTCCTGTATAAATGTCTTGAGGGATTGAATGGCCTCCTCCTGGTTCTATAGGTTCAAGGGCCTGATTGGGCTCTGCCTGTTCCTGTTTAAGAGCTCAATGTACTGACCAGAGCCCTCCTCTTCATGGGGACGAGGCAGCACGATTGAATGGACTGTCCCTCTTCTTGTTCAGTCGTTTTGATGGGCTGAATGGCTTCCACATGTCCATGTAACCAGCTTCAAGTGCTGAATGAGATCCTCTTTTAACTGTGGAAATGTGCATTGTCTGGCCATGCTGTCACATGAATGTTACCGACACTTTCACAGCACAAACCTGCCTGCTGTCCAGGTCTTACTGCACATGGACACAGAGACTGGTTCAGGAGCTGAGGGGTGACAAAATGTTATGAACATTGTGTGATCTTCAGTGATCACCCCGCCTCTGATCTCATGATGGATGGGGGCTGTCAGGGCTGCGGGTGCATAGATGTCGACGAAGGAGCTGAAGATGTTTGTACTGAGGACATTAACCTGAGGATCTCCTGAAGAGATGATCCGGGACTGAGAGGATTGTCAGCCACCGCCCACAAACATCTTCCTTTGTGCTCTGAAAGACCCCAACCAGTGGGAGGTTACCCCTGACTCCCATTCAGCTCAAATAAGTAGGTGGTCCCGATGACATTCTCAGTCAAACACTGCCTTGATATCAAAGCCATTCACTCTTTTCTGAGGCCCTGTGTTCACCTCTTGTTCATTTCAATAGGTGATAGCGTATTTGCAGGGAGTGTTGTCCTCTCACAGAGGGTAATCACGGTCAGAAATTGTCTGGGCTAGAGAGTTAAGTGAGCTACATCACCGAAACTATTTAAAGAGGAGTTAGATGGATAGTTGACCTGTCAGAAAGCTGAGGGATGTGAAGAATTGGGCAGTAAAGAGGAGTTAATGTTTACAGTAGATCAGCCACTATTGTATACAATGGCTTGTCTGTCCAAATTACCTGATCCTGTTCCTTATGTTCTCATTTTCTTTAATTGCAAAGTAAACGGTTGTAATTTTCCTGGACGTTCTGTTATTGAATGTTGCAATAGAGAGAGCAAAGCATTTTTGAGTCATCTCTGAGTGAGATATGGGGCTTTATACATAATGAATCTTGGTCTAGACCAAGACCAACAAATGAAGCACAAGTTGCAGAGAGGGGGCACTCTGTAAAGAGACCAGAGACATCTTTCGACTCAGGCGACTGACTGTGTGGAGTTTGCACGTTCTCCCCGTGTCTGCGTGGGTTTCCTCCGGGGGCTCCGGTTTCCTCCCACAGTCCAAAGATGTGCAAGTCAGGTGAATTGGCCATGCTAAATTGCCCGTAGTGTTAGGTAAGGGGGTAAATGTAGGGGTATGGGTGGGTTACGCTTCGGCGGGTCGGTGTGGACTTGTTGGGCCGAAGGGCCTGTTTCCACACTGTAAGTAATCTAATCTAATCTAATCTCCAGCATCTTTCGAACCCAGCCTGCATTTCCAAATAACATTTTCTAATCCATACCAATCTGTGTGTGACAGTTGCGAGGGATTGAGTGAGATCTTGTGTTGCAGTGGGCCAGGTATTTGGTGCAAGTGGCCCCCATCTGCTCCTTGCAGGAGCTGTGAGGTGCTGAATGGAACATAGGAACATAGGACTGAGGAGCAGGAGTTGGTCATGAGACACTTTGTCACTGCTCCACCAAGCACTAAGTTCTGATTATCGTCTCAACAACAGTTTTCTGTCTGTGTGCCATTTTCCTACATTCATTTGTCTGTCAAATGTTTAACATACATAATTTTAGATAAATGGAAATATCCAGGCATCACAAACTTCTGGGGAAGGGAATTCACACTTTAACAGCCCTTTGAGAATCTCTTGTTCATGTTCTGACCAATGTTCGAGGGTCACTAATCCCTTTCCCACACCTCCGGGTGAAAGCAATTTTCAAATGTAACCCGTTTAGTCATGTGGCCAATGATATAGGTCTCAGGATGGATAATTTCGTAGAAAAGTGTGAAACACACAAAGTTGAACGCTGAACAAATGGTAAAATGATAGAGTGTCCCAAATATTTTTCTGCCATTGAAGTTATTCTGCTCCCACAAATGTCTGGTAATAGGATTTTTCCCCGGAACAGTTGGATTTGGCTGATTTCCCTTTGCTTCGGGCAGTGGAGAGATTCCTATGAGATGACGCAGGGATTTTCTGCTCTTACACCTTGATTTCAGGCAGAACACAGTCAGAGACAGAGACAGAGAGAGCAATTGGCTGCTGCTTCTGAGGTAGGTAATATTTTTCTCCCTCCCTGTGTGGAAAAATACAATAATGTCAATTGAACACCAAACTGGGCCATGTGTACTCTCCATGAACATGCTCTGGAATGGATGATAATAGACTGTATGCTGTATGCAGCATCATTGCTTTTGTTATGCACAGTGTCTTTCATTAGCAAAAAAGAAGTGCCCGCTTTATAATTTGATGGCATGTTTATATGTGTCTGCGTAATTTTTAAAAATGGGTTAATATCTTCATAATATTTGTGTTAATATCAATACATTTCATTCATAAAAATATTCTCCAGCTTTAGCCTCCTTAGCAAGAGAAAATATGTATCCAGCTGATACACTTTTCTGAAAACAGTGGTTCAATAAGATTTCTCATCTAAGACGTAAACAGATCATCCCGATAACAAAAGGCTTTCATTTCAGGAATGAGTAAAGAGAAGCAGCTTTGAAATTCTTCGAAAGGAATTATATCAGTTTTTTAGTTTAGAGGATCAAAACTGCACCCAGTATATCTGATGTGGTCTCAGCAATGCCCTGTACAGATGGAGCTAAACATTCCTGATTAAACCCAATACCCGTAGCCACAAACAGCATCATTTCACTTACCGTCCCAGTCACTTGCAGCACCTGCAGACAGACTTCATATGATTCATGTACCAGGAATATGAAAAATATCTGCATCACAGAGTTCTGTGATATCTCTCCATTTAAATTGTTTCCTGCTGTTGTATCCTTTCTACCAAAATAGACAACTCGCGTTATATTATTTCTGCTGAAGGTTTGCTCACTAACCTTCCTTGTCTATATCACAATGCAGATTCACTACCTCCATTTGAAGATATATCGAATGATATCCATTCAATCCCTTCGTTCACATATTTGACATAGATTATTGATTATTGATGACCCCACAGTGATCTCTGAGGCCAAACTAGTTATATATTGGTAAAAATATTCATTTATCTCTACTGTCTATTTCCTGTTAGGGACAGCATCCCTGTTCCTATGCAGCAGTTCAGGCGGGTTGAATGGCCACTCCTGGGCTGTGTAATGTACTCAACGAGCTGAATTACTTCATTCTATATTCCTGTGTAAATCCTTTGACGGGCAGAATGGTCTCCTCCCATCTCATTGTAACGACCTGTGTGGCTGAATGCGGTGGTCCCCTACCCTGTAACAGACTCGAGGGGTGGATTGAGGGAACAACAACACATGGGGTAGGGGCGGCAGTTGGCCATTCGGCTGTACCATTCAGAATGCTCATGGCAGATCCGATTGTGTGGAACCATCCCTCTCCTGTCTGTTCCCAATAAACATGGACTCTCCTGTCCAGCAAAGATTAGTCGAGCTCAGCCTAGAATATCTTCAATAGCCGAGTCTTCACTGATCTCTGAGGATGAGCACACCACAGGTAGCACAACACTAAAGGGAAAGGCACATCCTGATTTCACTGTGGGACCCATTATTTTAAATCTGCCTTAACCTCAAATCAAATGACTGCCCCTTTTCGGATGTAAGGATACAATAACTATGAATAGGCATAAACCATTCTGCCGTCCAGCTCTGTTCCACAATACCACTGACTCTTTCCAATCAAATATTTATCAAACCCAGCCTCTTCTGCTGTCTCAGGAAGAGAATACCTGATAGAATAACACCACACAAGCATTAAAGAAAGGAACAGAATTAGGGATTCGGCCCATCAAGTCTGACATGCTATTCAATCATTTCTTATATGTTTCTCAACATCATTCTACTACCTTCTCCCTAAAATTATTGATCTCCTTATAAATCAAAAACTTCTTTGTTTGTGTCTTAATGACACCAGTGTCTGTGTCTTTGTGTGTGTATGTCTATGTGCTTGTTATCTGTTTATATTTGTGACTACGTCTGTCTGTCTGTGTATCAGACTGTGTGTTTGTATCTGTGTTTCTGTCTATTTTTGTGTGACTGTATATGTCTCTGTGTGCTTCTGTGTGTGTGTATGCCTATCTCCTTGTATGCATTGTGCATATTAGTATATTATGGTGTTTACCAGTATTCCTGTGTATTTCAATGTCTGCATCTCTGTGCAAACGGGCATCTGTTCTTTTGCGAGTGAGAGAGATGAGGTTGGAATTGCCAGTGAGTTTAAATAGAGAACTACTCTTTACTGACTATTGCTCCTTACTCGGTGGGTGCGACGTGGATGTTTCAGAATTTCCACACAAGGCCTCCTGGTCCTTTTCGGCTCCTGCAAGGGTCCTCTTCACATGGCGGGGTAGGGGGATGAGAGAATGGATGTCAGGTACTCCACCACCCGGCTTGGCCCTTTCTGTCCTATTCCAGGCTGTTTCTCCTGGAATGGGAGAAGGGAAGGAAGGAGTGAGGGTAGCCCTGCTGTTAGTGCTGGTGTAGGTGGATGGGGGAAGGGTGAACTGTCAGGATAGAGTCTGTCCAAAGTGTTGTATCCACGCCATGTTATTAGTGGGCAGGGCTATTGTGTCAGTGACAGAAAAAGTGGGGGAAGAAAGGTGCTGAATTCAATAGTAAGAGTGGTCTGTGGTTTGTACACAGATCTCTGAAAGTTGCCACCCAGGTAAATAGTGCAGTGAGGAAGGCTTATGGCGTACTGGCTTTTATTGGTAGAGGAATTGAGTTCCGGAGTCCTGAGGTCATGATGCAGTTGTATAAGACTCTGGTGCGGCCGCATCTGGAATATTGTGTGCAGTTTTGGTCGCCATACTATAGGAAGGATGTGGAGGCACTGGAACGGGTGCAGAGGAGGTTTACCAGGATGTTGCCTGGTATGAAAGGAAAATCGTATGAGGAAAGACTGAGGCACTTGGGGCTGTTTCCACTAGAGAAAAGAAGGTTTAGGGTAAGCGGGCATTGGATAGGTATATGGAGGATAGTGGGTTAGTATAGGTTAGGTGGGCTTGGATCGGCGCAACATCGAGGGCCAAAGGGCCTGTACTGCGCTGTATTCTTCTATGTTCTATGTTCTATGTTCTATGGTCATGCTTGAGCCGAATTTGGAGAGACAGTGTGAGCCTTGTTCAGGGGTAGGTGCTATAACAGATATACAGTGAGTGTGAGGGAGCAGAGAGAATATAGTAACACTTATCCTGACAGAGCGGGGAGGATGTTGATACTTGTCCTGTATTGCTGACCAATTCTTCATATCATCCCAGCGTCTAGGCGAGTCTCCCTTTATGTCTTGTCCAAGTCTATTACTAACAACACCCACAGACCCTGTCCCTCAGATTCCACAGAATCAGTTTGGGTGGATCTTATAAAAAGCAAAGAGAAGCAAACATTGGTACGTTATATATCGAGACCAAAACTGTCGCACAAATATTTTGCATCATATGCTCTGGAAATTGGATATGCAAGTATAAGCAAGGGGAAGCAATGGCCTCGCGGTATTATCGCTGGGCTCTTAGCCCAGAGACCTAGGGAATGTTCTGAGTACCCAAGTTTGAATCCTGTCATGGCGGATGGTGGAATGTGAATTCAATAAGTATCTGGAATCAAGGGTTTACGATGACCAGTAACCCATTGTCGAATGTTGAAAATACTCATCTGGTTCACTGATGTCTTTCAGGGAAGGAAACTGCTGTCCTTACCTGGTCTGGCCTGCTTGTGACTCCAGACCAAGGCAATGCTGTTGACTCTTAACAGCCCTCAGGCATGGGCAATAAGTGCTGGTTATAAATGCGACGCCCTCATCCAGTAAATGAGTAACAAATAATCGTGGGTGCTGCAGTAATACTGGATGGCATCAAGTTGCATCGAAACTGCGTTAACTAAGTGACTGCTAGTGTTGTGACAAATAAATTCCATAAGTGTGTATCAGGTGGGTTGAAGAGTATGTTGTGAACCAAACCAGAGAGCAGGTTATTTTGGATTTGGTGTTCTGTGGTCAGAAAGACTAATTACTAACCTTGCTCTGAAGCAGCTTTGAGGAATTGGAACATTAATATGTTGCATTTTACATACCGTCTGCATGTAATATAGAAATTTTGAACATTATAGTCAAACATCGTGGAAGCCTGGAGGCTAGAGGGTCAACGTGGCTCCAGTGAATTGGAAGAGTAAAATATAACATTCAGTGAGACACAAGCAGTGGTTGTTCGAGCCACAGAGTCATGCAGCATAGTGAAAGGCCCTTCGGCCCAAAGTAGTCCATTCCAGACAAAATGTCCATTCACACTAACACCGTTTCCCTGCACTTTCCCGTTATCCTTCTAAGCCTTTCCTGTCCATGTATTTGTCCAAATGCCTGTTAAGTATTGTTAATGTACCTGCCTCAAAGATTTCCGTTAGCAGCTCATTCTATATGCATACCACCCTCTGTGTAAAAAAAGTTGCCCCTCATAATCACTTTTATTCTTTCTCCTCTGACCTTAAAGTGATGCCCTCTAGTCCGGGATTGTCCAACATTGGGGAAAAAAGACAGAGTGCATTCACTATCCATTCCTCCCATGATCTCATACACTTCCATCAGATTCCCCCTCAGTCTTATACACGATAAAGTAAAATGTCCAAGCTTGTCAAACCTCTCCTTAAAACCCAGACCATTGAGCCCTTGGCAACATCCTTGTAAAGTTCCTCTGCAGTCTTTCCAGTTTAATAACATCCTTCCCTTAACAAAGTGAACAAAACTGAATATAATGCTGCAATTATGGCCTCACCAGCATGCTGTATAACTGCAACATAAATACCCAACTTCGATATTCAATGCCCTCAATGATGAAGGTCAGTGTGCCAAAAGCCTTCCTCACTGTCCTGTCTATGTTTGAATCAACTTTCAGAGAACAGTGCACCTGAATTCCAGGGTCTGGCTGTTCCACTACAACCCTTAAGGCCCAACCATTCACCATGAAACTCCGACCTTGAATTGACTTTGAAAATGCAAGAACTCATATTTATCCACATTCAACTCCATTTGGCATTTCTTGGCCCACTTCCTTAATGATTAAGGTCCTGCTGCAATGTCTGATAACCTTATACAACATAGAACATAGAAAAATACAGCGCAGTACAGGCCCTTGGGCCCTCGATGTTGTGCCGATCCAAGCCCACCTAAACTACACTAACCCACTATCCTCCATATACCTATCCAATGCCCTCTTAAACCCGGCTGCCCCTCTGCTTGCCTTCTTCACTGTGCACGATACCACATTATTTATTGTCATCTACAATCTTAATAATCATGCATTGTACATTCAAAACTAAATCATTATACATAAAACAAACAGGAATGGTCCCTGCACCGAATACTGAGGCACTCCACTAGTGACAGACATCCAGTCCGACAAGCATCCTTCCACTATAACTCTCTGCTTCCTACCATCAAGACTATTTTGGATCTAATTTGCCCTGTTCCCACTCAATTCCATGCAATCTAACCTTCCAGAGTAGCGTACCATGAGAACCCTTATTTTAGACCTTGCTGAAATCAATTGGACTATATATATCACACTGCCTTCGTCAACGTTGCTGGTCACTTCTCGTCAATAACTAATAAATTTGTCAGCAATGATCTCCCATACACAAAGCCATGCAGACTGCTCCTAAGCATACCCTACCTTTCCAAATATATGTTTATCTTATCTTTCAGAATATTCTCAAGTACCTTACCAACTACAGATGTTCGGTTTACTGGTCTATAGTTCCCAGGTATTTGTTGCAGCCCTTCTTGAAGAAGAGCATAGCATTCCCTGTCCTCCAGTCATCCGGGACCTCACCCATGGCCAGCGATGATGTAAAAATATCAGATAGGCGCCCGCAATCTCTTTTCTGTCCTCTTAAATACTTTTGGATATGTCTGTTTCTAGAAATACTGCGAAGTCTGAAGCAAAAGTCATTTTTTTTATGGTAAAAGCACCCAAGAGTGAGAAAGTGACTTAATGATGCTTAACCTAACAAATTAAAGATGATATTAATCATAAGAAGTAACTTCAGAAGAATTCCAGACATTATGGAACCCTGAGAAATGTCAGAAATTTACAGTCCAGAAAAGGAGGGCCATGAAACTGATAAGGAAATCAAAAAGCGAACATGCATGCTAACAAACAGGAACACAAAGACTGCATAAATCTACATATGTATTTCAAAGGAAACAAAATAGAAGCAAGGTCAAATGTGGAAATTTGTAATCGGGAGAGGAGAGGTTATTGTGGAGAACAGGGAAATGGTCAAGAAAATAACCAGTTACTTTGCATCTGTCTTTATCGAGGAAGATCCAGAAAATCACCCAGAAATACCACATGATCATACAGGAATTGTGGAACTAAGACACAAAGTCAATTCATATCAGTAACAAGGTAATACTTGAACCTGGAGCTGGATGGAGCATTGCAATGTCTAACGAAACAGATGTAATTCATTTCAAAGTGTCAGAAATAAATCAGCAATAGAAGTATTAATTGCACTGTCGATGACTGTGTTTTATTTTCCTGTACATTCTAAGAGGGCGGAAAGCCATTGCAGATAAATGGAAGGTAATAAACGTGATCCGAGCATGGTACGTAGATGAATGGAATGGATCCAGACACCTGGACACGGAAAAAGTGATAGTGTGGAGAAATGCAGACCAATTAACTTGACATCTGTAGAGAAACGTTTGGAATCTATGAGACAGAATGCGATATTGGATATTTAGAAATTAACAGCAACATCGGAGAGAATCAGTATACATTTCTGAAAGGAAATCATACCTAATAACTTCGGAATTTTTGAAGGGTAATTGGAAGAATATATGTAAGTGGAAAGTTAAAGTTGGGTTCACCTTCAATGAAAGGCGTCAGAATGTTGACGCAACAAAATGCTGAAGTAGTTTCATAGTGTATTGGTGAGACTGTACGTGGAATATTGTGCACAGGATTGGTGAGACTGTACCTGGAGTATTTCGTCCAGGGTTGGTGAGACTGTACCTGGAGTATTGTGTACAGGATTGGTGAGACTGTACCTGGAATATTGTTTACAGGGTTGGTGAGACTGTACCTGGAGTATTTCGTCCAGGGTTGGTAAGACTGTACCTGGAGTATTGTGTACAGGGTTGGTGAGACTGTACCTGGAGTATTGTGTAAAGGGATGGTGAGACTGTCCCTGGAGTATTGTATACAGAGTTGGTGAGACTGTCCCTGGAGTATTGTGTACAATGTTGGTGAGACTGTAACTGGAGTAATGTGTACAGGGTTGGTGAGACTGTACCTGGAGTATTGTGTACAGGGTTAGTAATTCTGCACCTGGAGTATTGTGTACAGGGTGGGTGAGTCTGTACCTGGAGTATTGTGTACAGGGTTGGTGAGACTGTACCTGGAGTATTGTGTACAGGGTTAGTAAGTCTGCACCTGGAGTATTGTGTACAGGGTGGGTGAGTCTGTACCTGGAGTATTGTGTACAGGGTTGGTGAGACTGTACCTGGAGTATTGTGTACATAGTTGTTGAGACTGTACCTGGAGTATTGTATAAAGTTTTGGTGACCTAATCTGAGAAAGGATATATTGACCACAGAGGAAGTGCAATAGACATTCTCCAGATTCGTCCTTCAGATGGCGAGATTGTCTGATGCAGAAACTCAGACTGTGTTTTCTAGGGTTTCAAAGAATGAGAGGTGATCACAGAGAAATTTAGAAAATTCACTAAACATATGACAAGGTGGAAATAAACAGGATGTTTTTCTGGCTGTCTACTCTACATTTAAGGCAAATAATGGCAGGATTTAAGACTGCAAAAAAGAGGAAATTATTGACTCGGAGAGGACTGACGAATACAGGGGCATGGAAACCTGTTGGCATCGCAAGTTTAGGGAGAATCCCCAGCTATTCAACAAGTGTGTCATGTAGAACAGAGTAACCAGGGAATAGGTAGGAGTCATTAGTGACTTGCCAAGTTGCATTTAAATCAACTTTAGTGGTATCAGTCAGAGGGTGCCTGTTGGTGTGACTGGAGGCCGGTGTCTAATGGTGCACCATAGGGATCAATGTTGTGTCCCTTATTATTTGTGATTCGGTGGTGCCTGTGTTGGACTGGGGTGGACAAAGTTAAAAGTAACACACACCAGATTTATTCGGAGGCACGAGCATTCAAAGCGCATAACCACCAGATGAAGGAGCAGCGCTTCGAAAGCTAGTGCCTCCGAATACACCTGTTGGACTATAACCTGGTGTTGTGTGATCTATAACCTTATCATTGTGGTATTCATAAATGGTGCATCTGTAAGTATGGACGAGGGATGGGGAGAGTGTGATAACTATGTTTGTGTTTGATACAACGTGTGACCGGGTGGTTGGCAGTGAGGAGGAAGGTCTTATATTGTTGTGGTTCTGTTCGCCGAGCTGGGAATTTGTGTTGCAAACGTTTCGTCCCCTGTCTAGGTGACATCCTCAGTGCTTGGGAGCCTCCTGTGAAGCGCTTCTGTGATGTTTCCTCCGGCATTTATAGTGGCCTGTCTCTGCCGCTTCTGGTTGTCAGTTCCAGCTGTCCGCTGTAGTGGCTGGTATATTGGGTCCAGGTCGATGTGTTTGTTGATAGAGTCTGTGGATGAGTGCCATGCCTCTAGGAATTCCCTGGCTGTTCTATATTTGGCTTGCCCTATAATGGTAGTGTTGTCCCAGTCGAATTCATGTTGCTTGTCATCTGCATGTGTGGCTACTCAGCATAGCTGGTCATGTCGTTTCGTGGCTAGTTGGTGATCATGGATACGGTATCCATGAACACCAGGAAGGATGTGATTGTACTGGAGGGGGTTACAGAGGAGATTCACCAGGATGTTCCCTGGGATTGAGCATATTAGCAATGGAGAGAAGGTGGATAAGCTCGGGTTGTTTACATTGGAGATGAAAATGTGTTGTTGTAAAAGCGCAGCAGGTCAGGCAGCATTCAAGGAGCAGGAGAATGGACGTTTCGGGCATTAGCCCTCCTTCCTGAAGAAGGACTGATTCCCGAAACGTTGATTCTCCTGCTCGTTGGATGCTGCCTGACCTGCTGCGCTTTTCCAGCAACACATTTTCAGCTCTGGAACCCGGGTCTCTGGCGCTGCGAGGCAGCAGTGCTAACCACTGTGCCACCGTGCCGCCCATCTGCTGTCCTCACTTTCTCCTTGTTTACATTGGAGCAGAGAAGGCCTAGGTGGATGTGATTCAGAAGGAAGATTATGAGGGACATGGACAGGGTGGATAGACAGCAGCTGTTCCTTTTAGTCAGAGAGAGATGAACAAGGGGAGCACATTCTTAAAGTAAAGGTTGGAGATTTACAGGGGACGTGAGGATTATCTTTCACCCAGAGAGTTTTGGGGTCCGGAATGCACTACCGAAGAGGGAGTTGTCACGGGTAACCTCACATCTGTTTCAAAGTACTTGGACGACCACTTGAAGTGTCATAGCATTCCCAGCTATGGGGCTCGTACAGAAAAGTGGGACTAATGTGTGTATTTCTGATGTATTTCTGATGAGTACATGGTTGTGCAAGGTCAATCATTGAGAAGCTTAAGACAGGAATTGATGAGTTTCAGAACACTCTATGTGTACAAGGGTAATAAGAGTGAACTTGTAACAGCTTCAAAAAGTACGTCAATGGCAAAATTAAAGGAAAAGAATGTGCAGCTTCTTTACAGTCTGAAACCAGAAAATGGGACATGGAGAAGAGGGAAATGGCAGAACTATGCAGCAAATATTTCAGTTATGTCTTCACAGAAGAAAACAAAACAAAAAAACAATCTTTCCAGCAATACAAGGAAAGCTTAATCTGGTGAGGGAGAAAAAGGGAATAGAATACAATTAGCAAACAAACATTATGGAGAAAATACTTTAACTAAAAGTAATGGGCTGAGACAAAGGCAACAGAGATTTATCAAATGGGAATCATATTTGAGAACCTGACTTTTAGCAAAACTATGTCGAAGCAATCAATGCAATACGATTGGAATTTCAGGAAGATTTTTGATAAAGCCCCAAGCCTACTATGCAAATTCGAATCCTATGGGACTGGGGCTAACAGAAGGGTACGGTTTTAGAATGGGAGAGCTAACAGGAAACAGTGAGTAGGAATAATTCGATTTTTTTTTACTGCAGAGGACTCGGGGGGTATATCAGGATTCAGTGTGTGGGCTCTAGCTATTTAAAATACACACCAAACGTTTGTTAGAGGGAATCAAACGTAATATTTTCAAGCCTGCTGATGGCACTAATCAACGTCGGATTATGAGTGGGTGATGAGGATGTAAAAAAAGCTTCAAGGTGACTGAGGCAAGTGGAGTGTCTGTGCAAAAACGGGGCAATGAAGAGCAATGACGTTGTACCCTTTGATGCGAAAAAGAGAACGGTAACCTACCAGTTGAAAAGGTTGTAAAATGTTACTCTATAAAGGGACTTATGATACTTTTTGCTTCATTCTTCACCAACCTCCGCCATTTATACAGGGCAGTGAGTTCTGAAGCCAGAAGAAAATACTGGGAATGTCTTTGGGACACTTACCAGTGTACATAGATCCACCAATTGGGTAACTGTAACATTGAAAAGTATCTGGATCTCCCTGTACACTAGTCATTGATAGTAGTTTTTTTTGCAGGGAAAGAAAGCAGTTAGGAAGGTAAATAGTGTGTTGGACCTTCATTGCAGGGGGGTTTGTGTCCAGGTGCCAGGGTGTTTTAGTGCAACTGTACAGGCTATTGATGAGACCCCATCTCGAACATTGTGCTGTATTGTGTGCAGTTTTGGTCTCCCTACCTAATAAAGGACAATGCTGACATTGCGTGAGAGCAATGAAGGATGACCAGACTGATCTCTTGGATGAGAGACTTATTGTGGGAGCAGAGTTTGGGTCGACTGAACCTATATTCCATGTGCTTTAGCAAAGTATAGCAGTGAAATATATAAAACCCTGACAGGGTGAGACAGATTACAAGCAGGGATGATAATGTTGGAGCCATTTCAAGGACTATTGAAGAGTTTATCACATGTCTGTGCGTCTGGAGTCACTTTTATCCCTGACCAGGAAAGCACAGGAGATTTACTTCCTGAAAGTACATTGGGGAAGTAAACTGATATTTACAAACGACATTTGCTTCAGACACTATTACTGACACCAGATTTCATATCTCAATATTTTATTAAATGTTTTTAACTTCCACCAGCTGCCAGAGCATTATCATTGTCTGGATTAGTAATCCAATGACATTTCCACAATAGCACCATCTCCACATGGGGACCTATCAGAAACCACACTGAGCAGGTTATTTCTGTGCTGCTTGACAGCTCTATCAAAAAGAACGGCCACCAATTTGACTATCGTGATTGTACTGAGGGCGTGGTAATTGGTCAGATTTTAATTATTCTTCCCTTAAGGGAGTGGACATAGTTGAGTAATTTTCCGCATTGCCAGGGAGATGTCAGAGTTGGAGCTGGAATGAAACCGTATCCCCAGGGACATGTCTTGTTGTGTAGCACAAGTCTTCAGTCCTGTTGCAGGAATGGTGTCAGGGCCCATTGCCTTTGTCGTATCTACTGTGTTCAGCTGTTTCTTCATGTCACGTGCAGTGAATCAAATTGGTTGAAGACTGGCATCTGTGATTCTCTGGGCATCATGGCGAGGGTGAGGTTGGTCAAGCACTCAACACCTCTGGCTGAAAACGGTACAGATACTACATCCTTCTCTTTTACACTGAGGGGGCAGGGCGGTTCCGTTATTTAGGGTGGGGATGTTTGTGGAGCCCTTTCCTCTGTAGTTTGTTTAATCGTCCATCACCATTTTGACTAAATGTGGCAGGAGAGCAGAGCTTCAATCAGATTTGTTGGTCATGTGCGGTAGCTTTAATGGGTTAGCATCAGGTTTAGGTTCACGTGGTTCTGACCTTGACACTATCACCCACACTCGTCACTGAGCCATAGATCGTGTTGATGGTAATGGCAGACTGGAGGATTATCCTGGGGAAAAAAAGTTACAGGTTGTGGTTGAATGCAGGACTTCTTCTCCTGCTGCTGTGGTCTACAACACTATATGAAAACGCAGTTTTGAGCTGCAGTATCTGCAATGCAATTTTGTCCGTTCCCCAGTTAACATCGAGACCCATTCGCCCATCAGCCCTGTACTCAGTGGCTAACTCTGGTTTCTGATGTAGAAATAATTCCACTTTTTAAAATTCTCATTCTGCTGAGGGTCTCTCCCCGACTCATGCTTTCAATCTGACATATTCCACAAAAGCATTTAACTGATTTTAATTCAACTGTTTATTTCATCTGAATCTTTTTTCCTTTATTAATGCCATCTTCGGTGTTAAAGTGAACGTATTTCCCTCTGTTTCTTTCCCTGATAATGATTAAGAGCTCGGTATTGTCAGTGAAGCCAGCCTTTTGTCGTTCCAGAGCCAATGAATTCTCTGGATTCCCAATAATCTTCACCGCATTGTATGTTTTCTCTTTAGGTTTGATGATGTCCCTTACTTGCCTTATCACTCATTGCTGCCTTGTTCTCGCATGAGTATCTTGCATCTTCTTTCAGATGAATTTCATTATGTTCCGAATTATCCCAGAAACTCCTGCGATTGCTGCTCCATGGTCTTCCCTGCTCAGCTTCTCTTCCAGTTAACTCTGGCCAGCTCCTCCCGAATGTCTTTGTACTTAAATTGCTCAATTATAATCACACTCCATCAAGAAAAGAGCAACAGATATAAACCGAAAGAAGGAGTTTTGAGAGATGGGACACGAAGAATAATTGGTGGATTTCTTAACTAGATACAAAGAGAGAACGAGAGACAGAATGTAGATGTGAAGATAAGAAAAATGATAAAACCTGATTATTGAAAGAATTAGATGTACATTCCTCAATGTTTTGGCAATTCCTGTGTGCTGTGGTCCTTTGTACAGTGCATTTACAACAGAGTAATATGTTCAAATGCTGAGTCTGATGCCAGAATTTTTCTCTCCAATAATATGACAGACAGAAGCTTTGGAAAGACCCAGCAGGCCAATATATTGAATTCCTGGTACAAAGGGGATTTACCGAAATAAGTTGGGATACCATAAGCAAGATTTATAACACACATCCTGATAAGAATGAGAGACAAAAGTAACGAATCCCAGAAAAGGGGGAACGTTGAGAGAAGGGGAACATATCATTTCAGATGAGGATCAAATAATGCTTTCTCAATGTTATACATCATATGCACTGTTTTTCGTTAACTGTGTCTCCATTGTTCATTCATAATGTGTTGTACACATATGAACAATCTTCCTTATCTGAATACACACTGATTAAACAGTGTATATAAAATCATTTTTCCGCCATTTCAAACTGTCCTGTTGTCGTGCTACCAGAATGCATGAACACCAACTGGCCACCACAAGACATGACCCACTATCACTAGTTTCCATGCATACAGACAAAATACACCACTTTGACTGGGAGTACACATACATCGTAGGAAAGGCGAAACAAAGACACGCACGAAAGTTGGGAGAGGCATGACATTGTAATCAGTAGTACATTAATAAACACATCAAGTTCGATCCTATCTACCTTCCCTTGAAAAAAAAGAACTGGAAATGACATCACCCAATTTAAGAAACCACAACCTATAAATAGAGAAATGGGACATACCACCAGAGACTCTAACTGATTATGTTACCTAGTCTTCGTAACGAAACATCTGAAAACACACCTCCAAGCTCAGCGAGCTAACTTACATACTTATAAATTGTTATTTTTTCTTTTAGTAGATGAATTTGGGACTTCTCTGTCACTGATGTTTTAACAGATTACGAGGCGAGGTTAGCTTTTTTGGGTGTGTGGTTTTAATTAACAGAGGAGTTCGACATCGACATCATAACAGCTTGAGAGCTTGTCATATAGGATTAGGACAGATTTGAACAGCTTTGGTGTACAGAAGGTCCCAACAGATTCCATCACTTGGCAGTTAGTGACCTCGATCTTCAAATAAAACAGGTGAGAAAATTCATTTCATTTTATTTCCTTGTGGTTGGTTAAATTAAAATAAATGGCTTTGAACATTAATAAAGAAATTCTGGGGTTTGAACATGATTCCCAAATTTTCCAAGTAAGTTTAGAAAGACAGAGGAAGGGCATACTTTTAGAATTAACAAGTAGATTATAATTGGGTTTTACCAGGGACAAAAGGAAAGCTGAAATTGTAATGGAGTTGGTCAAGCACTTTGGTGTATCAGAGAAACAGGCAACTGCAGTCGAGTGAGAAAAAAACTTAAATTGCAAATCTAGCAACTGGACAAAGAAGATAAAGAAAGTGACAGAAAGAGAGAGAGACAAAAGAGAAAGAGAAAGAGAGGAAAAAGAAAGAGAGAATTTGAAATTCAGAAGTTGGAAATTAGGTAAGAAAGTTAAATTAACAGCATGAAGATAAAGGGAGAATGTAGGGATGTAGACAGCTATGTTAATATGTGGCCATATTTCGGTGAGAAAAATGTCAAAACCGTTTTTATTTCATTCGAAAAATTGACTCGGCAGATGGTATGTCCAGTGAACTTGTGGGTAAGGATAGTTCAGACTAAGCTGGTGGGCACAGGTGGTGAAGTGTGTGAAGCGCTATCAGATAAGGGATCAAGTGATTATGCATCTGTCAAACACGCTATTTTGAGTGCTTATGAATTGGTAGTAGAAGCATATAGGCGGAAGTTCAGAAATATAGATATGGATCCAGATCAGGGTTATGTTGAGTTTGAAAGAATTAAACACAAACATTCTGATAGATGGGTGCAGGCCTTTAATATGGATAAGCCCTGTGAGGCACGAAGGGAGAGTATTCTGCTAGAGTAGTTTAAGAACTCACTTCCAGAGATGGTAAGAATTCATGTGAATGAATAGAAAGTTCAATAAGTGAGTAACGCGGCAGAAATGGCAGGTAAATATGCATTGGTCCATGAGAAGACGTTTAGCTTCTGGGAGGATTTTCATCCTATGAGGGATAGAAATTGGGAGAAGGGGAGATCCTACACTGCAAAACATAGGGAAAAGCACACTGGTAATACTTTAACACAGATGAAAAAAGAAGTCCAAGGGGATTCAAAGGTGTTCTCACTATTAGTGAGTGGAACGCATAAAATTGCAGTGCCGATAGTTTAAGAAGGGCACTGTGAAAAGTTGTTTTCACTGCAGTAAGCTGGGATACACAGTGCTGGGCGTTGAAGGAAGACACTTTGGGAAAAGATGTGGAAAAAGAGGCTAAGCCTGTGGCATGAGTGAAAATAGTAAAGGAGATCAAAGTAGAGCCGATGAGCTGCAGGAGAGTGCACAGCCGAGGCAGGGGCTGGGTATGGAGGCTGTGCCTGATCTCTATAAAGAATTCGCCTCTGCGGATAAACTTTACTCATAAAGAACGGAGGGGGGGAGGGGGGAGGACAAGAGGTTACAATTTGTGAGATACGGGATCTGCTCAGTCTCTAATAGTTGAGAAGTGAGGTACAGGAAAACCACAACAGATCAGGCGGCATGCGAAGAGCAGGACAATCGACATAACAGGCATAAATCCATCCTCAGTAATGTGTTGGGGGGACAAGGGGGCTGAAAGATAAATAGGAGGGTAGGAGCTGGGCTGGCGAAAGTGTCAGTGGGAAGGCGATGGAATGTTGTAGGTGGGAGTGATAGTGATATGTCCGAGGGGAGGGTGGAATGGATAGGTGGGAAGGAAGATGGACAATTAAGACAGTTTAAGAGGGCGGTGCTACTTTGAAAGGTTGGATCTGGGATGAAGTTTGGGGAGGGGAGATTTGGAAATTGATGTAGTCGATGTTGATGTTGTATATTTTGAGGGTTCCAGCTATCCTACCACCTATCCACTTCACCCTCCTCTCCGACCTA
>NC_057717.1:14327474-14353553 GCF_004010195.1 Chiloscyllium plagiosum
CCTCTTTGAAGATGGTTGGTCAGCCAGAGAGACAAAGGGGAGGGAGATCTGGAGTCTTCAATAAATCCTGCAGTGAGGTAAGATCACTCACAGTGCACAGAGCATAGAGCAATGAGAAGGCTCCAAACATCAGCTAACAAGACATGACATGGATATAGTGCTGGAGGGGGAGCACAGTACAGACACATCCCAGTGTCAATCACCGCCCCTACAGTGAGTTTTGTTGTACTAAGACAGCATTAGGAGTGTCATAGCTATCAATATAGGCCTGTGCTGTCTTACTGAGCATCAGCAGCACAGTGGGGAAAGCAGGCCCCCCATGAGAGGGTGGTAATGCTGGCTGGGATCTTTCTGTTCTGTTTTCTCCCTCCAACACTGTATCTCTGGCATGTCTCGTGGTCCGATGTCATCGATAATTTGTAACTCCTATAAAAGTTCCTGTCCCTGTGACCTCATGTGAGAAATGTTCTCCTCCTGTCCCTTTTAACTCTTTCCTCTCCCACCTCACATTTATGCCCTTTAGTTATGGACTCCCCTACCCTGGGGTAAAGATCTTGGCAATTCACCTTATGTGTACCCCTCATGGTTTTATAAACCTTTATACGTCACCCCTGAACCACTACACCCAATGGAAATATGAAAGACAATGATACAAATATCTCTGCCGTGGTAACCGCCACTACGTTACTACAATGTGCTGGGATATACTTGTTCAGGACCTGGGTTTTTAATCTACCTTTGTGTTTTAAGACCTCTAGCACCACCTCTTCTGTAGTGGGGAACTCTTTTCAATACATCACAGTTTATTTCCCTATGTTTCCTAGTCTTTATCCACAATATGCTTTGACATGAAATATTCATTTTGAATCTCACCCATCTGTTCCACAGATGAGGAGCCCTATTGTTTCTAACGTTGCTTTTTCGTACTTGTGTACTGTAGGATCTCTTTGGATTCTCCTTAACCTTTTCTCAGATCTATCTTTTCCCCCCATTTTGCTTTCCAGCTTATCTAGCCTCTCCTTGTAAGTCACACCCTCCAGTATCTGTAACGTCTTCGTCAATCTTTGCTCCGTATACAGTTTCAGAAAATACTTCCTAAATCGGGATGATCAGATTTCTACGCAGTACTCCAACTGGGGATCCAGCAATGTCAGATACAGCCGTATCATGGTGTCCCAACTCATGTCCTCAATGCTGCGACCCATGAGGGCAAGTGAGCCTAATGCTGCATTCACCACCCTGTCCACCTGTAATACCACTTACAAGGAACAATGTAACTCTAGCCCCTTGGTCTCTTTCTGTTTGACAACACTGCCCAGGGCCCTACCATTAACTGTGTTAGTCCTCCCTGGTTTGTCTTAACTAAATCCAACACCTGAATTAAACGCCATCTTTAATGCCTTGTCCCACTATCCCTATTATTCAAGAGCCCCTTTGATAACTGTATTCCATGCCCGGATGTTATTATTATTATTACATACCGTGTAATAATATCACGGATGTTATTATCCACAAACCTAAAAACAATGAGTCCTATATTCTGTCTATCTTCTTGGTCACCTCTTCAGCAAATTCAATTCATTTGTGAGACATGACTTCGTATGCACAAAGCTGTGCTGACCATCCGTAATCAATCGTTACTTTCTGAAATGCATGTAACCCCTGTCCAGCAGAAACGCTTCCAACAACATTTGCACGACTGACATCGAGAAAATTGATCTTTAGGTCTCTGCCTTTCTCTTGCAGCTTTCTTAAATACTTGCACAACATTAGCTACCCTCCAGGCTCCCAGCTCATCAAGTGTGGCTCAGTGATAGAAATATCTCTGTGAGGGACTCCTTAGTTTCGTCCCTAACGTCCTCCAATATCCAGGGACAAACTTGATTAGATCCCAGAAATTGTCTTTGTTAATGGATTTTAAATCCTCTCGCACCTCCTGCACTGTATTGTGGGCTCTTTTGAAGATATCACTGTTTATTTCTCTGACTTCCCTAGCCTTTGTCCACAGTAAGTTGTAATGTAACCTTTTTTTTGTTTAAGATGTCACCCATCTCCTGTGATTCCAAACATTGATGGCACCATTGATCTTTAAGGGGCCACATTTTATCCTGAGTTAATCTTTTTTGTTAATATTCTTGTAGAATTTCTATGCATTTTCCTGAAACCTTGTTTGCCAAAGCTTTCTCAGGTCCCCTTTGGGCTCTCCTGATTCCCTCATAAGTGTATTATTCCGCCCGCAATGTTCAAGGGATTATCTTAATCCAGCTGGCTATATATGACATGTGCCCACTTGTTCTTGTCGATAACCTCAATATTCCCATTCATCCAGTGTTTCCTACTTGTGTCGGTATTTTTATACACACTAACAGGAATATGCTGGCCCTGAACTCTCATTTTCTTTCTTTTGAAAGCTTCCCATATGTCTGAGGTCCCTTTACATGCAAATAACCTCCAAATATTAACTTTTAAAATCTCTTGACTAATACCTTCTGGATTGGGGCAAGGCCTATTTTGAACTTTAACTTGTGGACTAGGCCTATCAATTGTCCATAGCTATTTTCAAACTAATATAATTGCGTTGACTTTTCCAAAATGCTCCCCCACTAATATCTCAAGCACTTTTCCCTACCTTGCTTCCTAAAAGGAAGTCAGGTTTTACCTCTTTCTCCAGTTGGGTCATTTACATATTGACTGATCCAGTTTTCTTGAACACATTGAACAAATCCCCCCCATCCAAGCTCAGAACATTTTGACAGTCTCAGTCTCGGTTTAGAAAGTTAAACTTCCTGACCGTTCCAGCCTTATCATTCTTACAAATACCTGAGATGTCCCGACAAATTTGTTGCTCAATTTCCCGCTGACTATTGGGGGCCTGTAATGCAGTCATATCAAACTGATGACCCAGGGTTATTTCTCAGTTCCACTCGTATATCTTCACTGGGCGATCGCCAGGAATATCTTCTCTAAGTGCTGCAGCTATGTTTTCTCGAATCTAAACCTCCACTCCTCCACCTCACTTGCCTCCCCTTTTATCCTTCCTGTTGCATCTGTCCCCTGGAACATTGAGCTGGCATTCCTGTCCTTCCCTCAGCTGTGTTTCTGTAATACCTAAAGCATCCCAGTCCCATGCTTCCATCCATGCGTTGGGTTCATGCTCTTTCCCTGTCAGACCGTTTCCATCAAAATAAATGCAGCTTAGTTCATCGGTTTACCCTCATTTCCTGCTGTGCTCTTGCCTGCCTTGTCGATTGAAATGACTGTCTTGAAATTCTATCCCAGCCTCAACCTTCAGACTGCAGCCTGAGACCATCCCCCTCACTGTGAACAACACCCTCACCTTTCATGTCATCTGCAAACCTGATAATGATGCCTTCTGCTTTCACATCCGAGTTATTAATGTACATAATAAACAGCGATAGTTCCTGCACAGATCCCTATGGTACACCCACTGGTGAAAGGCTTCTCATCACTAACAACCCTCCAATTTGGGATCCAATTTGCCAACTTGCCTCGGATCCCATGGACTCTTCCCTTTTGGACCAGCCTTCCATGTGGGACCTTGTCAAATGTTTTAATGAACACCATGCAACCCACATCATCTGCACTCTCCTCATCAATGTTTTTAGACACCACTCATCTGAATTCTTGGGACAGAATCTTCCTCTACCAAATCTGTGATGAATTTCCATAATCGATTCCCGCCTTTCCAAAGGTTGATACATCTTGTCCCTCAGAATTGTTCCCAATCATTTCCCTCCCCCTGCTGTCAGACTATCTGCTCTGTAACTGGACAGGCATATGGACGTACATGGAATAGTGTAGGTGCGATGAGCTTCAGATTAGTATGATACGGCGGCGCAACATCGAGGGCCGAAGGGCCTGTACTGCGCTGTAATGTTATATGTTCTATGTAATTACCTGGCCTATTCCTGCTGCCCTTCTTGAACAAAGGAACCACATTCACTATCTTCCAGTCATTCGGCACTTCAGCTGTGGTCAGCAGAGTATTAAATTTATCTGCCTGGGCCCCAGCATCCTCCTCCCTTGCCTCCCAAAGTTGCCTGGGATATATTTCATTGGACACTAACGATTTCCCCACCTTTACACCAGCGAAAGCATTTAATACCTCCTCTTTATTGATCTTTACATGTTCGAGAATCTCATCGTCCTGACTGAAATGCCTGGCAACAATTTCTTTCTCCTGCGTGAATACAGATGGGAAGTATTCATTGAAGACCTCACCAACTTCCTCTGGCTCCATGCACAGATTGTCCCTTTGGTTTCTAACAGGCCCCACCATTTCCCCAGTAATCCTCTTACTCTCACTGTACTGGTAAAATACCGCGTGGCTTTTCCTTAGCACTATCTGCCAAGGATATTTTGTGACCATTGTTTGACCCTCATTTTTCAGGACCCCCTTGCACTCTCCATACTTGTGAAGGGCTTCACCTCTATTTATTGCGTTGTATTCTCTTTATGAAACTCACGATATTGCGTGATCAGTATTCGCTGGATTTGCTGCCTTTGTCAGTCCATCCTCATGCACACACCAGCCCTCAATTTTCACTCTATCACTTTAAAATGCTCCCATTTTGCAAATATAGGTCCAAACGCAGATGGTTCTTCCCAGCCCATGTTTGCCACATCCTGTCCAATGGTCGTGATACTGATAGGAGACTCAGTTGTGAGGGGGACTGACAGGAGACTGTGTGGCTGCAGCAGAGACCACAGGATGGTGTGCTGCCTCCCGTATGCCAGGGTCAAGGATGTCTCTGAACAGTTGCAGATCATTCGGAACAGAGAGGGTGAACAGCCAGAGGCCATTGTGCACATTTGTACGATTGACCAAGATAGACAAAGAGATGGGGTCCTGTGAAACTAGTACAGGGATCTCAGTAAGAATTTGAAAAGCAGTGCCTCAAGAGTAGTCATCTCTGGATTACTCCCAGTGCCACGTTCTAGTGAGGATAGACATAGAAAGTTAGGCCAAATGGATGTGTGGCTGAGAAGCAGGTGGAGGGGGCAGGGTTTTCAGTTCTTGGATCATTGGGATCTCTTCTAAGGTAGAGGTGACCTGTAAAAGAGGGATGGGTTGGACTTGAACCAGAGGGGCACCAGTATCCCTGGAGGGAGATTTGCTAGTTTTACCCTGGAAGGGTCTAAACTAGTTTGGCAGGAGTTTGGGTTTCTAAATAAGAGAGGGGCCATTTACCATTCCGGGTAAAATACATCAGCCACCAAGAGCAAGTTTCCTATTCAGGATATCCGGGGCTACAGTAAAGGAAGGGAAACGATTTCTGGTTTAACGAGCATTTAGTTCAACACACGAGACCTGACAGGTAAGGTAGAGGAGCTCAGAGCATGGAATGGATCTTGGGACTGGGATATTATAGCCATAACAGAGACATGGCTGAGAGAAGGACAGGACTGGAAGCTCAGTGTTCCAGGGTACAGAAGCTACAGGCGTGACAGAAGGTCAAGTAAGTGAGGAGGGGGAGCTGACGTTTTGATAAGGGAGGACATAACAACAGTGCTTAGAGAGGGTACTCTTTCAGGACCATCAAATAAAGCCATATGTTTGGAAGTTATAAACAAGAAGGGGATGGTCAAACTGTTGGGGCTGTGTTATGACCCTCAAACAGCAAGCGGATACTAGAGGAGCAGATATGTTGAGAGATTGGTGATAACAGTAGGAATAATAGAGTAGTATTGTTGAGAGATTTTAATTTCCCCTGGATTGAGTGGGCCGCCCAGAGAGTAAAAGGCCCGTACGGATTGAAAATTGTCAAATATGCCCAAGAACATTTCCTAAATCAAGATGTAGATGGCATAATTCTACTCAGGCGGGTGCAACCCTAGACCACCCATCAGAAAACGAGGTCAGGCAAGTGACAAAGTCTCAGTCGGACACCACTTTGGGTCCAGTGACCACAATTGTCTGAGATTTCACATAGTTATGGAAAAACATTGAACAGGTCCACAGAATAAGATGCTAAATTGGAGCAGGGCCTGCTTTGGGGCCATTAGGCAGGATCGAGCAGAGGTCGATTTGGGTGAAGCTAAAAATCACACAACACCTTTTATTGTCCAACCAGATTTGGAAGCGCTACTGATCATTCCAAAAAATGAAAGCCTTAATCTAAATTTGTTTGATATTACATTCCATGACACGGCTATCCTGTTGCTCTAAGTTCTATGCGTTATAACTGTGCTCCACAACCACCGATAAAGAAGCAGTGCTCCGAAAACTAGCGCTTCCAAACAAACCTGCTGGACGTGATGTTGTGTGACTTTTATCTTTGCCCACCCCAATCCAACTCTCGCATCTTCAAATCATGACTACCATCGATTGGGTGAGTCTGTTTGAATAAAAGGAACGACTGGTAAACGGGAGGCTTTGAAAAGTGTGATCTCAAGAATCCAGGGTCAGTTTGTCCCTCTTAGGGTGAAGGGAAAAGCTGGCAGGTTCAGGGATCCCTGGCTGATGGGGGATATTGAGGATCTGTTCAGGAAAAAGAAGATGGCATGCATTTGTTTTAAGGTTTCTGTGTCTATATAACCTCTTCCAGTCCTAAAGACATAATCAAGCTTTGGACACCCTACAATCCTCTCAGGTCCCTGGCGCACTCTCGATCTTTAGTACTCACTCCAATGCCTGTGTCTGTTCCGATCCAGTTCCTACAAGACACACCGTCTGTGTAACATCCTCCTGTCGTTAACACACACTCTGTCAATGTAAGTTCCTCCAGTCTCTCCATACATCTACTCTTTTCCATCACCTTCTCCAGCTCTGACATCCCAATCTGTATAAATGTCACCCTCCCCTACAACCCTTCCCTTGACCAAACTGCAAGAGCTTACTCATACTCCCTTTTTTCTGTGAAACTGTCTCCAACCAAAATTGCAATCCTTATCTCTCAGAAAATCTGTCAGACTCCACACTCTCCAATCCAAAGAAACTCCAGAACTTTAGCCTTCCTATATCTATAAATATCTTTGGCCTGACTACTCTACATATGTCTGTTTGTTCTTTCAATTTGTACAATCCACTTTATCTCCTAAAGCACTCCTTGTCTGTGTAAACCACTCTATCCTCCCGACATCCTCATGCCTCTAAACTGCTCCATCCCTCCCAACCTCACCAGCTCCATGTAGGCCCTACAGCTCTCCACATTTCTGTAACCTCCTGTGGCTCTACATTCCTCCTTCCTGGTGAAACCACGTCTAATCCCCAGAACCCTCTGAACCTGCATCGTCTGCTCCTGATCAGAACATTGCTGTCTCTGTTACCTCTGACATTCCTAGTAACCCTTCCTATTTGTGTCTCTTCCTCGAGATCTCATCCTTTCCAGCTTTCTGAAACATCTGCGTGCCATTGTAACCCGCCCTATATAGAACACAGAACATAGAACAGTACAGCACACTACAGACTCTTTGGCCCTCAATGATGTGCCGACGTTTTATCCTACTCTGTAATCAAATTATAATCTACAGACCTTACATTTTACTATCATCCATGTGCCTATCGAAGAGTTAATTAAATATCCCTAATGTAACTGACTCTACTACCACTGTTGGCAGTGCATTCCACTCACCCACCACTCGCTTTGTAAAGAACCTACCTCTGACAACAACCATGAACCTTCGTCCAATCACCTTTAAATTATGCCCCCTTCTGATAGCCATCTTCACAATGGGATAATTCTCTGGCTATCCACTCTATCTCAGACTGGCATCATCTCGTGCACCTCTCTCAAGTGACTTATCATCCTCAACGAGAAAAGCCCGAGCTCCATCAGTCTTTCTTCATAAGGCCTGCCCTCTAATCCAGGCATCATCCTGATAAATCTCCTCTGCACCCTCTCTGAAGCTTCCATATCTTTATGATAATAAGGCAACCAGAACTGAACATGAAATTCCAAGTGTGGTCTAACCAGGGGTCGATACAACTGCAGCATAACTTTGTGACTCTTAAACTCAATCTCCCTGCTAATGAAAGCCAACACACCATATACCTTCTCAAAACCCCTATCAACTTGTTTGACAACTTTGAGGGATCTATGGATTAAATCCGAACATCCCGCTGTTCCTCGACACTCACCAAGAACCCTGCTTTTAACTTTGTCAAGGTTTTCTGTGAAATCCTTCCAATCTTAATCCCTCCCAATCTTGGTAACTTCCTCCAGTGCCTACAACACCCCTAAACTGTGAAATCTCTTCACGTCCCTGCAATCCTCCTTAGCTCTGTAACCTCCTTTATTCGTATCAACACTCAAAATTCCTGAAGCCTCCTTTTGCCACTGCAATATTCCTAATATCTGCATTACCCTCCTGTCCTGATATCCCTCCCTGTCCACATCACCCCCACCATCCTCCAGTGCCCTTTTGGGGAACATTGCAGAGGAGGGAATAGTTGTAGTGTACGGGCCATGTTACGGAGGTTGGAAGGGCTGCCGAACCTGGATGGTGGTACAAATGTAGGAAGGGACGTGGATCCTGCAGGAGGTTAGAGTTAGCAGGATGTATAACATCTGCAGGATGGACCAAGTTAGAATGGGTTATGGAAACTGTAGAATGTTCCAGTTTGAATGATGGATTTTATTTTTGATTGGACCACTGTACAATCTTGTTGACCTAATTTTGGAGATGTTTATCAGAATGGCTGAACAACTTCAGGTTCCCAAGCTGGGAGATGTGAGTTCAGATGTGAATCTATTTACTTTTTCTGTCCGTGTGCCTGACACTGACCTGGTGCTGCTCATGTGCCCTCCAGATCTGCATGACTGACCAGAGCTCAGCTCAACAAAGCCTTCGATTAGAACGATTTGTTTTTCCACTATATTTCAGCGGCAGTCTCACGAGATGCAGGAATTGCAGAGTTTTGATTTTGAAAGAATGAAACTATTTATCATTGCAAAATGGGAAGCCTTCTAAAATTAGATAACGACAGTCCAGAGACAGTATACAGTATTCCTGTTTGGGTGAAGGTAAGGCTTATAGGTCCAGGGAATGTTGGATTACGAGAGAAATTGATGTTTTGGTTAAGAAAAAGAAGGAAGCATATGTCAAGTACATATAGGAGAAATACAGTGAATCCTTGGAGTATAAAGGCAGTAAGAGTATACTTAAGAGGAAAAAGCGGATAGCGTTGGCAAAAGGGTTTAGGAGAATCCAAAGGGAATTTATACATACACATAAAGGACGAAAGGATAGAAACTTTGTTCTTTCTAAAAAAAAAGCACAATTTAAGCTTTCCCACAATTTCCTGTCACAATCCTATTCACTGATGTGCAGTTTTAGTTAAACTTTGTCCCACCCTGTTCCTTTCGGCTTGTCTTCAGCCACATCCCCATGGTGTTCCAATGCTTCACCTTTTCTATTGGGATTTGGAAAGCTCCTTCCAACTGACCCCTGTCCCTACATCTTCTCTGTCAGTTCAAAGCCGTCTGTAAACCTACCAACATGATTGGATGGGAGACTGCTCCCAGCATGGTTCCAGTGGGCCCATCCTAATGGATTACTTTTTAAGTCAGGTATGGGATCTTGGTGTCTCTGGCTGACCAGCCTTTCTTGCCCAGCCCTCGCTGCCCTTGAGCTGAGTAGCTTGCTTGGCCATTTCAGAGGGTCATTGAGAGGCAAACACTTTGCTGTGGATATGTCGGGCGGACCACGTGAGGGTGGGCAGCTGTCCTTCTCGAAAGGACAAATGTTTGGATTTTTCGTACATCAGCAGTGGTTTCATACTTATTTGCGGATTGTTCATTACTATTTTTAAAATAGTTGGTTTCAAAATTCTCCAATTCTGATGGTGGGATTCAAACCTGCCTCCCCTGAACATTAGCTGAAGCTTTGGATACATTCTCTAGCAATAATACCACTAGGCAATCACTTCGCCTGATCACTGGTTGCTCATCCGTGAACACTGATACCAGTGCATCATGAAGGTAAGCCCGTTCTACCGATCCAATTGTGTAACCCTGACATCATCCTGAACTCAGCTGATATCACTCAGTATCTCTCCATGTGGTGTCCCTCACTGTGTGGGTCTAATTGGCTCTATCACTCTTTCTCACTCTCTCTCTCTCTCAACCTCTCTCTCTCACTTTCTCTCTCCTCTTTCTCTTTGTCTCTCTCTTTCTCTCTCTCTCTCACACACACAAACTAGCAGCTATTCCAGATTCCATGTGTAACCATCACTGCATCAGTCTAATTTCCCATTCTGTCTATCTCTCTGTTTCCTGTAGGTACTCAGGAAGGTCTTGACTCAATAGATTTCGCAGCTGCTGGGTGTGTCGTTCATCACCGAATTGAAGATAGTTCGTCAGCCAGAGTGACAAAGAGTAGGGAGAGCTGGAGCGTTCAATAAATCCTGCAGCGAGGTAAGATCACTCGCAGTGCACAGAGCAGAGAGCAATAAGAGGGCTCCAAACATCGGCTAACACGACCTGACATAGGTACAGTGCTGGAGGGGGAGCAGCGTACAGGCTTACTACCCAGTACGAAGGCTTACTACTCTGCAACACTGCATCTACTGCACGTCTTGTGGACCAGTTTCTTTAGTAATTTTTAATTCCTATAACAAGTCTTATCTCTGTAACCTCCTCCCTTCCTTATAGTCCCTCCACATAATTGAAATTTACTGATTTCCATGTCTGCAACATGCCTTATCTCAGTAGTCTCCTCCTTCAATAACTTGAGACAGAGTCATGCAGCACGGAAATGCTTCCTTCGATCCAAATAGTCAATGCTGACCAGAGTCCCTGAACACTTCCTGCATTTGACCCAAATCCTTTCAAACCTTCTCCACTCCATGTACCTGACTAAAAGTCTTTTACATGTTGTCATTGTACTTTTCTCTCCTATTTCTCGTGGAAGCTCAAGCCATACCTGCACCGTCCTCTGAGTGCAATATATTCTCCTCCAATCCCTTTTATGTCTTTCCTCTCTCCCCGCATATTTATGCCCTCTAGAACATAGAATATGACAGTGCAGTAATGGCTCTTCGGCCCTTGATTGCAAGTCTTCTAACATTGTAACATCCAACAGTGTCCAGTACATTACAACGCTTCCTGGCTGTCAATTTGCATTCGTTGAAGTCTTTCTATATCTGTAAGCAGTTCACAAAAAACCCTTTAGACTCAACAAAGCTCCGTCAAAGACTTATCACCATCTCTCTATTTCTTTTGCCTCCCTCAGTGCCTGCAACTCTCCCTGTATGTTGCAGTAACCTGCTTCAGGCACTGCAGATCTGCCTACTTCTCCAGATAGCCTGTTCCATCCCTTACAGCTCGCTCAATCATGTAACACCCTCTGCCCACTCTAATCCTCTTTTTCACTGTCTTCCAGGCACAACGACGATCCTGTGAGGGAGCAGTGCGGAATGGGATAATATAGATCTCAGCTCAGGCTTGAGGAATACAATTACCTGGGAGTCACCAAGGTAGAGAACCTGAGAGAGAGCAGCACAGAGTGAGAGAATATAAATCAGCAGCGAGGATCGAGGCAGACTGGGACTTGGAGTTGGAGAAGCAGGAGAGCAGGAGGCTCGAAATCCGCACCGAGTCACTGAGGCAGTGACCGTGTGAGGGAGCAACTTGGAGCAGGAGCATGAAGCTAACATACCTGGGAGTTACAGAGGCACCAAAGTGGGAGGATATAAATCAGCACTGAGGATCGAGGCCTGGTCATACCTGGGAGTCACAGAAACTTTGAACCTGAGAGGGAGCGGAGTGGCGTCGGAGCTGGAGGATTACACGTACCTGGCAGTTACAGAGACTGTGATCCTGTGAGAGAGCAGAGTGGAGTGGAAGCTGCAGGATTACACGTCCCTGGGAGTCACAGAGACGGTGACCCTCTGAGGGAGCAGAGTGGAGTGGGAGCTGGAGGATTACACATACCTGGGAGTCACGGAGACGGTGACCCTGTGAGGGATCAGAGTGGAGTGAGAGCTGGAGGATTACACGTACCTGGGAGTCACAGAGATGGTGACCCTGTGAGGGATCAGAGTGGAGTGGGAGCTGGAGGATTACACGTACCTGGGAGTCACAGAGACGGTAACCCTGTGAGGAAGCAGATTGGAGTGAGATCTGGAGGATTACATGTACCTGGATGTCACAGAGACACGCCTTTCTGCTGCTGTGACCCCCTGCATTGATTTTGAAAGAAACACAAGCGTCTTCACAGAAGTAAATGTAAGTTCATTTGCTGATAATAAACCGTTACTTGCTGTAAATTGCAGCAAATTGACATTTTCTTTCCTGGAAGCAGGTCTGAAGACTGATATATCAGTAGTAAATGAAAGTCTGAATCAGTATCATAAAGAATCTCAGTCAGCTATAGGCCGATAAGTGAATGCATGTTAAACGTATGCCTCTGATATTAACTTTATACAACGTAATTCATTGAGTAAGGCTAAACACGTTTCAGCTTAAGTCGTGGTAGTGCCGGTTGGTCAAATGGAAAACGTTTTTTGTTACATTGGGAAGTCATAGCCCCTGCTGGTGTTCGAGACGAACACCGGGTCATGCAGCTCATTTAATGACTGGAGATTCTGTGAGACATCTATGATGCTGAGAGTTAGGTGGATAACACATACAGGGAGGGGATCACACGGCCTGTATGAAGGAAGGGAATGGGTGATCAATCAAGAGATACAGTCTTGGAATACAGGATTACCCTGGGCGGGGAGGGGAGGTGAGACTCCCTCCCAATTCAGTTTCCCAGTTTGGAAGCTGATGAAGGTGCTGGCTGCTCAGGGGAGGACAGTCAGACACATGTTTGTGATACCGTAACCGGCCTGACTGTACAGGAGGGGAGGGAGAAGGAAGAAGGAGCAATAGTCACAGAGGAGTCAGGAAATGAAGAAAGTGTCAGTGTTTCTGTGACTGTCAATGTAATTCCAGGATAGTGGGGTCACGAATGTCACTGTGTCCATCAAGTCTGCTGCACCATTCAATTTTGACTGATCGGTTTTTCAAGCCCGTTTTCCTTCTTTCCCCCTTTGATCCCGGGGCAATCAAGAACTTTTCTATCTTTGTTTTAAATCTACTCAATGAGTTTGCATCCACAGCCTTCTGTGACAATGAATTCCACAGATTCCCCACTCTCTGGGTGAAGACGTTTCCCCTTAACTCCGATCTAAAAGGTTTTCCCTTTACTCGAAGTCTGTGCCCTTGGTTACTCGTCTCTCCTGTCAATGGAAACATCTTCCCAAAGACCACTCTGCCCAAGCCACTCAGTTTCTGTAAGTTTCAATCAGAACTCCCCTTGTCCTTCTAAACTCCATCATGGAAAGTCCCAGAGCCCGCAAACATTCCTCATCTGTTACGCCTTTCATTCCAGGGATTTTTCTTGTGAACTTCCTCTGGACCTGCTCCAGGTCTAATGCATCCTTCCTGATGTATGGAGCCCAAAGTATAAGATATTGAGAAATGGTATAAAGGAAAGAAAAGGATGAAGCGTAGAAGTATTGGTTCAGGATAGTGTTAGTTAATGAGTCTGAGAGAAAGTGAATGCCCCCAAGTTCAGAATGAATTTGGCTGGAGCTATAGAATATAAAGTATAAAGTTACGCTGTGAGGGACCGTCTGTGGGCTGCCAACTAATGGAAAGGGTACAGAGATGGCAAAGTCCTCGTGTTGAGAAACTTTCATTATCCAGATACAGACTGGGATACTGACCGTGTCTGGGCAGTGACGGATGGCATGGAGGAGAGCTTACTGCAGGAGTATGTGCCCACTCCAAGGGACAATGTACAGTTGAACCTTGGAAACGATGTGCGGAAAGTGGAACCAGTATCAGGTGGGAACATTTTCAGGCATGATGATCATTTTATTGTAACGTTCAGAATGATGGAAGAGATAAACTATGCATTACTGAGTTTGAGAAAAATCAATCGACTGGGAGCTGCCTTAACTGGGGTAAGAATGAATCTGGGAAAGTATGACCAGAACACCAAGTTGGTCAGAAAAAGAAAAAAATGAACAATGGGCTCCCTTCAGTGGCTTGGATCCGTTCGAGGAATAGTTCCTCACACATGAAAGGCAGGGTAAACAAACCCAATGCTCCCTCGATGACAATGGAGCAAAAGGTTGAGGTGAAGAAGAACAATTGAATAGCTATCCATAGATCCCTCAAAGTTATCACCCAAGTTGATAGTGTTGTTAAGAAGGTGTATAGTGTGTTGGCTTTAATTATCAGGGGAATTGAGTTTAAGAGCGGCGAGGTTAATGCTTAGCTCTATAAAGCTGTGGTCCACCTACACTGAAATATTGTGTTCACTTCTGGTAGCCTGAGTATAGGAAACATGAGGAAGCCTCAGAGAGTGTGCAGAAGAGGTTTACCAGGATGCTGCCTGGACTGGAGGATATGTCTTAAGAAGAACGTTTGAGGGAGCTTTTCTCCAGGCTTTTCTCCCTGGAACTAAGAAGGATGAGAGGTGACTTGAAAGAGGTGCACAAGATGTTGAGAGGCATAGAGAGAGTGGATAGTCAGAGTCTTTTCCCATGGCAAAAAATGGCTATCAACAAGGGGCGTAATTTTAAGGTGATTGGAGGAAGCTTTCGGGGGGATGTCGGAGATAGGTTCTTTATTCAGAGAGTGGTGGGGGAGGAATGCACCGCCAGAAGTTGTAGTAGAGTCAGATACATTAGGGATATTTAAGAAGACTTTTGGATAGGCACATGGGAGTTATTACATTGAAGGTTATGTAGGTTAGTCTGATCTTAGAGTAGGATAAAAGGCTGCCAAAACATTGAGGGCTGAAGGGTTTTACTGTGCTGTGCTGTTCTTTATTCCAAGTTTCAGTCAGCTTGTGGATTCTCATCAGTTGGTGAATCTGTGAGGGAGTGAGGTGTGTGAAGGAGTGAGGTGTGTGAGGGAGTGTGGCGCGTGTGGGAGTGCGGCACGTGACGGAGTGCGGCGCGTGGGGGAGTGTGGCACGTGAGGCAGTGCGGCGCGTGAGGTTAGCAAGCTGTGGAGGGGCATTAGACCAGTTGTGGTGTGCATTTTTACATTCACCTAAGTGCCAGCACAATATGTGTGATTACCTGCTTCAGACAAAATCCAGCAAGTTCAGTTATTAAACTGATTTTTGACTTGCCGTTCACTCCTGGCTTCTTCAGATGCATTCTATTGGGTGATCCATGTATTAGTTTCTGACCATCCACAAACATATACAATTTTATTTTGATACTGACGAATGTGAAGGTACATTTATTGGATATAATTTCAGAGGATTCACTGTGAAACACAATATGCTGCAGAAGACTGTCAATTGTGAACATTTTCACCCAGCGTCTGGTCCGGGAGCAGATGAATGGAGTATGGGGGAACATGCCAGATGTCAGCACCATAAGCAACGCTATGACGTAAGATGAATTTGTAAGACCTGGTTCCTGGTCAATCATTGGTATCTAATTTAGGCAGTATTTGTAAGTACACTGAGAACAGTGATAGCCTATTGGCTAGTTTCCTCCTGCCCAAGGTGGAATCCAAATGATTTACTTTGAAGGAATGTTTGAATTACTGCCCTGACCCAGGTTGGAAACTCTCTGGACAGATTCAGGAGCAGTCAGTGTCTCACTGAGTGCCACAGGCATCTGTGAGGTCCCGTAATACAGTGCCTGAATTCAGGCCTTTTGGACTTCATTTTTAATGTTGGTCAGGACAATGTCGGCAACGTGGTGGGTTGACTGGCCTGAACAATAATCAGGTGTTTCCCATGTTTGTGAATGGGGCAATGATGAGATATGAAGTACAATTATTCAACTGAACAATAACTGCATCATCTCTGAAAATAATCAAGTTGATTCTATATTGATGGAATGAAAATATGAACATCTAACAATATTTTATGAAACAAAAGTAAAGAGTGCACATTTTGTTTTGTACCGAAAAAAGAACATGTTGTCTGACTATTCTGGTGTCACAATTACACAGTGAATGTCAGTATTAAAATGCATACTTTCTCGCTCTATAATTTGCAAAGTGCTTGACTCTGACTGGTGACGTAGTCAGAGTGAGAAAACGATTGAACAATCAAATAGAATTATCATTCAGGCACATTTAAATATAATCAATCGATTTAATTTCTCTTATCACCCACCTTAAGAGACGCAGACGCATAAGTAGAATGCGGGACAGAACACAAGAAGGTATTTGGTATGGTTTCCCTTATTGGTCAGAGTATTGAGTACAGGAGTTGGGAGGTCATGTTGCAATTGTACAAGACATTGGTTAGGCCACTGTTGGAATATTGCGTGCAATTCTGGTCTCCTTCCTATCGGAAAGATGTTGTGAAACTTAAAAGGGTTCAGAAAAGATTTACCAGGATGTTGCTAGGGTTGGAGGATTTGAGCTATAGAGAGAGGCTTAATAGGCTAGGGATGTTTTCCCTGAAGCTTCGGAGGCTGAGGGGAGACCTTATCGAGGGTTATAACATCATGAGGGGCATAGATAGGCGTTCGCCCTGGTGTGGGGGAGTCCAGAACTAGAGGGCATATGTTTAGGGCGAGAGGGAAAAAATATAAAAGAGACCTAAGGGGCAACTTTTTCACATAGAGGGTGGCATGTGTATGGAATGAGCTGCCAGAACAAGTGATGGAGTCTAGTACAATTGCAACATTTAAGTGGCATTTGGATGGGTATATGAATACGAAGGGTTTGGAGGGATATGGGCCGGGTGCTGGCAGCTGGGACTAGATTGGGTTAGGATATCTGGTCGGCATGGACGAGTTGGATCCACGGGTCTGTTTTTGCGCTGTACATCTCTATTACTCTAATTTGGAAATGACAATAATTTGACATGCACTGTCAAATAAATAAATGGTTTATGTTATTAAATTGTAGCGTACAATACGTTGTAAACATGCAATTTCTAGAATGAATGATAAAGAACGAAGAACAAAGAAAATTCCAGCCCAGGACCAGGCCCTTCAGCCCTCCAAGCCTGCAGCTATCCAGATCCTCTATCTAAACCGGCTGCCTATTTTCTAAGGATCTGTATCCCTCTGCTACCTGCCCATTCATGCATCTGTCTAGATGTATCTTAAATGATGCTATCGCAAAATACTCCAAATATGGTCTGATCAGAGCCTTGTAAAGCACCAGAAATCCATCCCTGCTTTAATGTTCAAGTCCTCTCAAAGTAAATGCCATCACTGTATTTGTCTTTCTGACTGGATAGGCCACCCGAAACAATGAACACATGATGGACATTAATAAACTTACAATGGAGTTACAAAATGAACAATGATTAAAGCATGCTGAGAAATGGATCCTAGCCTTGACTAAAGTCTCTGTGCTAATCCACAAGCTGCAGAATTCAGACAGGCTGCAACTACCCATAGACAGTTTGCAAACAAACCTGACCTCCAATACTCACCTGAAGTTGGACTTTAATGGGACAATGGAATGTTGCCCTTGGGCCCATCAATGTGCCAGCCCCGAGTTGGGACTGAATGATCAGGCTAAATGAACCTGATCATTCCATTGGCAAATCCTCCATACCCTCCCAAGGGCTTGAAGACTTGGAAGGATAAGAATCACCTCAAAACCCCACGGAGTGCGGTATCTGGAGAATAATCACTGAGAAAGAAGACAACTCCAAGACCATCGGTAGAATAAGAAGGCATCACCACTTGGAGCCTGGCCAAGTTCTCGTGTGGTGGTACACGGTCATCCAAAGGTAAGTTAAAACATAAGACAATTTGCAGAACTTTTCATTACTTTGTAGTTAACTTTATTGTACTAACATTTATTGTGCTCAAAAAACAAATATTATTGTTCGTAAGAGTTGACTCACAGTTCTTTTGCTGAATAGAAGACTTTAATCTCACTGTGCCGCAGATACAACACCATCCTCACTATTAACTCAACCTGCAAGTTTACTTTGAACCAATCATGTCCAAGAACTCGCAACTCCCTATGCATTTAAGACTTCTGAATTTTCTCTGCATGCCTCTCTTTCTCCTCAGAAAGTGCACCACCTCATGCTTTCCCAAGATGTACTACATGTGCCACTTCTTTGCGCACTCTCCTATTCTATCTAAATCCTTCTGCAGCCTCCCTGCCTCCTCAATGCTACCTGTCCCTCTTCCTACTTTTGTATCACCTAGAATTCTAGACAGAATGCCCCAGTTCCTTAATATCGATCATTAATGTACAAAGTAAAATGTTGTGGTCCCAACACTCAGCCTTGTGGAACATCAGTTGTAATCGGTTGCTATCCTGAGAAGGACCCTTTTGTCCCCATTCTCTATTTGCCGCCATACAGACAAGCTTCTGCACACACTCGTATCCTTGCCTCTAACAAAATGGGGCCTTATTTTACTCAGCGCCTCCTGTGCAGCACCTTCTCAAAGTCCTTCTTGAAGTCCAGGTGGATAACATCCACTGGCTTTCATTTGTTTCACTTGCTTGTTGCATCCTCGAATAACTCTTACAGGTTTATGAGGCATGATGTCCCCTTGATGAAACTATACTGACTTTGCCCAATTTTACAATTCACTTGCAAGTATTCATAAATCTCATCCTTCACAATGGATTCCAGGATCTTACACATGACTGAGGTTAGACTAATTGGTCTGTCACTTTCTGCCTTTTGCCTTATTCCCATTTTAAAGAGGGTGTCACATTAGCAACTTTCTACTCTTTTGAGACTCTCCATGATTCTTGAAATTCATGAAAGATCACCACAAATGTCTCCATTATTTGTTCATCTATCTCCCTTCGAACTCTGGGATTTTCTCCATCTGGTCCAGTTTATTTACCCATTTAGTTTTTCGAGCAACTTCTCCTAATAAGCTCTGTCCCCTTGCTATCTTGAATTTGTGGGATACTTTTCGTGTATTTCACTGTGAAAACTGACGTGAAATAATTGTTGTTTCTCAGACATTATTTGTTCCCCATTACTGTATCTCCAGCCTTGTTTTCCACGTCCCAGTGTCCACTTCTGCCTCTCATTAACCCTTTATATATCTAAAGAAACTCTTATAGACTTCTTTTATATTATTGGCTAGCTTACTCTCATATTTAATCCTGTTCCTCCTATTTCTTATTTTGTTGCCCTCCATTGGTATTTGTAAGTTTCCAAATCCTCTGGTATCCCACTAAAATTTGCCATGTTCTGATTTCTCTTTTGCTTTTCCGCTAACCCTGATTTTCCCTGTCAGCCATTGTTGCCTCATCCTCCCTATACCATGCTTATTTTAACTAGGGATGAATCTCTGCCGCGTTTCCTGAATTATTCCCAGAATCTCCCGCCATTACTGTTCCACTGTCTTTCCTGCTAGCCTACCCTCCTAGTCAATTTACCCTAGTTCCTCCCTCATGCCTTTGTAGTTGCTTTTATTCAGCGGTAATATTGTTAACTCTGATTCTATCTTCACCCTCTCAAATTGAAGAGTAGGTTCAATGATATTATGATCACTGTCTCATAAAGGTTTCTTTACCTTAAGCTCCCTTATCAAGTCTGCCTCATTGTACAACTCTAAATCAAGTATTGCCCGTTCCCTTGTTGCCTGCACCATAAGCTGCTCCAAAAAACCATCTCGTAGACATTCCACAAATTCCTTGTCTTGCAAACCACTACCAATCTGATTTCCCCAGTCCAGCTACATATTGAAATCCCCCCAATCACTGTAACTTTGCCTTTCCTACACATCTTTTCTATTTCCTGATGTGTCCTCTGCCCCAGCTCCTGGCTATGTTTCGTAGACCTGTACATAACAAAGGTTTTTCACCTTTGCCGTTCCTCAATTCTAACCACACAGATCCTACACCATCCTTCCCTACTTTGAGTTTTGGGAACTGAGTGATGGGACTGCAAAACCCTTTAGCATTGTCACAAGTTCATAGTTTAGACATTGATTAAAATATTACATTGTCAATTCCATTGGAATGTGACCACAATCTATTTCTTTGGCCAAATAATCTGTGTGTGTTATGGAAGAATGCAGACATTTGCAACTGTTAGAAAAGCAAGTTGTGAAGAAGGCTTGAGTCTATAAACAGATTAAGGTGGGTCAAGTGAACAGAAAAAATATTGTTGTATGGAGTATTTTAGGGAATATTGTATGTGCGCTCAAAGATGTTGGTGGGTTGAATTGGAAGGCAGTATATTATTTCAATGGAGAGATTGGCTTGAGGCACAGAGGAACCAGGCACCTGGTCTCAATAATATCCTGCGCATTCGCAACTTGATCTCCAAACACTCATACTCAAAGCACTGATCAATAAAGGCAAACATAGCAAACCCCACCTTCACTACCCTGTCTACCTACGACTCTACTTTCAAGGATCTATGAGCCTGCACACTTTTTTTCAACATCATTCCATACGGCCCCACCAGTAGTTGTATAAATCCTGCACTGTTTTACTTTCCAGAATGCAACGCTTCACATTTATCTAAATGTAACTCCATCCTTGGCACATTGGTCCATCTGATCAAGGTCCCGTTGCACTCTGAGGTAAACCTTGCTGGCCACTATACCTCCAATTTGATGTCATCTGCAAACATACTAACCAGAAACATATTCACATCCAACTCATCTATATAAATGATATAAGGCAGTGGTTTCAGCACGGCTCCTTTTGGCACACCACTGGTCACAGGCCTCCAGTCTGAAATGCAGTCCTTTACCACCTTCTGTCTTCGACTTTCAATATATTTTTGTAGTCAATTGGCTAGCTTATCTAGGATCCATTTATGATGTAACCTTACGAACTTGCCTGTCATGTGGAATCCTGTCAAATGCCGAGCTGAAGTTTACATGGGCAGTGTCTTCCATACTGTCTTTATTAATCATTTTTTGTCACCTCTTCAAAAAACGCAATCAACTTTGTTACACACGATTTCCGATGCGCAAAGCCATGTTAACTACCCCTAAGCAGTCGTTGTATCTGCAAATGCATGTAAATCCTATCCGTCACAATCCTCTCCAACAACATGCCCACCAGTGATATCAGATTCAATGATGTGTAGTTCAGATCACTATTCCCTTTCCTCGTCCAACGCTTCCGTTGCTCACTGCAACTGTTAATAGAACCAGGTTGGTGATATGACCAATAATATAGGTCTCAGACTAGGTCAGGGTGAGGAACAAGTCAGGCAGGATTCTTTAATCTGCTAAAATTAACAAGTTTATGACCCAAACAAAGTTACTGAAACAACGATGGAAAGATGAATGACAAACAGTTTGGATATTGCAAATCTGTTCACCGATACTTCCCTCTCTAAAAGTATTGACACATGCACACGTTTGATGACAAACTGAAAAATATAATCTCTGCAGAGCGTTAACTTGAAAGAACCTTGGCTAGATATTAATTGAACTCATTACAAGAAGAAATATGAGTGAATGTCCCAAATATCATTCAGTATACGGAGCTATTTGACTCTTACAAGCTACTGGTAATGGGATCACTTCCTGGAAAAGGTGGCTTTAGCTGAATTCCCTTTACTTCCGGCAATGGGGCGATTTCAGTGAATCCTGAATAGGAATCCTCCATCAGTGGTAAAAATGACTGAGGAGTTTTCAGCTCATACACATTGCTGGGAAGAGGAACACTGTGAGAGAGGGAGCAACAGGCTGTTCCTTCTCAATAAGATTACAGTTTCTCCCTCTCTGAGTTGAATCACATATTAACGTTATTCAGATGTAAACTGGACCAAATGATGTCTCTTTGAACATTGTCCGAATAGTATGGCTCTATCATATTCCCTTCTCCATGTAGGTACATCATTGTTGCTGCTCTACGCATAGCCCTTTCTTTCATAACAAATGGCCCCATTAAATTTGAAGATGTGTTCCTACTTTCCCATATATTTTGTAAATACAACTTTTAATATCTTCACAATATCTGTATTTAAATGAATGAAACTTATTCTTAAATTACTTTCCCAGTCTTACTCTACCATACAAGATGAAATATCCATCAGGAATCACTAGCTCAACATCTTATATGGTCACGAAGAACATTTCTCATTCTCATACCTAAACATCGAATCGTTCATAACATAACACCTTCATTACAAGAACGAGTAAAGAGAAACATCTTTGAAAAGTTTGAAAAGCAATTTGTTTTTCCTTTCCTGGAATTACAACCCACACACAGTACAGCAGATGCGGTTTCTGCAATGGCCTGTACAGATGCAGTAAAACATCCTTCAGATCATTCCTGATACCATTTGCAAGAAAAAGTATCATTCCACTTATTTTGCAAATTACGTGCTGCATATACATACTAACATGACGTGATTTATGTACCAGAATACATGAAAACCTTTCTACTACCGAGTTCTGTATTCTGCCTCCAGTTATATAATTTATGGTTGTTTTTTGTTTCCTCCAAAACATAAACTAATCATCACCCATAATGTACTTTTTTTTTGGCTGAAGGTTGGCTCACGACCCTCCCCTGTCCGTATCCCATTGCAGAAATTCTGTCTCCACTCGACATCTTATTGAATGACTGTCTTGGTGTATGAGTAAATTGAGCTCCAGTCCGTTCAGGCCCTTCATCCAAATCATTAATCTAGATTGGAAACTAATGATGGTCTCACATTGATCCCTGAAGACTTCCACTAGTTACAGCTTTCCAACTTGAAAATAAGTAATTACCTCTACTCTGATTGTCCTGTTAGCTAAGCAGGTCTCCCCTGTTCCTGTGCAGCAGTCTAGAAATGTTGCATGGCCTCCTGCTATGCTGTGTAGCTGTTGTTGATTTGTTTCTGATCCCAGCAATCCTCCATTCGAGCCATTTGTTTTCAGGTGATCAGGTGGAGTTCGTACTGATCCCTGATATAGACTAACATTTTGTCTTTCAGATGCAGCAATAGAACCGTTCAGCAATATCAGTCATGTGGTCAACTTTCACCAGACTGACACTGAGGAAAAGGGGAGATTTCCTATTAGCCTGGTTAATATGCGTTCCCTTAACTACACAACCAATAATCTTAATCACTAATTTCATTTTTGGCTATTTGTGCTGTGTTGAAAAATTGCCACAGTCACTTCACATTAAAATAAATTATTGTCTTTGAGAGATGACCATACAGAGGTATATAAAATCACGAGGGCATGGATAGGGTAAAGGGACAAGGTGTTTTCCTTGGAGTAAGGGAGTACAGAACTAGAGGGCATAGGTTTAAGGTGAGAGGGGAAAGACATAAAATGGACCAGAGGGGCAACTTGTTCACATGGAGTATGGTGTGTGTACGGGATGAGCTGCCAGGGGAACTGGTGGAGGTAGGTATAATTACAATATTTAAAATCATCCAAATGTCCATATGGAATGGAATGATTTCGAGGGATATGGCGAAATGCTGGCAAATGGGACTAAATTAATTTAGGACATCTGGTTGGCACGGATGAGTTGCACCAAAGAGTCTGTTTCCCTGTTGTATATAACTATTACACTGTGACCAAGCATTTCATTCTATTCATGGATAACTCTTTAGATAAGCAGAGTGGGCTCCACCTGCCTCTTTACATGATACTGACTGGCTGAATGGGGTCTTCCTCTCCCTCTGTAACAGCCTGAAAGTGTGCAGTAGGAAAATATGGGATAGGATGCGCAGTTTATAAAGATCATGGCCGGTCTGTTTGCTGTTTGCAGAAAATCCATTTTCTGTCTATTCCCAATAAACACTGGTTACCCTGTCCAACAAAGATCAGTCAACATCAGCCTTGAATATCTTCAATGACCCAGTCTTCACTGTTCCCTGGGGATGAAAATACAACAGACAGCACAACCCTAAGGAGATAGGAACATCCTTATCTCAATCTTGAATGGGGAAATCTCTAAATTTAAAAGTGTATGAACCTCGTATTTGTAGAAATGAGGGCACAACCAATAGGAAAGACATAGGCCATTCAGCCCCTCAAACCTATCTCACATTCGCATTGACTCTGTTCAGTCAAGTATTTAATAAACTCAGCCTTCACAGCTCTCTTTGATAGACATTTCCGATGCAGTAAACCATAGTGAGTACGTAATTGGTGTAGACTAGGCTATTTGGTCCATCGAGTCTGATCTGCTTTTCGATTATGTTTGGCATACTTCTCAACAAAACTCTCCCACTTTCTCAGTGTGACCCTTGATCACATTATCATTCAAAACGTATCTATCTCTACCTTAAAGACAGAACTGTGTCTGTGTCTCTGTATGTCTGTATGTGTGGTGTGTTTCTGCTTATAGGTAGGAGACAGAGGGCGGTGGAGGAGGGTTGTCTTTTGGATTGGAGCTGTGTGACCTGGGATGTTCCACATGGATTGGTGCTGGATCCATTTTTTGTAATCTTTTCTCTCAATGACTTAAAAGAGAATTATAGAAGGCACGTTTATGGATGACACCAAGATTAATTATATAATGGAAGCTGAAGAAGGTTACATAAGATTACAAGGAGATCACGATTAATTGGATCAATGAATGATAGAGTTGGACAGCACAGAAACAGACCTTTAGGTCCAACTCATTCTTGCCAATAGATGTCCTAAAATAACTTAGTTTCATCTTCCAGCATTTGTTCCATATCCCTCTAAAGCCTTCCAATTTTTGTCCCCATCCAGATGCCTTTTAAATGTTGTAATTGCTCCAGCCTCCACCACTTCGTATGGCAGCTCATTGCATGCACGCACCACCTTCTGTGTGAAAATGGCGCCCTTAGGTCCATTTTCAATCTTGTCCGTCTCACCTTAAATCTATGTCCCCTAGTTTTGGACTTCTCTACCTTGGAGTAAAAACCCTGACTATTCACCCTATCCATGCTCGTCATGATTTGATAAACCTCTAGAATGTTCAAATGTGACTCCAATCAACACAAATGGTTGTGATTTCAGTAAACCTGGGCCTAAATTCTGAGATTCAGCGTTGACATCCTCTTCCATCTCGATAACATCACAATTCTAAAATCATCTTAACAACTTTTTGAGCCACATTTTGAAACATCTCTGTGGGATATGAATCTATCCTTTTGGGCTCAGAAGTAGAGACACTACCACCACTTGGCAGCAATCCCTGAAGCTGCAACATTATTCTCCTGTGTGTTTGTTCATCAGCCTGTTTTGAAATACTGTGATATACCTCCGTGACAGAGAGGACTTGAATCTAGACATTCTGGTCCAGAGTGAGACACATTACCACGCAGTCTTGGAATCTAACCCAGAGTTATGGCTCAGAGGCATGGGCGTTACCCGCTGTACAAGACTTAAACCATGCCTTGATTGTGGGTCACATTTTAAATGTTAGCTTTCAGCTCTGTGTGGATTAATTAAAATTTGGTTCACTTTACTGAATTACACATCTAAAAGAATTACGTTATTCAACAGACTCACCTCGACGACAGGATGTTGATTTTATGTGCTTTGCCTTCGTGATACTCTATGAAGATCATTAATTGTTTGACTATGATTTCCACCTGAAGTGGCTATAATCTGACATCTGCAATATGAGGGAAAGACATCCTGCAGATACACTCTGCACTATAAAGGACTTCGAATAGATATATATTACTGAACACCAGAAACGAAGGAAGAACATTCTTTCTGTTTCCAAAACACCAACTACCATTTCCCACCTCTAACGTGTGACTGCCCTCCTCCTAAAACCACTAAATGATACAAGGCAGCTGATTACTTTTCAGCCTTTCTTCCCCTGTACTATCTCTCACTGGGCTGAGGAGTGGCAGATCGCGTTTAATTTCGATAAATGCAAGGTATCACAATTTGGTAAAACAATCAAGGAGAGGACATCTACAATTAAATGTCGTGCCATTGGTAGCGTTGTAGAACAGAGAGATCTAGGGATTCTGACATATCTCTTTGAAGTTTGCATCATGTGTAGGCAAGATGGGTAAGAAGGCGTTTGGCTTGCAGGCCTTCATTACTCAGACTTTTGAATACAGGATGTGGAACTTTGTCTTCAGGTTGTGCAGGACATTCGTGAGGTCTCTCCTGGAGTACTGTGTAGTTCTGGTCACCCAGCCACATTGAGGATAGTATTAAACTGGAGACGGTTCAGAAAAGATTTCCCAGGATATTGCTGGGAATGGAGTGTTATAAGAACAGGCTGATTTGAC
>NC_057717.1:14355292-14364047 GCF_004010195.1 Chiloscyllium plagiosum
GAGCCAGTTCTGTATCCAAATGGCTAGTTCGTCCTACATTCCGTGAGATCTACCCTTGCTAACCAGTTTCCCATGGTGAACCTTGTCGGACGCCTTACGGAAATCCATATAGATCACGTCTACCACTCTGCCTTCATCAATCCTCTTTGTTAGTTCAACAAAACAAAAATCACGTTTGTGAGACATGATTTCCCACGCACAACACCATGTTGACTATTCCTAATCAGTCCTTGCCTTTTCAAATACATGTCCATCCTGTCCCTCAGGATTCCCTCCAACAACCTGCCCACCTCCGATGCCAGGGTCACTGGTCAATTGTTCCCTGACTTTTCCTTCCCTGTTTGTTTAATAATATCACCACGTTGGTCATCTCGTATCTTCCAGCACCTTACCTGTGGCTATTGATAAGAACATGTCATCAAGATTCCCAGCAATCACTTCCCGAGCTTCCCACTGGATTCTTTTATACACCTGACCAGTATCCATTAATTGCATTTTTATTACACATCACTTGGTTCGTAAATGGAATGAACGTCCTGAGAAATGATGGATGCGGGTAAAGTCACAACAATTAGAAGACATTTTAAAGTAAAAGAATACGAGAAGCTTTGGAAATATAAGGTCCAAGCCCGAACGTGGGGCTAGTCTAGTTTCAGGTTATCGTAGCATTGAGTTTATGGGCAAATAGGTCTGTTTCCAAACCCCCTGTATCACTCTATGACACCATGTGTGTTTTTGTGTCAAAGTTTCTATCTGCATATTTCTGTTTGCGCTTGTCCATTTGTGTGTGTCTATATGTGTCTCTGTGTGTATCCATTTTTCTATGCATATTATGTGTGCTCCTGCATTAGTGTGTGTATATATGTTTGTAACTCTATCTCTGCATCTCTGAGCAATGTGAACTCTTTTGTTTTGGGGTGAATTATTGAAATGGGGTTCAAAGCCACTCTCCCTCCCTCCCTCTCCCTCTGTCTGTCCCACTTTTGTTTAAAGTGATACAATGCCACATTCTGCTGGTCTGCTTTCGGACTTTTCAATCCTTTCTCACACATAAGATTATATGGAAGAGTAAGTTACTAAACATTGCATTTTACAGGAAGTGTGTGCGTGCGTGCGTCAATGTATGTCTGCCTCTGTGTGCATGTCTGTGTGTCTGTGTTTGTGTGTGTCGGTGTGTACATGTCTCTGTGTATCTCTGTGCGCCTGTGTGATAATATATGAGTTTGTATTGTGTGTGTGTGCCTTTGTATCTGTGATTCTGCGTGCGTGAAAGGAATGTGGGTGCCTGTGTGTAGGGTATTGTTGGCACCTGCGTGTTTGTGTTTATGTGCCTGCGTGTCGGTTTGTAAGTGTGTTTTCTATGTGGTTTGAGTCATTGTGTGTATGCCTCGGTCTGTGTACCTGTGTATGTGCATATAATTGTATATCCGTATGCCTGTGTATGTGTGTCTGTGTTTGTGTCTGTGTGTGTTTCTTGCGCATGTATGTACGTGCATGATTGTTTTTGCATGTCTGCATGTGTGTTAGCTGCGTGTCTGGCTGAGTGTGTCTGTCCGTGTATGAGCGTACGTGTGCATTTGTGGGGAGTGTGGGTGTCTGTGTGTTAGTGTATATGTCTGTTTGAGTGTGTATGTCTGTCTGTCTGTGTGCGTGTCTGTGTGTGAGTGTATGAGTTGTGTGTGGGAATGTGGGTGCCTGTGTGTGTTAGTGTGTCTGCATGTTTGAGTGTGTATGCCTGGCTGTCTGTGTCTGTGTGTGTCTGTATGTGAGCGTATGTGGGTGTGTGTGGGCACTGTGGGTGTCTCTGTGTGGGGAGTGTGGATGTTTTCGTATGTGGGAAGCTTGGCTGTCTTTGTGTTTGTGTGTGTGTCTCTGTGTGTGTTTCTGTGTCTCTGTGTGCATTTGTATCTGTGTCAAAGAGTGTGGTGCTGGAAAAGCATAGGATTTCAGGCAGCATCCAAGGAGATGGAGAGTTGAAATTTCGAGCATAATGAGGTTTGTGGACCAAGTGGGCTGAAGGATAAATGGGACGGGCTGGTGCTTGGGGGAAGGTAGCTGGGAAGGTAACGATTAAATGAAGATGGGGTGAAGGTGATCGGTCGGAGCAGAGGGTGCAGTGGATAGTGGGAATGAAGATGGACAGGTAGTACAGTTCAAGAGGGAGGTGCTGAGTTGGAAGGTTGGATCTGGGATAAGTTAAGGTGGGGGGAAATGAGGAAACGTGTGAAACCTGTGGGGCTGTGTGTGTTGTGCTGGTGTGTGTGTGTCTGCGTGAGTGCATGCGTATGTGTGCGTGCATGTATATATGTCTGCATGAGTGTAAGCATGTGTGTGTGTCATGGGCGTGTGTATGTCGCTTTGTGTCTGTGTGGCTCTCTGCGTCTGGGTGTGTGTGTGTCAGGTGTGTGTGTTTGTATGTCTCTGTATAAGCGCGTTGTCGGGTGGCTATGAGTATGTGTATCTGTGTGTGAGTGTCTGTGTTCAGCTGTATATGTCTGTGCATACGTGTCTGTGTGTGGGTGCGCGTTTGTACTGGCGCGTAAGTGTGTGTGGAGGGTGGCTATGAGTATTGTGTATCTGTGCGTGAGTGTCTGTGTGCAGCTGCATGTGTGTGTGTGCATATATGTGTGTTGATGGTGCTCTCAGTTTGGATGGTGCTGTGAGCTGATACTCTACGTCTGTACTTCCTAAACCGAATCCCTATGATTTTCGCCCTCCACTACCACCTCCACAGTGGTGTGGAGAGACCAACAGAGACTGACAGCAACAGAAAGCTCGGCAAGTCTGTCAGCATCTGTGGACAGAAATGAAAGTTAATTTTTTGGTTTGAGTACCCCTTCCCCAGAAACTCATGTTAGGTGGATAGTACATCACATTAACACCACAGAAACTGCCAGACTCGCCCCACACTGATACACACAGATAAACACACACAAACACAGAGGCATAGAGACACTCACTCATACACTGACACTAATACAGACATGGAGTGACTGTCAGTATTTCTGTTGCTCCGGTAACTTTTTCAATATATCACTTGCTCTCTCTGGTGTGTGTCAGTTTTTTTCAGTCTGTTCTTGGGGAGTATGTTCGTAATGCACCTGTTCACACTCGTGAGTGAGTCAGTATTTATGTGTGGAGTGTGATTGTAGGACAATTTCAATGCCTGCAGAAACCAAACCTGGAAGAACTGTAAAGTGTGTGGAGGTCAGTGTGGAACTCCAAAATTGCAGTGACAAATTGGTGTAGCGTCCTGTTTTATGGCAGATAAGCATCAATGCAGAGCAGTGTGAGATGATGTACTTTGGTAGGATAAACATTGAAAGACAATATAAAACGCCTGTACCGTTATAAATGGGGTGCAGGAGCACAGGATGTTCGATGTACATGAGGACAGATTATTGAACATGGCAGGACAAGTGAGGAGAGCAGTAAATGTTACAGATTATTTTCAGTATCTGAGCTTTTTACAGGAGGAGGTATAGGAGGGAGCCTCCGTAATTCCATCCTGGGAGGTGGTGGTGACGATGTGTTGTGAGCCCACCCTCCTGCCCACTGAGACGGTGGGATTTCCATTTGTACCAGCCCGACACAAAAGAGAGATGGCATCAGGGCCACAGCTTCAAAGTTGCGCCGGGAGGAAACGGAGCTGCCGGTGGGTTTAACGTGAGAATTGCCCTTCACTAAACATTGCTCCTTACTCAGTCGGTGGATATTTCAGAATCTCCACACGAGGCATCCCGGTCCTCTCCGACTCGTACCCACGGTCCTCCCCACGTGGTGGGGGGGAGGGGGGCAGAATGAGGGAACGGATATCGGGCACTCCACCACCCGGCTTGGCACTTTCTATTCTATTCCAGGATGTTTCTCCTGGAACGGGACAAAGGGAGGGAGGGAGGGAGTGAAGGTTGCAGTGGGTAGCCCTGCTCTTAGTGCTGGTGTAGGTTTGGTAGGGAATATGGTGAGGTGTCAGGAGGGAGTCAGCCCATAGTGTAATGTCCATGCTGTGTTATTAGTGTGGGTGGTATAGTGGAGGGGAAATTGGGAGAGAGACAGAGAGGGAGAGAAGGTGCACTCGTGACAGTGGTGCAGCATGAGCCATTGTTTGGTGGTCGTTGCTATAACAGATACTATATCAGGGGTGCTGGAAGAGCACAGCAGTTCAGCAGCATCCGAGGAGCAGGAAAATCAATGTTTCAGGCAAAAGCCCTTCATCAGCATTACAAGCAGAGAGCCTGAAGGGTGGAGGGATAAGTGAGAGGAAGGTGGGATGGGGAGAAAGTGGTATAGAGTGCAATAGGTGAGTGGATGAAGGTGATAGGTCGGGGGGTGAGGGTGGAGTGGATAGGTGGAAAAGAAGATAGGCAGGTAGGACAAGTCAGGACATGGGGACAGTGCTGAGCTGGACGTTCAGAACTTGGGTGAGGTGGGGGAAGGGGAAATGAGGAAAATGTTGAAGTCCACATTGATGCCCTGGGGTTGAAGTGTTCCGAGGCGGAAGATGAGGCGTTCTTCCTCCAGGCGTCTGGTGGTGAGAGAGCGGCGGTGAAGGAGGCCCAGGAACTCCATGTCCACGGCAGAGTGGGATGGAGAGTTGAAATGTTGGGCCACAGGGCAGTGTGGTTGATTGGTGCGGGTGTCTCGGAGATGTTCCCTAAAGCGCTCTGCTAGGAGGCGTCCAGTCTCCCCAATGTCGAGGAGACCGCATCGGGAGCAACGGATACAATAAATAATATTGGTGGATGTGCAGGTAAAACTTTGATGGATGTGGAAGGCTCCTTTATGGCCTTAGATGGAAATGAGGGTGGAGGTGTGGGCGCAGGTTTTGCAATTCCTGCGGTGGCAGGGGAAAGTGCCAGGATGGGAGGGTGGGTCGAGGGAGGGCGTGGACCTGACCAGGTAGGCACAGAGGGAACGGTCTTTGCGGAAGGCGGAAAGGGGTGGAGAGGGAAATATATCCGTAGTGGTGGGGTCCGTTTGGAGGTGGCGGAAATGTCGGTAGATGATTTGGTTAATGCCAAGGTTGGTGGGGTGGAAGGTGAGCACCAGGAGCGTTCTGTCCTTGTTACGGTCGGAGGGGAGGGGTCTGAGGGTGGAGGTGCGGGATGTGAACGAGATGCATTGTAGGGCTCCTTTAATCATATGGGAAGGGAAATTGCGGTCTCTAAAGAAGGAGGTCATCTGGTGTGTTCTGTGGTGGAACTGGTCCTCCTGGGAGCAGATACGGTGGAGGCGGAGGAAATGGGAATACGGGATGGCATTTTCGCAGGAGGCAGGATGGGAAGAGGTGTAATCCAGGTAGCTGTGGGAGTCGGTGGGTTTGTAAAAAATGTCGGTATCAAGTCTGTCGTAATTAATGGAGATGGCGAGGTCCAGGAAGGGGAGGGAGGTGTCAGAGATGGTTCAGGTAAATTTAAGGTCAGGGTGGCATGTGTTAGTGAAGTTGATGAATTGTTCAACCTATTCGTGAGAGCACAAGTTGGCTCCAATGCAGTCATCAATGTAGCGGAGGAAGAGGTGGGGATTGGTGCCAGCGTAATTACAGAAGATCGACTGTTCTACGTAGACAACAAAGAGACTGGCATATCTAGGGCCCATACGGGTGCCCATGGCTACCCATTGGTCTGAAGGAGTGGGAGGATTCGAAGGAGAGATTGTTAAGGGTGAGGACCACTTCGGCCAAGAGAATGAGAGTGTCGGTGGAAGGGTAGTGTTGGGGACGTCAGGAGAGGAAGAAACGGAGGGCTTGGAGGCCCTGGTCATGGCGGATGGAGGTGTAAATGGACCGGATATCCATGGTGAAAGTGAGGCATTGGGGGCCGGGGAAACGGAGGTCTTGGAGGAGGTGGAGGGCGTGGGTGGTTTCTCGAACGTAAATGTGGATTTCCTGGACAAGGGGGGATAGGACAGTGTCGAGGTATGTAGAAATGAGTTCAGTGGGGCACAAGCATGCTGAGGCAATGGGTTGGCCAGGGTGGTCAGGCTTGTGGATTTTGGGAAAGAGGTAGAACCAGGCAGTGAGGGGTTCTCGGTCTATGAGGTTGGAAGCTGTGGGTGGGAGATCTCATGAGCTGATGAGGTTCTGTATTGTCTGGGAGATGTTGGTTTAGTGATGGATGTGGGGTCATGGTCGAGGGGGCGGTAGGAAGAGGTGTCCTTGAGTTGGCGTTTGGCTTCAGCTGTGTAGAGGTCAGTGAGCTAGACTAACACTGCGCCCCCTTTATCTGATGGCTTGATGGTGAGTTTGGGATTGGAGCAGAGGGATTGGAGAGCTGTGCATTGTGAGGGTGAGAGGTTGGAGTGGGGGAGAGAGGTAGACAGGTTGAGGCGGTTAATGTCCCAGCGGAAGTTGGAAATGAAGAGTTCAAGGGTAGGTAATAGGCCAGCGCAGGGTGTCCAGGTGGATGCAGTGTGTTGGAGGTGGGCGAAGGGGGTCCTCAGAAGGTGGGCAGGAGTCCTGATTGTGAAAGTAAGCTCGGAGGCGGAGGCGGCGGAAGAAGTGTTCGACGTCACGGTAGTGTATTCATTTCATTGAGGCGTGGACTGAGGGGGCTGAAGGTGAGTCCTTTGCTGAGGACTGATCGTTCGTCCTCAGTGAGTGGAAGGTCTGGAGGGATGGGAGGCAAGGCTTGGAGCTGGGATCTGGTGTGGGTGTGCAGCTGGGAGTGAGGGCGGAGCCTGTAACTGGAGTGCGTGTGGTGGTGGGGGAATGGGGGTGGAGTCATGAGCAGAAGTCGTGTTCCCCTCAGGGTTCTGGGGGCGGGGATGGTGACAGTGGGATCTGTGGGGAGCGTGTCAGCAGAATGCCGATGAGTGGCATTGTTGGGGGTGGAAGTGGTGGTGACCTCGGCAGTGGCGGGGCAGAAGTCCATGAGTGTGTGACATCAGCAATGATGTGGGGGTGGAAGTGATACCAAGTGTCGTGGATGAGGAATTGTGAGGGGCGGAAGTGGCTGTGGGAGTGGACATGATGGGGGCAGAAGTGACATCATCAATCAGCGTGGGGATGGTAGCTGCAGCAGCCGCATGGCTAATGGCGTCTGAATAGTTCCAGAGGCCAGGGGAATCTATGGGAATGTTTGAGGAGTGCTCGTTATAGAGGTGGGTAGATAAAAGTTTGTTGTACTTACAGTTTTTGATGTTTGAGATGGATTGAAATACTGTTGTTGAGAGTATGAATGCTCCTGAGGATGGAGTACAGAGTGGGTCCTTTGCAATTCTGAGAGAGTGTGGCCCTGAGCTGAGGCAGGGCTGACTGTAGAGTTGGTAGGTGCTGGCGCATTGCTGCAAGCGTGGAGTGGAGGATCCTGAAGGAGAACCATTGCTGGTGTTTTTGTATCTGTAGTCTGTACTGTTTGTCCTGTTCGGGTCCGAACTCTGCTGGTTTAAAGGTGGTCCGGAGTCCGTGTGGGATGAGTTGGTTACGGAGGCAGGCACTGAGGAAGCAAATGTGGCTGTGGTACCGAGTTTGTTTCACAACATTTTTGAAGAGCTTCATGGCAGAAGAAATGACCTGGGAGTTGCAGTGGGAGAGGGACTCCCTGAAATTCTTGTCGAGAGAGGAGTAAAACTTCTTCCAGGCAGGTATCCTTACAAGAGGATTCGCAGTAGGGTTAAAATCAACGTGGTAAAAACAATGCCTGCAGATGCTGGAAATGAGATTCTGGATCAGTGGTGCTGGAAGAGGTCTCCTCTATATTGCGGAGACTGGGCACCTCCTAGCACAGCGCTTTAGGGAACATCTCCGAGACACCCGCACCAATCAACCACACCGCCGTGTGGCGCAACATTTCAACTCCCCTCCCACTCTGCCGAGGGCATGGAGGTCCTGGGCCTCCATCACCGCCGCTCCCTCACCACCAGACGCTTGGAGGAAGAACGCCTCATTTTCCGCCTCGGAACACTTCAACCCCAGGGCTTCAACGTGGACTTCAACAGCTTCCTCATTTCCCCTTCCCCCACCTCATCCTAGTTTCAAACTTCCAGCTCAGTACTGTCCCCATGACTTGTCCGGACTTGTCCGACTTGCCTAGCTCCTTTTCCACCTATCCACTCCACACTTTCCTCCCTGACCTCTCACCTTCATCTCTTCCCCCACTCACCCATTGTACTCTATGCTACTCTCTCCCCACCCCCACCCTCCCCTAGCTTATCTATGCACGCTTCAGGCTCACTGCCTTTATTCCTGATGAAGCGCTTTTTCCCGAAACGTCGCTTTTGAAGCTCCTTGGATGCTGCCTGGACTGCTGTGTTCTTCCAGCACCACTGATCCAGAGACAGAGACAGACAGACCGAGAGAGGGAGACAGCGAGAGAGTCAGGCAGACGGAGACAGAGAGAAAGAGACAGAGAGAGAGAGCACGGGAGATACAGCGACAGAGAGAGACAGACAGACAGAGAGAAAGTGTGTGCGAACGAGAGAGTGTGCATGTGCGAACGCGCGAGAGAGCGTGTGAGGGGATGAGAGAGAGAGGGCGATTATGCGAGAATGTGTGTTGGTGCAAGAAAGAGTGTGCGTGAGAGTGTGTGTGAGAGTGTGTGTTGGTGGAAGAAAGAGTGTGTGTGTGGGTGAAAGAAAGAGTGAGTGTGTGTGTAAGAGAAAGAGAGTAGATGTGTACGAGAGTGTGTGTGGGTGCAAGAGAGAGTGTGTGTGTGTAAGAGAAAGAGGGTGCATATGTGCGAGAGTGTGTGTGGGTGCAAGAAAGAGTGAGTGTTTGTGTGTAAAAGAAAGAGAGTGTGGAGGGAGAGAGGGAGTG
>NC_057717.1:14364504-14370966 GCF_004010195.1 Chiloscyllium plagiosum
GTCTGTGTGTGTCTGTGTCTGTGTGTGTCTGTCTGTGTGTGTGTCTGTGCCTGTCTGTCTGTGTCTTGTCTTTGTGTGTGTGTTTGTGTGTGTCTGTTTGTGTGTCTGTGTCTATGTCTGAGTGCGTGTGTCTGTGCGTGTGCGTGTGTGTCTGTGTGTGTGTGTGTCTGTCTGTGTGTGTGTGTGGGGGGGTGAAGGCAGGGGAGCAGAGAGGGTAAAATGTGGGAGTTGAGGGGCAGGCACGGGATCCATGATTTAAATTCCCAAGCTCTGCCAATATTTTTGAGAAAGGGAAAAGAAATAAAAGATTTAAAATCAAGTTAGCAATGGCTGAATGTGGAAAAGGACAGGGACAGACAGAAACACAGAGAAAGAGAGAGAGAGAGTAAGTAAGAGAAACAAACACGGGGACAGAAAGAGAGAGACAGAGAGAGACAGCCAGAGACACAGAGAAGAGAGAGACACAGGGACAGAGAGAAAGAGACACAGAGTGGGACACAAAGGGACAGAGAGAAAGCGAGAGAGACAGACACACCCACAGGAACAGAGAGAAAGAGACTGAGAGAAAGTGAGTGACAGAGAGAAACACACACACAGACGGTCAGACAGGGACAGAGACAGAGATTAATTTTGGGAATCACACAGACAGCAGGAAAATCCCAAGAAAACCTCAGCAAATATCCCCCTCTCAATTCCCAGCCTTGTGCGTGTGTATCTCAGGAAGCCTACCTACAGTCAGGCTCTGAGACGTTAGTGTGTGAATAATCTTTAATATTTTCAAACTGCACTGACACAACTAATAAGGCTTCAATAAATAGGGAGTTGTAGCAACTGGGAAAGATGACACTTTGTTGCCCCAGAATTAACACCTCAGTGGATAGCAAGATCCCACAAGGCTCCTGTCCTGGGAATTAACATGTCAATCAGACAGAGCCCTCCCCAGAGAGCAGACTGACAGACGATGCAACGTGTCAGAGAGGGCAGGGGTGAGCTCCACTAACCCCTCGCCCAGAATAAATGTGCGCAAGGAATTGGTCAGATTCATTTTCAAACCCTGTTCTCTCTCTGTCCTGTCCTGGGAATTAACATGTCAATCAGACAGAGCCCTCCCCAGAGAGCAGACTGACAGACGATGCAACGTGTCAGAGAGGGCAGGGGTGAGCTCCACTAACCCCTCGCCCAGAATAAATGTGCGCAAGGAATTGGTCAGATTCATTTTCAAACCCTGTTCTCTCTCTGTATGGAGAGTGAGAAGCCCTCCCTGTCTGGTTGAGACTGTGTGTGTGTGTGTGTGAGAGAGAGATAATGTTTCCAGCCTCTGGTTAATTGCTTTCTTATGATTTGTTTGTATTTTGATGTTGCTTTGAGGTTATAAAATGCATTGGGGATGGGGAAAGGGAGTGGTGGGATTGTATTTAAACTGGGATCTTGCTGTATAATTTTGTATCACACTGCTCTCGCTCCCCGGGCCCCCCACCAACTCTTCTTTCTTTTATCCCGAGGAACTTTTGTTGGGAAAGCAGGAACGTGAAGATCCAAAATTCCTGGGGGCCAGGAAAGCCTTGGACAAGAACAAACTCCGGGGGGAGCACGGGCCTGAGGCCTGTTGGCCAGGCTGCAGCCCGTGGGGCCCAGGTGAGTGTGGGTCTGTTTCTTCACCCGAGGTTTCACCTCCTCTGGGGGTGGGGTGGGGGTGGGAGCCTGCTTTGTCGTGGCCTCTGATTAACTGGAACCTGTCAGATCACGGGTTTGAAGTCTGGGGTTAAAGTAAGTGGGGCATTGGTGACACAAACAAGTGAAACCCCCAGGATCTGGGAGACGGAACTCCCTCAGCAGGGAATTGTAACCCAAAATATCTGACCCTCTGGAAATAATTGTCACACTCTCAGAGGAAAGTGGGTCATAGAGAGGGCAGGATGATCGAATTGGACATGGAGAGAAAGGGAGTGAGAGAAAGAAATGGAAAATGGTGAGAGCAAGAGAAACAGGAGAGAGGGGGCAGTGTGGGATTGTGAAAAAGCTGCAATATTTGATTCTGGGGTGACAGGAAATAATTAAACTCGAAATAAAAGGGGGGGGCAGTGTGAGATTGTGAAATAGCTGCAATATTTGATTCTGGGGTGACAGGAAATAACTAAACTGGAAATAAAAACAATCAGATTATCGAGCTTATGCAGCACTGTCACTTGTGGGATCATGCTGTGCGTCAATTGCCCTAATGCCAGGCAGTGAGTGGTTTAATCAGCTAACCCGTCATTTCAAAAACTATTCATCATGAAAACTCAACACATCACCCAACATGTTTGTGTTTGGATATTGCTGAGAAATTCTCTGTCTCACTGAGAGGGGAAAACGTGGGATCTTGCTGTGCTATCTCCCTGAGAAAGATTTTCCTGCTCAGCCTTCCCACTCATGTTGCCTCTTTCCTCCCAAAGGGATCTTCCTGGCCACTTGAGGATTTGAAAAGAGTGTGTTTGGGAGCAGAAAACCTTTAGACAAGAGCTTTCTCCAGAGGGAGAACGCAGTCCTGAGGCCTGTTCGACAGGCTGCAGCCTGTTTGGCCCTGGTGAGTTTTGTCTGTGTATTACCCAGAGGTTTAATCTCCTCTCTCAGGGGAGGTGTCTGGCTTTTAACGGGGACCTCTGGTTAACCGGGTCCTGTCAGATTGCAGCCTTGTCGTTTTTGAACAGGTTTGAAGCCTGGGGCGAAGGTAACTGGGATCTTGGGATTTGTCACAAATACGTCAACCCTTAACCAGCAACACCCACGATGTGTGTGTGGTTAGATTGCTGTTTTTGAGATCTTGTTGTGCGTGTCTGTTTATTAATGTTTCTAGCCTCTGGTCAACTGCTCTGCGGTGATGTTTGTGTATTTCAATGTCGCTGTGATTGTCAGCAATTCATTAATTCTGCAATAATTCATCAATTCTGAGCCAGTGTCACAGGGTCACGTGGGAGATTGAAGAAGGCAGAGAGCTGTGGGATCTTGCTGTACTTTTGGTGCCACTGTTGTATTTTATTTCAAATTGATTTGTTTCTATTTCTCAATGTGTCCCCCCCGGGGTTGAGGAGGAGATTGGATCCAGGAGCTGAAACTCGGGACGATGCAGAGACAAAGAGAATTAAATCATTTAGCCGTGAGGAATCATCAGACACACAGAGAGAGTATAATCAGAGAATGTTCTGTCTCCTTGTCGTTCATTTACACACACAGTCACACATTGGGAAAAGAATGGTGGGGTTCAGGCTGTCTCTGGGATTTTTACCACAAGGGAGGGTGTTCTGGTCTGGCCTGGGGGAGACAAAGGGGTGAAAGATGCAGCGGGAGCTGCTGCACAGTCTTATTCCACAGATGTCACTGCCTCCCTCTTTCACTCCAGCTCCAGGGACAGAGGGAGGGGTGGAGGGGGAATGGGGGTGTGAAGGGAGCGAGAGACAGACAGGCAGACAGACAGAGAGTAGTGAAGGAGTGCGCTGACTGTCCCAGTGGAAGGTTCATTGGTTTAAAATGGATTTGAGGCCTTGGGATTGTGGCACAAACTGGTTACACCCCCAGGGTCTGAGAGGAAGGACTCCCGGAGGAGGGAATGAATACCTTAACATGAGAATCTCTCTCCAAAGCCCCATTGTAATGTCAGAGTCATGTGCATAGCCCAGGGGGATAAAATGTGAGAAATCTGAGAGACAGAGAGAAAGATCTTCAAGCTGGAGACAGCTAAAGGGGGGAACACAGAGGAAGAGATTTCAGAGATAGACGGAGAGAAGGGAGGAACAGAGACATCTCGGAGATGGAGAGGGTAAGAGGGGGAACATAGAGAGGGAGGAAAGAGGCATCAGAGATGGATACAGCGAGAGAGAACAGAGAGAGATCTCAGATGGAGAGAGCATAAAACGGGGATCAGAGAGTGCAGGGCACAGAGAAGGAAGGGGGAAATGTTTGGAATTTGTTCAACAGGAGGATTGCTCCCTCTTCTCCAGGAGACAGAATAAAACCCTGAACCAGCATTAGGAACACGCACGATCTGTTTGTGGTTACACGGCTGCTTGTGGGATCTTGCTGTGTGTGGTTCAAGCATGCATCTGGTTAAAAGCTCGATGGTGATCTTTATATTTCGATGATGGCGATGCCAGTGTTGGACTGGGACAACACCAGGTTATAGTGTAGCAGGATTCCCCGAAAGCGAGTGCTTCCAGGGAAACCTGTCGGGACTATAACCTGAGGTTGTGTGATGTTTAACGTTATATATCGATATATATATATAGACACAGAGGGAGGGAGGGGAGGAGGGGATTATGTGTTTTTTGGGGGGGTGCTTGTGAGGGTCCTGTTGTATTTGGATGGAGAAAGAACACTGCATTAAAAGAGATCCTCTTTTTAATCTGTCATTCAATCCAATGCTGTTAGGGGGGAAGTGAGGGGGGGAGTCGAGTGGGGGTGCAAAGTCGAAGGGGGGGAAGTCGAGGAGGGGAAGTCGAGGGGCGGACGTCGAGGGAGGGAACGTCGGGGGGAAGTCGAGGGTGGGGAGGTCGGGGGAAGTCGAGGGGGGACACAGAGAAAAAAGCGACAGAGAGAAAAAGGGACAGAGAGAGAGATAGAAAAGGGACAGAGAGAGAGAGAAAATGGACAGAGAGCGAGAAAAGGGACAGAGAGAGAGAAAAGGGAGAGAGAGAAAAAAAGGAACAGAGAGAAAGAGAGAGAGAAAAGGGACAGAAAGAGAGAAAGGGACAGAAAGAGGGATAGCCCACTCACTCTCTTGACCTTCATCTCTCTTTCTCTTTCTCCCTCTCTCTCGCTCCCTTGCGCCCCTCTCTCGCCACCCCCTCCCTTTCTCGACCCTTTCTCTCTCTATATATCTCTGTTTCGACCCCTCTCTCTTTCCCTCTTTCGACCCTGTATCATTTCACTCTTTGACCCGCTATCTCTTGCCCCCATCTCTCACCGTGTGTCTCTCTCTCTCTCACCCCCTCAATCTCTCTCTCTCTCCACCCTCTATCTCTCTCCTCCCCTATCTCTCTCGCCCCTTTTGTCTCTCTCCTGGCCCCCTCTCTTGGTCTTTCGAGCTCTCTTTCCCTCTCACTTGCGCTCTCCCTCTCGCTCCCTCTCTGTTTCGCTCCCTCTCTGTCTTGCCCACTCTCCGTTTCAGTCCTTCCCTCCGTCTCGCTCCCGCCCTCTGTCTCGCACCCTCCCTCCCTCAGTCTCACTCCCCCTTCCCTGCGTCTCTCTCTCGCCCCTCATCTCCTTCTGTCTCTCTCTCTCCGCCTTCTCTCACTCTCGATGCCCCTCCCTCCGTCTGTGTCTCTCTCTCCCCACTTCCCTCCGTTTCTCTTTGATTGAATCTCTCTCCACCCTCCAACCCTCACTCTCTGTCTGATGCAATTTGTCTCCCTGGTTCTTCCCTTTCCCCCTGACGTGGTGAGAGAGAGTGTGTGCAGACAGAGGCGGGGGTGCGGGGGGGCGGGGGAGAAATGAGGAGAAAGAGTAGGGGAGAGGAAATGGGGAGGCCAGGTTGGAGTCGGCGGAACAGAGGGAGTGAAAACCAGCTCCTGAGCTCAGAGAGCGGTGCCCTCCCCTACCCTGAGGACCAGGACTTGGGGCTGAGTCTGTCTCTCTCCAGCTCAACTTGTCCAACACAAAGACACACAACAAAATCGGTCACTCTGCTGCTCGGCACACTTTAATGAACATTTTTATTGATTATAAATGGAAGTGATGGATACAGTCAGTGAGATGGTGCCTTTTCGCACTGGCCCCTGAGTTGTGAGAAACATTGAAATATTTCCCTGTAACCCCTCTGGGGGATAAGGATGGACAAACCAGCGCTACCCTCAGTCTGTTACCATAGCGGCAGGCTGCGCCATTGCTGAAACACTGAACTGAAATGAGAAAATCCCGGATGGATTGCTTAATGAGGGAATTTGATTGATGGATGGATTTGGGTGAAGGGATATTTCAGCACATTCTTCAACTGCCGCCTGAACTTAGTCTGGGTCACGGCATAAATCGCAGTGTTTGTGCAGCAACTGAGGAGCTGCAGCATGAAGCCCAATTCCCGCACAAAGGGATCGAGATGCACAGACTCATACCCAATCAAATACATCCGTCTCCATAATGAAAACAGCATTAACGTTGACCATAACAGGATGAAATTGGCCGAGATCACAAACAGTAAAATGATGGATTTTTTTCGGTTTCTCATTTCAGTGTCAGACTGAGCGTCCCCATTGGTGTGAGCGCAGAGTCTCCTGCGGGCTCTGCTGGTCATTAAAATGTTTCTGACGGTGAGAACATTGAGCAGCAGAATCAGGACAAATGGGACACACGGGGTTAGAATGTGGTGGAGGACCTCGATTGTGACCCAGACACTGGAGTCACGAACAGCGAATGTTACAAAACAAAACCACGGGCGGTTCCCGAGGTAATACCGGGCTGTGAGCATAAAATACCAGGAAATGTCCTTCAAAT
>NC_057717.1:14371466-14374203 GCF_004010195.1 Chiloscyllium plagiosum
ATTGATAAATGAGTGTAAGGGGGTCAAGGTGATTGTGATGGGGTGAGTGTGAGGGCATCATGTTGACTCTGATGGAATGACTGTGAGGAGGTCAGAGTGACGGTGATGGAGTGAGTATTAGGGGGTCAATGTGACGGTGATAAATGAGTGTGAGGGGGTCAGTGTGACGATGATAAATGAGTGTGAGTGGGTCAGGGTCATGGTGATGGAGTGAATGTGAGAGGGTCAGGGTGATATTGATAAATAAGTGTAAGGGGGTCAAGGTGACGGTGATGGAGTGAGTGTGATGGCATCATGTTGACTCTGATGGAGTGACTGTGAGGAGGTCAGAGTGACGGTGATGGAGTGAGGGTGAGGAAGTCAGTGTGACTGTGATGGAGTGAGTGTTAGGGGGTCAATGTGACTGTGATCGAGTGAGTGTGAGGGATTCAGCGTGACTGTGGTGGAGTGAGTGTGAGGGGGTCAGTGTGACTGTGATGGAGTTAGTGTGAGGGGTGTCAGGGTGACGGTGATGGAGTGATTGTGGGAGTGCCATCGTGACATTGATGGAGTGAGTGTGAAAGGGTCAGGGTGACTGTAATGGTGTGAGTGTGAGTGGGTCAGGGTGACGGTGATGGAGAGAGTGTGAGGGGGGTCAGTGTGACTGCGATTGAATGAGTGTGACGGGGTCAGGGTGACGGTGATTGAGTGAGTATGAGGAGGTCAGTGTAACTGTGATGGAGTGAGTGAGAGGGGGTCAGTGTGACTGTGATGGAGTGATTGTGAGGGGGTCAGCGTGACGGTGGTGGAGTGAGTGTGAGGTGGTAAGGGTGACAGTGATGAAGTGAGTGTGAGGGGGTCAGGGTGACGCTGGTGGAGTGAGTGTGAGGGGATCGGTGGAACAGTGATGGAGGGAGTGTGAGGAGGACAGGGTGACAGTGATGGTGGGAGTGTGATGGGGTCAGTTTGACGATGATGAAGTGAGTGTGAGGGGGTAAGGGTGACAGTGAGAAATGAGTGTGAGTGGGTCAGGGTGACGGTGATGGAGTGAGTGTGAGCGGATCGGTGTGATACTGATGGAGGGAGTGGAAGGGGGTCAGCGTGACGTTGATCGAGTGAGTGTGAGGGGGTCAGTGTAACGATGATAAATGAGTCTTAGGGGGTCAGGGTGACTGTGATGGGGTGAGTGTGATGGGGTCAAGGTGACAGTGATAAATGAGTGTGAGGGGGTCAGTGTGACGTTGATGGAGTGAGTGAGTGGGAGTCATGTTGACTGTGATGGAGTGAGTGTTAGGAATTCAGTGTGTCGGTGATGGAGTGAGTGTGAGGGGGCCAGTGTGACTGTGATGGAGTGAGTGTGAGGTGGTCAATGTAACTGTGATGGAGTGAGTGTGAGGGGGTCAGGGTGAGGGTGATGGAGTGATTGTGAGGGGATCAGTGTGACTGTGATTGAGTGAGTGTGAGGGGGTCAGGGTGTCAGTGATGAAGTGAGTGTGAGGTGGTCAGGATGACGCTGATGGAGTGAGTGTGAGGGGATCGGTGTGACAGTGATGGAGGGAGTGTGAGTGGGTCAGAGTGACGGTGATGGATTGAGTGTGAGGGTGTCAGGGTGACTGTGATGGAGTGAGTGTGAGGGGGTCAGTGTCACTGTGGTGGAGTGAGTGTGACGGGGTCAGTGTGACATTGCTAAATGAGTGTGAGGAGGTCAGTGTGACGGTGTTGGAGTGAGTGTGAGGAGGTCAGTGTGACTGTGATGGAGTGTGTGTGTGGGGGTCAGGGTGACGCTGATGGAGTGATTGTGAGGGGATCAGTGTGACTGTATGGAGTGAGAGTGAGGGGGTCAGGGTGAGTGTGATGGTGTGATTGTGAATGTGTCAGGTTGACAGGGAAAGAGTGAATATGAGGGCGTCAGTTTGACGGTGATTACTGAGTGTGGGGCGTCAGTGTGACCGACATGGAGTGAGTGTGAGGGTGTCAGCGTGAAGCTGATGGAGTGAGTTTAATGGGGTCAGTGTGACGAAGATGGAGTGAGTGTGAGGGGGTCTAAGTGAAGGTGATGGAGTGAGTAAGATGGGGTCAGGGTGACGGTGGTGGAATGAGTGCGAGGGGGTCGGTTTGACCGTGAAGGAGTGAGTGTGAGGGAGTCAGGGTGACATTGCTAAATGAGTGTGAGGAGGTCAGTGTGACTGTGATGGAGTGAGTGTGAGGAGGTCAGTGTGACTGTGATGGAGTGAGTCTGAGGGGGTCAATGTGACTGTGATGGAGTGAATGTGAAGTGGTCAGGGTGACGGTGATGGAGTGAGTGTGAGGGTGTCTGTGTGTCGGTGATGGAGTGAGTGTGAGGGGGTCAGTGTGACTGTGATTGAGTGAGTGTGAGGGGGTCATCAGTGTGACAGTGACAGAGTGAGTGTGAGGAGGTCAGTGTGACTGTGATGGAGTGAGTGTGAGGGGATCAGTGTGACTGTTATTGAGTGAGCGTGAGGGGGTCAGCGTGACTGTGATGGAGTGAGTGTGAGTGGGTCAGGGCGACAGTGATGAAGTGAGTGTGAGGCGGTCAGGGTGACGATGATGGTGTGAGCGTGAGGGGATCGGTGTGACAGTGATGGAGGGAGTGTGAGTGGGTCAGAGTGACGGTGATGGATTGAGTGTGAGGGTGTCAGGGTGACTGTGATGGAGTGAGTGTGAGGGGGTCAGTGTGACTGTGATTGAGTGAGTGTGAGGGGGTCATCAGTGTGACAGTGATGGAGTGAGTGTGAGG
>NC_057717.1:14376104-14380072 GCF_004010195.1 Chiloscyllium plagiosum
ATGGTGGAATGAGTGTGAGGGGTTCAGTTTGACGGTGAAGGAGTGAGTGTGACGGGTCAGGGTGATGCTGATGGAGTGAGTGTGAGGGGATCGGTGTGACAGTGATGGAGGTTGTGTAAGGGGATCGTCGTGACGTCGATGGAATGAGTGTGAGGGGGTCAGTGTGACGATGATAAATTAGTGTGTGGGAGTCAGGGTGACCGAGATGGGGTGAGTGTGAGGGGTTCAGGGTGACGGTCTTGGAGTGAGTGTGAGGGTGTCATGTTGACTGTGATGGAGTGACTGTGAGGAGGCAAGTGCGACGGTGATGGAGTGAGGAAGAGGGTGTCAGGGTGACGGTCGTTTACTGAATGTGAGGGGGTCAGTTTGACGGTGAAGGAGTGAGTGTGAGGGGTCAGGGTGATGCTGATGGAGTGAGTGTGAGGGGATCGGTGTGACAGTGATGGAGGGAGTGTAAGGGGGTCATCGTGACGTTGATGGAGTGAGTGTGAGGGTGTCAGTGTGACGATGATAAATGAAGTGGTCAGGGTGACGGTGATGGAGTGAGTGTGAGGGGGTCTGTGTGTCGGTGATGGAGTGAGTGTGAGGGGGTCAGTGTTATTGTGCTTGAGTGAGTGTGAGGGGGTCATCAGTGTGACAGTGATGGAGTGAGTGTGAGGAGGTCAGGGTGACGGTGATGTAATGTGAGTGAGGGCGTCACGGTGACGCTGATGGAGTGAGTGTGAGGGGATCAGTGTGACAGTAATGAAGTGAGTGTGAGGGGGTCAGGGTGACGCTGATGGAGTGAGTGTGAGGGCATCGGTGTGACAGTGATGGAGGGAGTGTGAGGGGTCAGGGTGAGAGTGAGAAATGAGTCTGAGTGGGTCAGGGTGACGGTAATGGAGTGAATGTGAGGGGGTCAGTGTGACGATGATAAATGAAGTGGTCAGGGTGACGGTGATGGAGTGAGTCTGAGGGGGTCTGTCTGTCGGTGATGGAGTGAGTGTGAGGGGGTCCGTGTTACTGTGATTGAGTGAGTGTTAGGGGGTCATCAGTGTGACAGTGATGGAGTGAGTGTGAGGAGGTCAGGGTGACGGTGATGGAGTGTGAGTGAGGGGGTCACGGTGACGCTGATGGAGTGAGTGTGAGGGGATCAGTGTGACAGTAATGAAATGAGTGTGAGCGGGCCAGGGTGACGCTGATGGAGTGAGTGTGAGGGCATCGGTGTGACAGTGATGGAGGGAGTGTGAGGGGGTCAGGGTGATAGTGATGGTGGGAGTGTGATGGGGCAGGGTGACGATGATGGAGTGAGTGTGAGGGGGTCAGGGTGACAGTGAGAAATGACTGTGAGTGGGTCAGGGTGACGGTGATAAATGAATGTGAGTGGGTCAGAGTGACGGTGATGGAGGGAGTGTGAGGGTGTCAGGGTGACGGTGATGCACTGAGTGTGAGGGGGTCAGTGTGACTGTGGTGGAGTGAGTGTGAGGGGGACAGTGTGACTGTGATGGAGTTTGTGTGAGGGGATCGGTGTGACAGTGATGGAGGGAGTGTGAGTGTGTCAGGGTGACGGTGATGGAGGGGGTGTGACTGGCTCAGGGTGACGGTGATGGAGTGAGAGTGAGGGGTGAGGGTGACGGTGATGGATGAGACTGAGGGGGTCAGGGTGAGTGTGATGGAGTGAGTGTGAGAGGGTCAGGTTGAAGTGGTGGAGTTAGTGTGAGGGGGTCAGGGTGAGAGTGATGGAGTGAGTGGGAGTGGGTCAGGTTGACGGTGATGGATGGATTTTGACAGTGTGAGGGTGACGGTGATGGAATCAGTGTGCGGGGTCAGCGTGACGGAGATGGAGTGAGTGTGAGGGGGTCAGGGTGACAATAATGGAGTGAGTGTGAGAGGGTCAGGGTGAGGGTGATGGATTGATTGTGAATGTGTCAGGTTGACAGTGATAGAGTGAGTGTGAGGGGATCAGTTTGACGGTGATTGAGTGAGTGTGGGGGGTCAGTGTGACGGAGATGGAGTGAGTGTGCGAGTGTCAGTGTGACGCTGACGGAGTGAGTTTAATGGGGTCAGTGTTACGAAGATGGAGTGAGTGTGAGGGGGGTCAGGGTGACGGTGATGGAGTGAGTAAGATGGGGTCAGGGTGACGGTGTTGGAATGAGTGTGAGGGGTTCAGTTTGACGGTGAACGGGTGAGTGTGACGGGTCATGGTGATGCTGATGGAGTGAGTGTGAGGGGATCTGTGTGACAGTGATTGAGGGAATGTAAGGGGGTCATCGTGACGTTGATGGAATGAGTGTGAGGGGTTCAGGGTAACAGTGATAAATGAGTGTGAGGACGTCAGTGTGACGGTCTTGGAGTGAGTGTGAGGGTGTCATGTTGACTGTGATGGAGTGACTGTGAGGAGGCAAGTGTGATGGTGATGCATGAGTAAGAGGGTGTCAGGGTCACGGTGGTGGAATGAATGTGAGGGGGTCAGTTTGACGGTGAAGGAGTGAGTGTGAGGCGTCAGGGTGATGCTGGTGGAGTGAGTGTGAGGGGTCAGGGTGACGCTGAAGGAGTGAATGTGAGGGGATCGGTGTGACAGTGATGGAGGGAGTGTAAGAAGGTCATCGTGACGTTGATGGAGTGAGTGTGTGGGAGTCAGGGTGTCGGTGATGGGGTGAGTGTGAGGGCGTCAGTGTGACGGTGATGGAGTGAGTGTGAGGAGGTCAATGTGACTGTGATGGATTGAGTGTGAAGTGGTCAGGGTGACTGTGATTGAGTGAGTGTGAGGGGGTCTGTGTGTCGGTGATGGAGTGAGTGTGAGGGGGTCAGTGTGACTGTGCTTGAGTGAGTGTGAGGGGGTCATCAGTGTTACAGTGATGGAGCGAGTGTAAGGAGGTCAGTGTGACTGTGATGGAGTGAGTGTGAGGGGGTCAGTGTGACTCTGATGGAGAGAGTGTGAGGGTGTCAGTTTGACTGTGATGAAGTGAGTGTGAGATTTCAGGGTGACGGTGGTGGATTGAGTGTGAGGGTGTCAGGGTGACGCTGATGGAGTGAGTGTGAGGGGATCGGTGTGACAGTGATGGAGGGAGTTTGAGGGGGTCAGGGTGACAGTGATGGTGGGAGTGTGATGGGGTCAGGGTGACGATGATGGAGAGAGTGTGAGGGGTCAGGGTGAGAGTGAGAAATGAGTCTGAGTGGGTCAGGGTGACGGTAATGGAGTGAGTGTGAGGGGTTCAGGGTGACGATGATGGAGTGAGAGTGAGGGGTGAGGGTGACGGTGATAAATGTGTGTGAGTGGTTCAGGGTGACGGTTATAGAGTGAGCGTGAGTGGGTCAGGGGGACCTTCATGGTGTGAGTGTGAGGGTGTCAGGATGATGGTGATGGAGTGAGTGGGAGTGGGTCAGTTTGGCAGTGATGAAGGGAGTGTGAGAGTGTGAGGGTGACGGTGATGGAGTGATTGTGACAGGTCAGGGTGACTGTGATGGAGTGAGTGTGAGGGGGTCACTTTGACGGTGATTGAGTGAGTGTGCGGGTCAGTGTGTCGGTGATGGAGTGAGTGTGGAGAGTCAGTGTGACTGAGATGGAGTGAGTTTAATGGGGTCAGTGTGACGAAGATGGAATGAGTGTGAGGGGGTCTGAGTGACGGTGATGGAGTGAGTGTGAGGGGGTCAGTTTGACGCTGAAGGTGTGAGTATGACTGGTCAGGGTGATGCTGATGGAGTGAGTGTGAGGGAATTGGTATGACAGTGATGGAGGGAGTGTAAGGGGGTCATCGTGACGTTGATGGAGTGAGTGTGAAGGGGTCAGTGTGACGATGATAAACGAGGGTGTGGGGGTCAGGGTGACCGTGATGGGGTGAGTGTGAGGGGGTCAGGGTGACAGTGATAAATGAGTGTGAGGGGTTCAGTGTGACGGTCTTGGAGTAAGTGTGAGGGTGTCATGTTGACTGTGATGGAGTGACTGTGAGGGGGCAAGTGTGATGGTGATGGAGTGAGTGTGAGGGGTT
>NC_057717.1:14381991-14385199 GCF_004010195.1 Chiloscyllium plagiosum
GAGTGAGTGTGAGGGGGTCAGGGTGACGGTAATGGAGTGAGTGTGAGTGGGTCAGGGAGACTGTGACGGAGTGAGTGTGAGGGGGTCAGTGTGACTGTAATTGAGTGAGTGTGAGGGGATTGGCGTGACAGTGATGGAGGGAATGTGAGGGGGTCAGGGTGACAGTGATGGTGGGAGTGTGATGGGGTCAGGTTGACGATGATGGAGTGAGTGTGTGTGGGTCAGGGTGACGGTAATGGAGTGAGTGTGAGTGGGTCAGGGAGACTGTGACGGAGTGAGTGTGAGGGGGTCAGGGTGACGGTAATGGAGTGAGTGTGAGTGGGTCAGGGAGACTGTGACGGAGTGAGTGTGAGGGGGTCAGTGTGACGTTAATGGAGTGAGGGTCAGGGTGACGGTAATGGAGTGAGTGTGAGTGGGTCAGGGAGACTGTGACGGAGTGAGTGTGAGGGGGTCAGTGTGACGTTAATGGAGTGAGTGTGAGGGGTTCAGGGTGACGGTGATGCACTGAGTGTGAGGGGGTCAGTGTGACTGTGATGGAGTTAGTGTGAGCGGCTCAGGGTGACGGTGATGGAGTGAGGATCAGAGGGTCAGGGTAACATTGATGGAGTCAGTGTTAGAGGGTCAGGGTGACGGTTATGGATTGAGTGTGAGTGGGTCAGGGTGATAGTGATGGAGCGAGTGGGAGTGGGTCAGGTTAACGCTGATGGAGGGATTGTGAGAGAGTGGGGGTGACGGTGATAGAGTGAGTGTGACAGGTCAGTGTGACTGTGATGGAGTGAGTGTGAGGGGTCAGCGTGACGAAGATGGAGTGAGTGTGAGGGGGTCTGGGTGACGGTGATGGAGTGAGTAAGATGGGGTCAGAGTGATGGTGGTGGAATGAGTTTGAGGGGGTCAGTTTGACGGTGAAGGAGTGAGTGTGAGCGGTCAGTGTGACGCTGATGGAGTGAGTGTGAGGGGGTCAGTGTGACGATGATAAATGAGTATGAGTGTGTCAGGGTGACGGTGATGGAGTGAGTGTGAAGGGGTCAGGGTGACGTTGATAAATGAGTGTCAGGGGTCAGGATGACGGTGATGGAGTGAGTGTGAGGGCATCATGTTGACTCTGATGGAGTGACAGTGAGAAGGTCAGGGTGACGGTGATGGAGTGACTGTGAGTTTGTCAGGGTGATGGTGATGGAGTGAGTGTGAGTGGGTCAGTGTGACAGTGATAAATGAGTGTGAGGGGGTCAGGGTGACTTTGATGGAGTGAGTGGGAGTGGGTTAGCTTGACTGTGATGGGGTGAGTGTGAGAGTGCCAGGGTGACAGTGAAGGAGTGCTTGTGACTGGTCAGGGTCATGTGATGGAGCGAGTGTGAGGGGTCAGCGTGACGGAGATGGAGTGAGTGTAAGGAGGTCAGTGTGACGGAGATGGAGTGAGTGTGAGGGCGTCATGGTGACGGTGATGGAGTGAGTGTGACGGCGTCAGTGTGACGGAGATGGAGTGAGTGTGAGTGGGTTAGGGTGACGGTGATGGAGTGAGTGTCAGTGGGTCACAGTGACGGTGATGGAGTGATTGTGAGGGGATCAGGGCAGCGTTGACGGAGGGAGTGCGAGTGGTTCAGGGTGATAGTGATGGAGTGCATGTGAGGGTGTCAGGGTGACGCTAATAGAGTAAGTGTGAGAGGATCAGGGTGACAGTGATGGAGTGATCGTGAGGTGGTCAGGTTCACGATGATCGAGTGAGTGTGAGGGGTTCAGGGCAAAAGTGATGGAGTGATTGTGAGGCGTTCATGGCAACGGAGATGGAGTGAGTGCGAGTGGATCAGGGTGATGGTGATGGAGTGAGTGTGAGGGGTTCAGGGTTTTGGTGATGAAGCGAGTGTGAGAGGGTCAGGGTGACAGTGATAAATGAGTGTGAGGGGGTCAGGGTGACGGTGATGGAGTGAGTGTGAGGGGGTCAGGGTGACAGTGATAAATGAGTGTGCGGAGTCAGGGTGACGTTAATGGAATGAGTGTGAGGGGTGAGGGTGACGGTGATAAATGAGTGTGAGTGGGTCAGGGTGACGGTGATGGAGTGAGTGTTAGCTTGTCAGGGTGACTGTGATGGAGTGAGTGTGAGGGGGTCAGTGTGACTGTGATGGAGTGAGTGTGAGTGTTCAGGGTGACGGTGATGGAGTGAGTGTGTGAGGGTCAGGCTGACAGTGATGGAGTGATTGTGAGAGGGCCAGGGTGACGTCCATGGAGTGAGGGTGAGTGGGTCAGGGTGACTGTGATGGTGTGAGTGTGAGAGGGTGAGGGTGACAGTGATGGAGTGAGTGTGAAGGAGTCAGAGTGAGTGAGTGGGAATGGGTTAGCTTGACTGTGATGGAGTGAGTGTGAGAGTGTCAGGGCGACAGTGAAGGAGTGCTTGTGACTGGTCAGGGTTACTGTGATGGAGCGAGTGTGAGGGGTCAGCGTGACGGAGATGGAGTGAGTGTAAGGAAGTCAGTGTGACGGTGATGGAGTGAGTGCGAGGGGATCAGGGCAACGGTGACGGAGGGAGTTCAAGTGGTTCAGGGTGACGGTGATGGACTGAGTGTGAGGGCGTCAGGGTGATGGAGATGGAGTGACTGTGAGTGGGTCAGGGTGATGGTGATGGAGTGAGTCTGAGGGGTTCAGGGTTATGGTGATGAAGCGAATGTGAGAGGGTCAGGGTGACCATGATGGAGTGATTGTGAGGGGTCAGGTTGACGGTGATGGAGTGTGTGTGAGGGTGTCACGGTGACTCTGATGGAGTGAGTGTGACGGGGTCAGGGTGACGGTGATGGAGTGAGTGTGAGTTTGTCAGGGTTACGGTGATGGAATGAGTTGAGGGTGTCAGGGTGACGGTGATGGAGTGAGTTTGAGGAGGTCAGTGTGATGGTTGGAGGGATTTTGAGGGGGTCAGGTGATGGGATGGAGTGAGTGTGGGAGGGTCAGGGTGATGTTGATGGAGTGAGTGTGAGGGGTTCAGGGCAAAAGTGATGGAGTGATTGTGAGGCGTTCAAGGCAACGGAGATGGAGTGAGTGCGAGTGGATCAGGGTGATGGTGATGGAGTGAGTGTGAGGGTGTCATTGTGACGGTGATGGAGTGAGTGTGAGGGGGTCAATGTGATGGTGTAGGTATGAGTGTAAGTGGAACAAGGTGACGGTGATGGAGTGCGTGTGAGGATGTCAGGGTGACTGTGATGGAGTGAGTGTGAGGGGGTCA
>NC_057717.1:14385338-14386621 GCF_004010195.1 Chiloscyllium plagiosum
GTCAGGGTGACGGTGATGGAGTGAGTGTGAGGTGGTCAGATTGATGGTAATGGAGTGAGTGTGAGAGGGTCAGCGTGACGATGATGGAGTGAGTGTGAGGGGATCAGTGTGACGTGATGGATCGAGTGTGAGGTGGTCAGGTTGATGGGTGATGGAGTGCCTGTGAGGGGATCAGTGTGACGGCGATTCAGTGAGTGTAAGGGGTTCAGGGTGATGGTGAGGGAATGAGAATGAGAGGTTCAGGGTGACGGTGATGGAGTGAGTGTGAGGTGGTCAGATTGATGGTAATGGAGTGAGTGTGAGAGGGTCAGCGTGACGATGATGGAGTGAGTGTGAGGGGATCAGTGTGACGTGATGGATCGAGTGTGAGGTGGTCAGGTTGATGGGTGATGGAGTGCCTGTGAGGGGATCAGTGTGACGGCGATTCAGTGAGTGTAAGGGGTTCAGGGTGATGGTGAGGGAATGAGAATGAGAGGTTCAGGGTGACGGTGATGGAGTGAGTGTGAGGTGGTCAGATTGATGGTAATGGAGTGAGTGTGAGAGGGTCAGCGTGACGATGATGGAGTGAGTGTGAGGGGATCAGTGTGATGGTATTGTAGTGTGTGTATGAGGTGGTCAGAGTGACGGTGACGGAGTGAGTGTGAGGGTGTCAGGGTGACGGTGATGGAGTGAGTGTGAGGGGGTCTGTGTGATGGTGATGGTGTGAGTGTGAGGGGTCAGATTGACGGAGATGGAGTGAGTGTGAGATGGTCAGCATGACGGTGATGGAGTGAATATGAAAGGTTCAGGGTGACAGTGATGGAGTGAGTGTGAGGGGATCAGTGTGACGTGATGGATCGAGTGTGAGGTGGTCAGGTTGATGGGTGATGGAGTGCCTGTGAGGGGATCAGTGTGACGGCGATTCAGTGAGTGTAAGGGGTTCAGGGTGATGGTGAGGGAATGAGAATGAGAGGTTCAGGGTGACGGTGATGGAGTGAGTGTGAGGTGGTCAGATTGATGGTAATGGAGTGAGTGTGAGAGGGTCAGCGTGACGATGATGGAGTGAGTGTGAGGGGATCAGTGTGACACTGATGGAATGAGTGAGTGGCTCAGGGTGACGGTGATGTAGTGTGTTGAGGGGGTCAGGGTGACGATGAAGGGGTTAGTATGAGGTGATTAGGGTGACTGATGGACTGAGTGTCATTGGGTCAGTCTGAGGCTGATGGAGTGAGTGTGAGAGAGTCAGGGTGACAGTGATGGATTGAGTGTGACGGGGTCAGGGTGACGGTGATGGAGTGAGTTTG
>NC_057717.1:14387121-14389679 GCF_004010195.1 Chiloscyllium plagiosum
GCGATTGGGTCAGTGTGACGATGATAAACGAGTGTGTGGGGGTCAGGGTGACCGTGATAAATGAGTGTGAGGGGTTCAGTGTGACGGTCTTGGAGTAAGTGTGAGGGTGTCATGTTGACTGTGATGGAGTGACTGTGAGGGGGCAAGTGTGATGGTGATGGAGTGAGTGTGAGGGGGTCAGTGTGACGATGATAAACGGGTGTGTGGGGGTCAGGGTGACTGTGATGGTGTAAGTGTTAAGGGGTCAGGGTGACAGTGATAAATGAGTGTGAGGGGGTCAGTGTGACGGTCTTGGAGTAAGTGTGAGGGTGTCATGTTGACTGTTATGGAGTGACTGTGAGGGGGCAAGTGTTATGGTGATGGAGTGAGTGTGAGGGGTCAGTGTGACTGTGATTGAGTGAGTGTGAGGGGGTCAGGTTGACATTGATGGAGTGAGTGTGAGAAGCCCAGGGTGACGGTTATGGGGTGAGTGTGAGTGGCTCAGGGTGTTGGTGATGAAGTGAGTGGGAGTGGGTCAGGTTGACGGTGATTGAGCTTGTGTGTGAGTGTGAGGGTGACGGTGATGGAGTGAGTGTGACAGGTGGGGGTGACTGTGATGGAGTGAGTGTGAGGCCTCAGCGTGACGGAGATGAAGTGAGTATTAGGAAGTCAGTGTGACGGTGATGGAGTGAGTGTGAGGGGGTAAGGGTGACAATGATGGAGTGAGTGTGAGAGGGTCAGGGTGACGGTGATGGATGAGACTGAGGGGGTCAGGGTGAGTGTCATGGAGTGAGTGTGAGAGGGTCAGGTTGAGAGTGGTGGAGTGAGTGTGAGGGGGTCAGGGTGAGAGTGATGGAGTGAGTGGGAGTGGGTCAGGTTGACGGTGATGGAGCGATTTTGACAGTGTGAGGGTGACGGTGATGTAATCAGTTTGAGGGGTCAGCGTGACGGAGATGGAGTGAGTGTGAGGGGGTCAGGGTGACAATGATGGAGTGAGTGTGAGAGGGTCAGGGTGAGGGTGATGGATTGATTGTGAATGTGTCAGGTTGACAGTGATAGAGTGAGTGTGAGGGGATCAGTTTGACGGTGATTGAGTGAGTGTGGGGGGTCAGTGTGATGGAGATGGAGTGAGTGTGCGGGTGTCAGTGTGACGCTGACGGAGTGAGTTTAATGGGGTCAGTGTGACGAAGATGGAGTGAGTGTGAGGGGGGTCTGGGTGACGGTGATGGAGTGAGTAAGATGGGGTCAGGGTGATGGTGGTGGAATGAGTGTGAGGGGGTCAGTTTGACGGTGAAGGAGTGTGTGTGAGGGGTCAGTGTGATGCTGATGGAGTGAGTGTGAGGGGGTCAGTGTGACGATGATAAATGAGTATGAGTGGGTCAGGGAGACGGTGATGGATTGAGTGTGAGGGCGCCTGTTTGACGGTGATTGAGTGAGTGTGGGGTGTCAGTGTGACCGAGATGGAGTGAGTGTGAGGGGTCAACGTGACGGAGATGGAGTGTGAGGAGATCAGGGTGATAATAATGGAGTGAGTGTGAGAGAGTCAGGGGGAGGTTGATGGAGTGAGAGTGAGGTGGTCAGAGTGAGTGTGATGGAGTGATTCTGAATGTGTCGGGTTGACAGTGATTGAGTGAGTGTGAGGGGTCAGTTTGACGGTGATGGAGTGAGTGTGAGGGTGTCAGAGTGACGCTGACTGAGTGAGTTTAATGGGGTCAGTGTGACGAAGATGGAGTGAGTGCGAGGGGGTCAGGGTGACGATGATGGAGTGAGTAAGATGGAGTCAGGGTGACGGTGGTGGAATGAGTGTGAGGGGTTCAGTTTGACGGTGAAGGAGTGAGTGTGACGGGTCAGGGTGATGCTGATGGAGTGAGTGTGAGGGGATTGGTGTGACAGTGATGGAGGGAGTGTGAGGGGGTCAGGGTGACAGTGATGGTGGGAGTGTGATGGGGTCAGGGTGACGATGATGGAGTGAGTGTGAGAGGGTCAAGGTGACGGTAATGGAGTGAGTGTGAGGGGTTCAGGGTGACGGTGATAAATGAGTGTGAGGGGGTCAGTGTGACTGTGATGGAGTTAGTGTGAGGGGCTCAGGGTGACGGTGATGGAGTGAGTATGAGAGGGTCAGGGTAACATTGATGGAGTCAGTGTTAGAGGGTCAGGGTGACGGTTAAAGAATTGAGTGTGAGCGGTTCAGGGTGATAGTGATGGAGCGAGTGGGAGTGGGTCAGGTTAACGCTGATGGAGGGATTGTGAGAGAGTGGGGGTGACGGTGATAGAGTGAGTGTGACAGGTCAGGGTGACTGTGATGGAGTGAGTGTGAGGGGTCAGCGTGACGGAGATGGAGTGAGTGTGAGGGGGTCAGGGTGACAATAATGGAGTGAGTGTGAGAGAGTCAGGGTGAGAGTGATGGAGTGATTGTGAATGTGTCAGGTTCACAGTGATGGAGTGAGTGTGAGGGGGTCAGTTTGACAGTGTTTGAGTGAGTGTGGGGGGTCAGTGTGACGGAGATGGAGTGAATGTGCGGGTGTCAGTGTGACGCTGACGGAGTGAGTTTAATGGGGTCAGTGTGACGAAGATGGAGT
>NC_057717.1:14389720-14403474 GCF_004010195.1 Chiloscyllium plagiosum
ATGGAGTGAGTGTGAAGGGGTCAGGGTGACGTTGATAAATGAGTGTCAGGGGTCAGGATGACGGTGATGGAGTGAGTGTGAGGGCATCATGTTGACTCTGATGGAGTGACAGTGAGAAGGTCAGGGTGACGGTGATGGAGTGACTGTGAGTATGTCAGGGTGATGGTGATGGAGTGAGTGTGAGTGGGTCAGTGTGACAGTGATAAATGAGTGTGATGGGGTCAGGGTGACGGTGATGGAGTGAGTGTGGGGGGTCAGGGTGACAGTGATAAATGAGTGTGCGGGGGTCAGGGTGACGGTGATGGAATGAGTGTGAGAGGTAAGGGTGACGGAGATAAATGAGTGTGAGTGGTTCAGGGTGACGGTGATGGAGTGAGTGTGAGCTTGTCAGGGTGACTGTGATGAAGTGAGTGTGAAGGGGTCAGTGTCACTGTGGTGGAGTGAGTGAGAGGGGGTCAGTGTGACTGTGATGGAGTGAGTGTGAGGGGTTCAGGGTGACGGTGATGGAGTGAGTGTGTGAGGGTCAGGCTGACAGTGATGGAGTGAGTATGAGAGGGCCAGGTTAACAGTGATGGAGTGAGAGTGAGAGGGCCAGAGTGACATCTATGGAGTAAGTGTGAGTGGGTCAGGGTGACTGTGATGGTGTGAGTGTGAGAGGGTCAGGGTGTCAGTGATGGGGTGAGTGTGAGAGGGTCGGGGTGACTTTGATGGAGCGAGTGGGAGTGGGTTAGCTTGACTGTGATGGGGTGAGTGTGAGAGAGTCAGGGTGACAGTGAAGGAGTGCTTGTGACTGGTCAGGGTCACTGTGATGGAGCGAGTGTGAGGGGTCAGCGTGACGGAGATGGAGTGAGTGTAAGGAGGTCAGTGTGACGGTGATGGAGTGTGAGGGGATCAGGGCAACGGTGACAGAGGGATTTCAAGTGGTTCAGGGTGACGGTGATGGAGTGAGTGTGAGGGCGTCATGGTGACGGTGATGGAGTGAGTGTGAGGGCGTCAGGGTGACGGAGATGGAGTGAGTGTGAGTGGGTTAGGGTGACGGTGATGGAGTGAGTGTCAGTCGGTCACAGTGACGGTGATGGAGTGATTGTGAGGGGGTCAGGGTGACGGTGTAGAGAGAGTGTGAGAGGGTCAGTGTTACGGTAATGGACTGATTTTGAGTGGATCAGGGTGACGGTGATGGAGTGAGTGTGAGGGGATCAGGGCAGCGTTGACGGAGGGAGTGCGAGTGGTTCAGGGTGATAGTGATGGAGTGCATGTGAGGGTGTCAGGGTGACGCTAATGGAGTAAGTGTGAGAGGGTCAGGGTGACAGTGATGGAGTGATCGTGAGGTGGTCAGGTTCACGGTGATCGAGTGAGTGTGAGGGGTTCAGGGCAAAAGTGATGGAGTGATTGTGAGGCGTTCATGGCAACGGAGATGGAGTGAGTGCGAGTGGATCAGGGTGATGGTGATGGAGTGAGTGTGAGGGGTTCAGGGTTTTGGTGATGAAGCGAGTGTGAGAGGGTCAGGGTGACAGTGATAAATGAGTGTGAGTGGGTCAGGGTGACGGTGATGGAGTGAGTGTGAGCTTGTCAGGGTGACTGTGATGGAGTGAGTGTGAGGGGGTCAGTGTGACTGTGATGGAGTGAGTGTGATGTGTTCAGGGTGACGGTGATGGAGTGAGTGTGTGATGGTCAGGCTGACAGTGATGGAGTGATTGTGAGAGGGCCAGGGTGACGTCCATGGAGTGAGTGTGAGTGGGTCAGGGTGACTGTGATGGTGTGGGTGTGAGAGGGTCAGGGTGACAGTGATGGAATGAGTGTGAAGGAGTCAGAGTGAGTGAGTGGGAATGGGTTAGCTTGACTGTGATGGAGTGAGTGTGAGAGTGTCAGGGCGACAGTGAAGGAGTGCTTGTGACTGGTCAGGGTTACTGTGATGGAGCGAGTGTGAGGGGTCAGCGTGACGGAGATGGAGTGAGTGTAAGGAAGTCAGTGTGACGGTGATGGAGTGAGTGCGAGGGGATCAGGGCAACGATGACGGAGGGAGTTCAAGTGGTTCAGGGTGACGGTGATGGACTGAGTGTGAGGGCGTCAGGGTGATGGAGATGGAGTAAGTGTGAGTGGGTCAGGGTGATGGTGATGGAGTGAGTCTGAGGGGTTCAGGGTTATGGTGATGAAGCGCATGTGAGAGGGTCTGGGTGACCATGTTGGAGTGATTGTGAGGGGGTCAGGGTGACGGTGATGGAATGTGTGTGACGGTGTCACGGTGACTCTGATGGAGTGAGTGTGACGGGGTCATGGTGACGGTGATGGAGTGTGTGGGAGGGTGTCACGGTGACTCTGATGGAGTGAGTGTGAGTTTGTCAGGGTTACGGTGATGGAGTGAGTGTGAGTTTGTCAGGGTTACGGTGATGGAGTGAGTGTGGGATGGTCAGGGTGACGGTGATTGAGTTAATGTGAGGGTGTCAGGGTGACGGTGATGGAGTGAGTGTGAGGGGATCAGGGTGACAGTGATGGAGTGGGTGTGAGCGGGTCAGGGTGACGGTGATGGAGTGAGTGTAAGCAGTCAGTTTGACAGTGATGGAATGAGTTGAGGGTGTCAGGGTGACGGTGATGGAGTGAGTTTGAGGAGGTCAGTGTGATGGTTGGAGGGATTTTGAGGGGGTCAGGTGATGGGATGGAGTGAGTGTGGGAGGGTCAGGGTGATGTTGATGGAGTGAGTGTGAGGGGTTCAGGGCAAAAGTGATGGAGTGATTGTGAGGCGTTCAAGGCAACGGAGATGGAGTGAGTGCGAGTGGATCAGGGTGATGGTGATGGAGTGAGTGTGAGGGTGTCATTGTGACGGTGATGGAGTGAGTGTGAGGGGGTCAATGTGATGGTGTAGGTATGAGTGTAAGTGGAACAAGGTGACGGTGATGGAGTGCGTGTGAGGATGTCAGGGTGACTGTGATGGAGTGAATGTGAGATGGTCAGGGTGACGGTGATGGAGCGAGTGTGAGGTGGCCAGGTTGGCGGGTGATGGAGTGACTGTGAGGGGATCATTGTGACGGTGATACGGTGAGTGTGAGGGGATCAGGGTGCTGGTGATGGATTGAGAATGAGGGGGTCAGGGTGACGGTGAAGGAGTGATTGTGACGGGTTCAGGTTGACGGTGATGGAGTGAGTGTGAGGTGGTCAGAGTGACGGTGATGGAGTGAGTGTGTTGGGGTCAGGGTGACAGTGATGGAGTGAGTGTGAGAGGGTTAGGGTGAACGATGATGGAGTGAGTGTGAGGTGATCAGTGTGACGGTGATAGAGTGAGTGTGGTGGGGTCAGGGTGACAGTGATGGAGTGAGTGTGAGAGGGTTAGGATGACGGTGTTGAAATGAGTGTGAGTGGGTCAGATTGGCTGTGATGGAGTGAGTGTGACGGGGTCAGGGTGACGGTGATGGAGTGATTTTGAGAGGGTCAGGGTGACAGTGATGGAGTGAGTGTGAGAGTGTCAGGGTGACGGTGATGGAGTGAGTTTGAGGTGGTCAGGTAACGTGACGGAGTGAGTTTGAGGGGGTCTGGGTAATGGTGATGGTGTAAGTGTGAGGGGACCATGTTGACGGTGATGGAGTGCCTGTGAGGGGGTCAGGGTGATGGTGATGGAGTGAGTGTGAGGGTGTCATGGTGACGGTGATGGAGTGAGTGTGATGAGGTCACCTGACGGTGAGGGTGAGAGTGTGATGGATCAGGGTGACGATGATGGTGTGAGTGTGAGTGGATCATTGTGATGTTGATTGAGTGTGTGTCAGGGGGTCAGTGTGACTGTGATGGAGTGAGTGTGAGGGTGTCAGTGTGACGGTGATGGAGTGAGTGTGAGGGGGTCTGTGTGATGGTGATGATGTGAGTGTAAGGAGATCAGGGTGACCGTGATGGAGTGAGTGTGAGGGGGTCAGGGTGACGGTGACGGAGTGAGTGTGAGGATGTCAGGGTGACGGTGATGGAGTGAGTGTGAGGGGGTCTGTGTGATGGTGATGGTGTGAGTGTAAGGAGATCAGCGTGACCGTGATGGAGTGAGTGTGAGGGGGCCAGGGTGACGGTGACGGAGTGAGTGTGAGGGGTCAGATTGACGGAGATGGAGTGAATGTGAGATGGTCAGCATGACGGTGATGGAGTGAATATGAAAGGTTCAGGGTGACAGTGATGGAGTGAGTGTGAGGGGATCAGTGTGACGTGATGGATCGAGTGTGAGGTGGTCAGGTTGATGGGTGATGGAGTGCCTGTGAGGGGATCAGTGTGACGGCGATTCAGTGAGTGTAAGGGGTTCAGGGTGATGGTGAGGGAATGAGAATGAGAGGTTCAGGGTGACGGTGATGGAGTGAGTGTGAGGTGGTCAGATTGATGGTAATGGAGTGAGTGTGAGAGGGTCAGCGTGACGATGATGGAGTGAGTGTGAGGGGATCAGTGTGACACTGATGGAATTAGTGAGTGGCTCAGGGTGACGGTGATGTAGTGTGTTGAGGGGGTCAGGGTGACGGTGAAGGGGTGAGTATGAGGTGATTAGGGTGACTGATGGACTGAGTGTCATTGGGTCAGTCTGAGGCTGATGGAGTGAGTGTGAGAGTGTCAGGGTGACAGTGATGGATTGAGTGTGACGGGGTCAGGGTGACGGTGATCGAGACAGTTTGAGAGTGTCAGGGTGACAGTGATGGAGTGAGTGTGAGGGGATCAGGGTCTCTGTGAGGGAGTGAGTGTGATGGGGTAATAGTGACAGAATTGGGACGAGTGTGAGGGTTCAGTGTGACAGTGAAGGAATTAGTTGAGGGTGTCAGGGTGTGGATGATGGACTAAGTGTGAGGAGGTCAGTGTGATGGTGATGGAGTGAGTGTGAGGGGGTCAGGGTGACGGTGATGGAGTGAATGTGAGGGGGTCAGTGTGGCTGTGATGGAGTCAGTGTGAGAGGGTTAGGGTGATGGTGATGGAGTGAGCGTGAGAGATTTTACGAGATGGTGATGGAGTGAGTGTCAGCGGATCAGTGTGACCGTGATGGAGTGAGTGTGAGGGGGTCAGTTTGACTGTGATGGAGTAAGTGTGAGATGGTCAGGGTGACGGTGACGGAGTGAGTGAGAGGGGGTCAGGGTGACGGTGATGGAGTGAGTGTGAGGGGATCAGATTGACGGTGATGGAGTGAGAGTGAGGGGGTCAGAGTGACGGTCATGGAGTGAGTGTGAGGGGGTCAGGATGACGGTGATGGAGTGAGTGTGAGACGGTCAGGTTGACGGTGATCGTGTGAGTGTGAGGGGGTCAGTTTGATGGTGACCGAGGGTGTGTGAGGATTATGTGTGACGGTGATGGAGTGTGTGTGAGGCGGTCAGAGTGACGGTGATGGAGTGAGTGTGAGAGGGTCAGTATGGCTGTGATCGACTGAGTGTGAGGGTGTCATGGTGACAGTGATGGAGTGAGTGTGAAGGGGTCAGGGTGAGGGAGACGGAGTGAGTGTGAGAGGGTCAGTATGGCTGTGATCGACTGAGTGTGAGGGTGTCATGGTGACAGCGATGGAGTGAGTGTGAAGGGGTCAGGGTGTGGGTGATAGAGTGAATGTGACGGGTTCAGAGTGATGGGGATGGAGTGAGTGTGAGTGGGTCAGTATTAAGGTGATGGAGTGAATGTTGGGGGGGTCAGTGTGGCGGTGATGCAGTGAAAATGAGGGGGTGAGCTTGACGGTTATGGAGTGAGTGTGATGGGGTCAGGGTGACATCGATGGAGGGAGTTTGATTGGATCAATGTGACGGTGACGGAGTAAGTGTGACGGGGTCAGGGTGGCCGTGATGGTGTGAGTGTGAGTATATCAGGGTGACAGTGATGGAATGCGTTTGAGGGGTTCAGGGTGACAGTGATGACGTGAGTGTGTGGCGGTCAGTATGACTGTGATGGAGTGAGTGTGAGGGGGTCAGTGGGACGCTGATGGAAATAGTGTGAGGGGGTCACGGTGACGGTGATGGAGTGAGTGTGAGGGAGTCAGCGTGACCGTGATGGAATGAGTGTGAGATGATCAGGGTGACAGTGACGGAGTGACTTTGAGGGGGTCAGGGTGACGGTTACGGAGTGAGAGTGAGGGTGTCAGGGTGACGGTGATGGGGTAAGTGTGAGGGGATCAGAGTGACGGTGATGGAGTGAGTGTGAGGCAGTCAGGTTGATGGTGATGGAGTGAGTGTGAGTGTGTCAGGGTGAAGGTTATGAAGAGAGTGTGAGGGGATCAGAGTGACGGTGATGGAGTGAGTGTGAGAGAGTCAGGTTGACGGTGTTGGTGTGAGTGTGCGTGCGTCAGGGATGGAGTTAGTATGATGGTGACCGAGGGTGTGCGAGGATTCTATGTGACCGTGATAGAGTGTGTGTGACATGGTCAGAGTGACGGTGATGGAGTGTGTGTAAGGTGGTCAAAGTGACGGTGATGGAGTGAGTGTGAGGGGGTCAGGGTGACGGTGGTGGAGTGAGTGTGATGTGGTCAGGGTGAGGGTGATGGTGTGAGTGTGAGAGGGTCAGGGTGACGGTTATGAAGTGAGTGTGAGGGGAGCAGAGTGACGGTGATGGAGTGAGTCTGAGAGGGTCAGTATGACTGTGATCGAGTGAGTGTGAGGATGTCATGGTGACAGTGATGGAGTGTGTGTGAAGGGGTCAGGGTGTGGGTCATGGAGTGAGCGTGACGGGTTCAGGGTGACGGGGATGTAGTGAGTGTGATGGGGTCAGAGTTACGGTGATGGAGTGAGTGTGAGGGGGTCAGGGTGACGGTGGTGGAGTGAGTGTGATGTGGTCAGGGTGAGGGTGATGGTGTGAGTGTGAGAGGGTCAGGGTGACGGTTATGAAGTGAGTGTGAGGGGAGCAGAGTGACGGTGATGGAGTGAGTCTGAGAGGGTCAGTATGACTGTGATCGAGTGAGTGTGAGGATGTCATGGTGACAGTGATGCAGTGTATGTGAAGGGGTCAGGGTGTGTGTCATGGAGTGAGCGTGACGGGTTCAGGGTGACGGGGATGTAGTGAGTGTGATGGGGTCAGAGTTACGGTGATGGAGTGAGTGTGAGGGGGTCAGGGTGACGGTGGTGGAGTGAGTGTGATGTGGTCAGGGTGAGGGTGATGGTGTGAGTGTGAGAGGGTCAGGGTGACGGTTATGAAGTGAGTGTGAGGGGAGCAGAGTGACGGTGATGGAGTGAGTCTGAGAGGGTCAGTATGACTGTGATCGAGTGAGTGTGAGGATGTCATGGTGACAGTGATGCAGTGTATGTGAAGGGGTCAGGGTGTGTGTCATGGAGTGAGCGTGACGGGTTCAGGGTGACGGGGATGTAGTGAGTGTGATGGGGTCAGAGTTACGGTGATGGAGTGAGTGTGAGGGGGTCAGGGTGACGGTGGTGGAGTGAGTGTGATGTGGTCAGGGTGAGGGTGATGGTGTGAGTGTGAGAGGGTCAGGGTGACGGTTATGAAGTGAGTGTGAGGGGAGCAGAGTGACGGTGATGGAGTGAGTCTGAGAGGGTCAGTATGACTGTGATCGAGTGAGTGTGAGGATGTCATGGTGACAGTGATGCAGTGTATGTGAAGGGGTCAGGGTGTGTGTCATGGAGTGAGCGTGACGGGTTCAGGGTGACGGGGATGTAGTGAGTGTGATGGGGTCAGAGTTACGGTGATGGAGTGAGTGTGAGGGGGTCAGGGTGACGGTGGTGGAGTGAGTGTGATGTGGTCAGGGTGAGGGTGATGGTGTGAGTGTGAGAGGGTCAGGGTGACGGTTATGAAGTGAGTGTGAGGGGAGCAGAGTGACGGTGATGGAGTGAGTCTGAGAGGGTCAGTATGACTGTGATCGAGTGAGTGTGAGGATGTCATGGTGACAGTGATGCAGTGTATGTGAAGGGGTCAGGGTGTGTGTCATGGAGTGAGCGTGTCAGTGTGACGGTGATGGAGTGAGTGTGAGGGGATCAGTGTCACGGTGATGGACTGGGAGTGAGGGGCTCTGTGTGACGGTGTTGGAGTGTGAGTGTGTCAGGGTGACAGTGATGGAGTGAGTGTGAAGCGGTCATTGCGACGGTGATGTGGTGAGTGTGAGGGGGTCAGTGTGACAGTGACAGAGTGAGTGTTAGAGGGTCTAGGTGACAGTGATGGAGTGATTGTGCGAGGGTCAGGGTGACATTGATGGAGTAAGTGTGAGGGGGTCAGGGTGACAGTGATGGAGTGAGTGTGCGAGGGTCAGGGTGACATTGATGGAGTGAATGTGAGGTGGTCATTGTGACGTTGATGGGGTGAGTGTGAGAGGGTCAGTGTGACGATGATGGAGTGAGTGTTAGTGGGTCAGGGTGACGGTGATGGTGGGAGTGTGAGGGGGTCAGGGTGACTGTGACGCAGAGAGTGTGACGATCAGTGTGATGGTGATGGAGTGACTGTGAGTGGGTCAGTGTGACGGTAATGGAGTGATTGTGAGGGGCTAGTGGATGGTGATGGAGTGAGTGTGAATGTGTCATGTTGACAGTGATGGAGTGAATGTGAGGGGACAGGGTGACGGAGTGAATGTGAGGTTGTCATGGTGACGGTGATTGTGTGAGTGCGAATTGGTCAGGGTGACGGTCATAGACTGAGTGTGAGGGGGTCAGGGTGACTGCGATGGAGTGTGTTTGAGGGTGCCAGTGTGACGGGGTTGGAGTGAGTGAGGGGGTCAGTGTGACGGTGATGGATTGAGTGTGAGGGTGTAAGGGTTACGGTGATGAAGTGAGTGTGACGGGGTTAGTGTGTTCGTGATGGAGTGAATGTGAGGAGTTCAGGGTGATCATGATGAAGTGAGTGAGTGTGACGTGGTCAGGTTGATAGTGATGGAGTGAGTGCGTGCGGTTCTGGGTGACTGTGGTGAAGTGTGTGTGACGGTGTCAGTGTGAGGGTTATTGAGTGAGTGTGAAGGAATCCGGCTGACAGTAACACAGTAAGCGTGTGGGTCTAAGGGTGATAATGACACAATCAGCTTTGGGGGTCAGCGTGACTGTGACACAGTAAGCATGTGTACGTCAGGGTGACAGTGACACAGTAAGTGTCAGTGGGTCAGGGTGACAGTGACACAGTAAGCGTGTGGTGGTAAGAGCGATAGTAACGCAGTCAATGTGAGTGGGTCAGGATGATAGTAACGCAGTCAGTGTGAGGGGGTCAGGGTGAGAGTGACACAGTCAGTGTAAGTGGGTCAGGATGATAGTGACGCCGTAAGTGTGAAGATGTAAGGGTGAACGTAAGACAGTAAATGTGAGTTGTCAAGGTGATAGTGACACAGTAAGCATGTACGGGTCAGGGTGACAGTGACACACTAAGTGTGAGGGGGCAGGGTGATAGTGACGCAGTCACTAGGAGGGGTCAGGCTGACACTGACACAGTAAATGTGTGGCGGTCAGGGTGACACTGACGCAATCAGGGTGAGGGGGTCAGGGTGACAGTGATGCAGTAATTGTGAGGGGATCAGGGTGAGAGTGACGCAATAAGTGTGAGGCGTTCAGGGTGATTGTGACGCAGTAAGTGTGAAGGGGTCAGAGAGATAGTGACGCAGTAAGTGTGAGGGGGTCAGGGTGATAGTGACACAGTCAGTGTGAGGGGGTCAGGGTGATAGTGACGCAGTAAGAGTGAAGGGGTAAGTCTAATAGTGACGCATAAGTGTGAGGGAGTCAGAGTGATAGTGACGCAGTAAGATGAGGGTGTTAAGGTGACAGTGATACAGTAAGTGTGCAGGGGGTCAGGGCGAGAGTGACGCAGTAAGTGTGAGGTGATCAGAGAGATAGTGACGTGATAATTGTGAGGGGTCAGGGTGATAGTGACGCAGTAAGTGTGAGGGGGTCAGGGTGATAGTAACGCAGTAAGTGTGAGTGGTCAGACTGGCAGTGACACAGTAAGTCTGAGGGGGTCAGGATGACAGTGATGCACTAAGTGTGAGGGGTCAGACTGACAGTGATGCAGTAAGTGTGAGGGGGAGAGGCTGGTAGTGACACAGTGACTTTGATGGTGTTAGGTTGATCATGACGCAGTAAGTGTGAGGGGTTCAGGGTGATAGTGATGCAGTAAGTGTGACAGGTACAGGGTAACACTGACGCAGTAAATGTGAGGAGGTCAGGCTGATAGTGAAGCAGTAACTGTGAGGGGTCAGACTGACAGTGACGCAGTATGTCTCAGGGGTCAGTCTATAGTGGCGCAGTAAGTATGAGGGAGTCAGGCTGTCAGTGAAGCAGTAAGTGTGAGGGGGTCAGGGTGATAGTAACAGACTAAATGTGAGAGGTCAGGGTGTCAGTGATGAAGTAAGTGTGAGAGGGAGAGGCTGGTAGTGACACAGTAAGTGAGTTGGGTTTCAGCGTGACACTGGTGCAGTCATTGTGAGGGGAGAAGCTGGTAGTCACGCAGTAAGTGTGAGGGAGTCAGGGTGTTAGTTGCACAGTAAGTGTGTGGGTGTCAGGATGATAGTGACGCACTCAGTGTGAGGGGGCAGGGTGATAGTGATGCAGACAGCGTGAGGGGGTCAGGGTGATCGTGAAAAAGTAAGTGTGAGGTATCATGGTTATAGTGACACAGTATGTATGTGGGGGTCAGCGTGATAGTGATGCAGTCAGTGTGAAGCTGTCAGGGTTATAACGACACAGTAAGTATGAGGGTGGGCAGGGTGATAATGACGCAGTCAGTGTGAGGGGGTGAGGGTGATAGTGACACAATAACAGTGAGGGGGTCAGGGTGATAGTGACACGGTTAGTGTGAGGGTGTTGGGATGATAGTTACGCAGTGAGTGGGAGGTGTCAGGGTGATAGTGACACAGTAAGCGTATGGGGTCAGGGTGATAGTGACGCAGTAAGTGTGTGGGATCAGGGTGATAGTGACACACTAAGTGTGAGCGGGTCAGGGTGACAGTGACACAGTAAGTGTGAGGTGATCAGGCTGATAGTGACGCAGTTAGTGTGTGTGATGGTAAGGTTCAACATGATGTAAGGCGTCAGTCTGATAGTGACGCAGTAAGCGTGAGTTGTCTGTGATGCAGTAAGAGTGAGGGGGTCAGGGTGACCGTGACACAGTAAGTCTGAGAGAGAGAGGCTAAAAGTAACGCAGTTCGTGTGAGGGGTTCAGGCTGATAATGACACAGTCAGTATGGGGGTGTTAGGGTGATAGTGTCACAGTAAGTGCGAGGGTGTCAGGGTGATAGTGATGCAGTAACTCTGAGGCGGTCAGGGAGATAGTGACACAGTAAGAGTGAGGGTGTCAGTGTGATAGTGACGCAGTAACTGTGAGGGGGTCTGGGTTATACTGACGCAGTAAGTGTGAGGCGATCAGGGTGACAGTGACGCAGTAACAGTAAGGGGGTCAGGATTAGTGGCGCAGTAAGTGTGAGGGTGTCAGGGTGATAGTGTCGCAGTAAGTGTGAGGAGGTCAGGGTGATAGTGCTGCAGTAACGGTGAAGGGGTCAGGGTGATAGTGACGCAGTAAGTGTGAAGGGGTCAGGTGATAGTATCGCAGTCAGTGTGACAGGGTCAGGGTGATTGTGACGCAAGAAGTGTGAGGGGATCAGGGTGACAGTTATTGAGTCAGTGTGAGGGGGTCAGATTGATAGTGAAGCAGTAATTGAGGGGTCAGGGAAATAGTGACACAATAAGTGTGAGGGTTCAGGGTGACAGTGATGCAGTAAGTGTGAGAGAGACAGGCTGGCAGTGACGCAGTAAGTGTGAGGGGGTCAGGCTGGTAGTGACGCAGTGAGTGTGAGGGGGTCAGGCTGATAGTGACACAGTCAGTGTGGGGGTGTTATGGTGACTTGCTCGCAGTCAGTGTAAGGGGCTCAGGGTGACAGTGACACAGTCAGTGTGAGGGGGTCAGGATGGTAGTAACGCATTAAGTGTGAGGGAATCTAGGTGATAGTAACGCAGTAACTGTGAGGGGTCAGACTGACTGTGACACCGTAAGTCTGAGGGGGTCAGGATGACAGTGATGCACTAAGTGTGAGGTGTCAGACTGACAGTGATGCAGTATGTGTGATGTGGAGAGGCTGATAGTAATACAGTGATTGTGATGGCGTTAGGTTGATCATGACGCAGTATGTGTGAGGGGGTCAGGGTGATAGTGATGCAGTAGGTGTTAGAGGTTCAGGGTGACACTGACGCAGTAAGTGTGAGGGGGGCCAGGCTGATAGTGACGTAGTAAGTGTGAGGGGGTCAGGCTGATAGTGACACAATAAGTAGAACATAGAAGGATACAGCGCAGTACAGGCCCTTGGGCCCTCGATGTTGCGCCGATCCAAGCCCACCTAAACTACACTAACCCACTATCCTCCATATACCTATCCAATGCCCTCTTAAATGCCCATAAAGAGGGAGAGTCCACCACTGTTACTGGCAGGGCATTCCATGAACTAACGACTCGCTGAGTGAAGAACCTACCCCTAACATCAGTCCTATATCTACCCCCCCTTAATTTAAAGCTATGCCCCCTTGTAATACCCGACTCAATACGCGGGAAAAGGTTCATACTGTCGACCCTATCTAACCCCCTAATCATCTTGTATCGGGTGTTAGGATGATAGTGACGCAGTCAGTGTGGGGGAGTTAGGGCGATAGTGATGCAGTCAGTGTGAGAGAGTCAGGGTGACAGTGACGCAGTACGTGTGCGGGGGAAAGGCTGAGTGACAGAATAACTGTGTTGCTGTGATGGTGTTAGGTTGATCGTGATGCAGTAAGTGTGAGGTGCCAGAGTAATAGTGACGCAGTCAGGGTGTGGGTGTAAAGGTGATAGTGTCGCAGTCAGTGTAAGGGGGTCAGGGTTACAGTGATGCAGTAAGTCCGAGGGGGTCAGGGTGACAGTGAAGCAGTAACTTTGAGGGGTCAGACTGACAGGTGACGCAGTATGTCTGAGGGGTCAGTCTATAGTGACGCAGAATGTGTGAGGGGGTCAGGGTGACAATGACGCAGTAAGTGTGAAGGGTCAGTCTATAGTGGCGCAATAAGTGTGAGAGGTTCAGGGTGACACTGACGCATTAAGTATGAGGGAGTCAGGCTGTCAGTGAAGCAGTAAGTGCGAGGGGGTCAGTGTGGTAGTGACAGACTAAATGTGAGGCATCAGGGTGACAGTGATGCAGTAAGTGTGAGGGGGTCAGGGTGATAGTGAAGCAGTAACTGTGAGGGGTCAGACTGACAGTGACGCAGTATGTCTGAGGGGTCAGTCTATAGTGGCGCAGTAAGTATGAGGGAGTCAGGCTGTCAGTGAAGCAGTAAGTGCGAGGGGGTCAGACTGATAGTGACACAGTTAGTGTGGGGGTGTTAGGGTGATAATGTCGCAGTAATTGAGAGGTGTCAGGATGATAGTGACACAGTAAGTGTGAGGTGTCAGGGCGATAGTTTCGCAGCCAGTGCGTGGGGGTCAGGGTGATAGTGACGCAGTAAGTGTGAGGGTCTCAGGGTGATAGTGACACAATCAGTGAGAGGGGATCAGCGTAATGTGGCGCAGTAAGTGTGACGGGGTCAGGGTGTTAGTGAAGGAATAAGTGTGAGGGATCAGGGTGACAAGGATGCAGTACGTATGAGGTGGTCTGGCTGATAGTGACACAGTCAGTGTGGGGGTGTTAAGGTGATAGTGTCGCAGTAAGTGTGGGGTGTCAGGTTGATAGTGTCGCAGTAAGTGGGAGGGGGTCATGGTGATAGCGATGCAGTGTGAGTGGTGAGGGTGATAGCATGCAGTATGTGTGTGGGTTTCAGGGTTTCAGTGATGCTGTAAGTGTGATGGGGGTTAGGGTGACAGTGAAGCAGAAGGTATGAGGGGGTAAGCGTGGTAGTGACGCA
>NC_057717.1:14403974-14406875 GCF_004010195.1 Chiloscyllium plagiosum
CATTTCCAGCCTTTCAGTGTCCTATCTTTTCCCGCATTTTCTAATTGCCCCGGAGCTGAGATGAGATTTGACTTCCTGACGTGCAGGAACAGAATCCTTCAATGTCACAGATCAATTCAAGTCCGGAGTACATCAGAGTCAAAATACCGGCCTCCGAAAGAACAGAAAGATTTCTAAACTGTCTCTGCTCAGCGGGCCAGTTCACCCCTCATTTTCCACTGAATCCGCGCCCCAAGGAATATCTAAAGATTCACAAAGCTCGACGCTGGGATTTCTGGTTTGCTTGTTGAAAGGTTTCCCATTTGACAATTGGCAACATTTTCCCAGATTCTTTTCACAATTCTCTGCTTTGCACCATGTAGAGAGATAAATAAACCTCCTTCTGTAGAGAGATAAATAAACCTCCTTTTGTGGAGAGATTCACATCTCTGGAAATGTTTTCTTTGGAGCAAGATTCCTGTATGTCAAGCAATGAGCAGGCCTGAGAACATATCGAGTTGTTGAGACGGTTTTTCTGGAGTTCCAGAGATAACTAATCCAACAAGAAATCATTTTAAATCAACTGAGAGTGAAACATGCTCGGTATTGATGAGAGATTGAATGCATATAAAGGATCCATTTTCATGAGCAGAGAGATTAATAATATAGCAATGGTCGAGTGAAAAAAGATGCATTTTTATCGCACCTTTCAACTCCACTCCAATCACAGGCACTGAAGCACCTGTGAAGCAGATGTGTCATTGTCAGTAATAATGTGCTCATCAGGGCAGTCTGTTCAAACAGAGGTTAAAAAAGAAAACTCGGAACTGGCACTGGAAACAGCAGTGAGATTGTGTTTTACTTTAAAAGTTTGTTCTGTTCTACTTTATATTCAGAACAGTGAAGGACCGGAGATCCCAATCTCAGGGGAAGGGGTTACCCACAAAAGAAATAAATGAGGAGGATGTTCTCACATTCAGAGGGTAGCAAGTATGTAGAAATATTTACAGCAGAGGCCTTTCAAGACTGAGTATATTCAAGGCTTCAATTATCTCTCTGTTATTAGCATGGAGAAAGAGGCAGTGTGAAATGTGCCCAAATGTGCTGACAATACACACGCGTGGGAGTTCATGTTATGATGAGATCGTGGCATATAGATAGATTGGGTGAGTGGGCAAAAACTTGTCAGATGCAGTTACATGTCCGGATTATGAGGTCATGCACGTTGGTGGGAAGATTCAAAAGAAAGAGTACCATTAAAATCGAGAGAAAGTAGAAGAAGCTTGTGACAAAGTGGAATCTTATACACGCCACATACAAAGTTTACTATCATATTATTTCCATGACAAAAAGGATGGCTCCCTTTACGATTGCTAACAATGAAAGAGATGATTTCCCAGGAAAGAAAAATAATAACTGAAACTTATAGCCGAATCGAAAATTTAGAAAAGACTTGGATCGTTCCAATGGACGACGTTAATGTTTATGGTTCTCTAACATTTGTTTACAATGGGGCTGGGTGTGGGAATTAGGGGAGCTGCGGAGTGGAAGTCAGATTACCCATGATAACTCTCATCCTTCATCTGTCTTCGTCATTTTGTACGTTTTATTTCGCATTTTGCTTCCTGTGAGGGCCCTTGTAAACTGTACCCGCTGGTGACTTATTTCCCTGGTTGTTCTTCATCACGACCCGAAAGAAATCAACATTCGTTTCTCCTGAATCTCGGTAACTTCTGATCAAATGTCACCAGCACCTCGACATTTTCCACGTCGGTCTGCCTTCTTGAAATATTAATTGATTTGTCACTGTGTTACTGTTGCACAAATCAAGAACAAATCTAAAAGCACCAATAGCATCTAGGATGTAAACGCAGATAACTGCAGCCGCTCCCCAGAGCACTGCCAACTGTGCGATCACAGAAGCATACATTGTACAGCCAGGAAACTCAAAACAACAGAAACACTCTTTTGGGCTGTTTCTCAATCAGCAATCGAATTTTACATTGGTAATATCAACAGTTCCCTCACACAAGCAACTACCTAATGCTGCAGACGGAGGATAAAGTGTGGACTGTAGATACTGGAGATCAGAGTGAAGAGCGTGGTGCTGGAAAACACAGCAGATCAGGCAGCATCTGAGGAGTAGCAGAATCGACGTTTTGGCCGAATGTCTGATGAAGTATTCATGTCAGAAACATCCATTCTCCTGCTTCTTGGATGCTGCATAACCTGCTGTACTTTTCCAGCAACACATTTTCCATTGCTGCAGATTGTCACACATTGCGAGATTCCAGCCACGGAATCAGCGACACTCAGTGTCATGAGTCAACTTACTGCGGACACCTGGCAGTGGTGTTTCATGTCAAGTTGATCTTCAAGAATGCGTATCGTGAGTTGTCTGTCCTGTATAATGTTTCCTGCAGTCACGATATGCAATATTTATTTTTCCAAATTTGTCTTGCCTATGATGGGTATTTGGTCCATTTTTTGGTGAATTGTTGTCAAATATGTCTTTCGGTTTATGCTGTCTCAAAACTCCGAGTGGTCAGAGGAGTCTGGCTGTACATGCCGAGACATACTTTTACCTATAATTTAGAGAGCTTGGTTTGTTGGGTAATGGCATGTCCTCCTGGCGTTGGTTTTGACAATGAATCTGCGGGAATATCTATTGTTGCAAAATATTTCTGGAAGATCCACTAAACAACACAACCAGCTGTTCCAAGTAGCAATGCACAGCGATGACGAGGACAACAAATTCGACTGTGACAACATAAATACATTGGGGCCAGCTAAACAGAGTGAAGCCAGAGAATGTCTGGAATGACGAGACTCGTCCAATGACTCCATTAAAAAACAAGTTGATCTGGACTCAACATACTGGGACATGCAAAGTAACGACAAGAAACAGCAACTGAAAGCAGT
>NC_057717.1:14407197-14416701 GCF_004010195.1 Chiloscyllium plagiosum
AGCTACTCGAACGTTTATGACTCTTATCTTAAATCTATGATTGATTGATCCATCCATCATCGAGAAATCTTTCGTTCAGTGTACCCAATCCATGCCCCTCATTATTTCCTACATCTCAATGTTGTCTCCTCTCAATCTCTCCTGCTCTCACAAAAGCAAAGCCAGTCTGTCTAAACTCTTTCATAGCTGAAGTTCTTCAATCCAGACAATATGTTGGCAAATCACTTCTGCACCATTTCCACAGCTGTCATATCGCTTCTTTTATGTGAATTGCAGAATTATACATAACACTCTCGCAAGAGACGAATAAAGACTAGAAATAAATGCGGGGAATTCGCAAACATTGGTCTTTTCCAATAAAGTCTCTTTTCCTCGATACTGTTCTGCGTCCTTTTCATGAATCCAGTGCTCCAATGATATCTGGACCATGCAAATCAAACACTTTACATGAGGATTGATAACCCAACCACATTATCTGATTGCATTAAGTGGCTTAAAGCTCCTCATGGTGGTCTTGGTGCACGTACACCTAACAAGAGTGACAGCTGCAGCACTAACTTAACGGTGTCAATGTGAAAGTGAATGTTACTTTGTGCAATGCCCCAATGGCATGTGAGGAAGGATAGAATGGAAGAATAGTGATTGGGAAAGGGAGAAACTTCTCCGAGATTAGGTGCAGATAAAGTTTGAAGCAAGAAAATCATCACCTTCAAGAGCATTTTAACCTTAAAAATTGATTTCTTCCTTTCTGCGTTTGTTTTGCAAGGGTTATGTGGAGTAATATGGAACAAATGCGCATTACTGATACTCGGATTTGAATGTAGGTTGCTTCGGCCACAATGCAGAGGATGAGCCACTATACGATCACGTGAAAAAATAACCAACAGTAAAAGCAATAAATGCAATGGCTGAGAGTGGCGAGGAACAGCACCACATGCACAAGAGGATAACCTACTGAGATTGGGTTGTATCGTCATCTTCGATGTCCTCAGTGGCTGTGGAGAGTCCATCATTGAGAATGTTGGAGACTGATTTCGATAGATTTCGAGAAAAGATGAAATGTACAGGCTTAGCAAACAAATTGTTGAAATGTTGGTTTAAATAACAACGAAGTTTCTCATCGTTACTTTACCAGTGCCTCGACACAAGGTTGTAACCCTACGGTTGCACACTTCAATCACACTGACTTCCAGGTCTGGAATAACAGAAATTTAGCGACGCAGTGGCGAAGATCCGATCGGAATTTGAGAGCGGAATGAACGCGTGAATCTTTAACTTTCTGCCAGTGACCAAGTCCGTGAGCATGCAGTTCTTCTATGAAGGCAGAGAGGCGCGTGAAGGGAGCTCCAAACTAGGCTGGAGCAACTGGAATAGAGAGCTGTGGGAGAAAAGGCTGGGAGTTCTCACCTTATCTGGATACACTTCACTTGACATGGCGCAGTAACCTTTGGGTTGATGGAAAGTATCTTGAGCCATTTTAATCTGAACTGAAATTGTTTTTGACAGCATACATTTTTGTGGATTGAGGGAGGATCTGCCCCAGGGAGTTGTCACAATTATAAATAAACATTTCGCAAAGACTGAACTCGTCTAGGTGTATCTGTGCATTGTGAAATGGGCTAAATATCAGTGCACTCTGACATTTCTCATATTCTGACTTTGCAGTCGGTTAATTTTCTGGAAGGAATTTTAAAAATATTTTTTGTGTTATTCAATTTCCTGCTAGCTTGTTCTGGTCTGGTCATTGATGTAACATGAACAACCGAACATTAATATGATTTTGGGATTCGGTTCGACGTTCCCTCGAATTACGGAAGAACAACAGGACAGCAGAGGTGAAATTTATCAGAACAGTAGTGATCAAATTGAATGAATGGGCAGACAGAGGATGAAAGGAAGCTTCATGAGGATAAATGTATTTTCTTTGCCAATGAAACTACCCGCATCACAAAGTGTCTCACCTGGACTGACAGAAATGAAGTTTATAAGTCCTTATAAACTTGAGGTGGGGGGAATGTAAACACAGCCAGCTCCAAAAAAAAACAGAAACATTTGTTCTTTTCTGAACCTCAGTCCCGTACTGACTAAGATGACCTTTGGAAAATTATTTTGCACAATGTCCGAAGAGGACTTACAGATTCGACCACGGAAACCAAATTAAATATCAAGATCAAATCATACCACTTTATTCGCTACATCCCCCCTTTTGACACATGATCCTCACTGTGTGTTAATTGGCATGGAATGGGAATAATGATCGCGTTGACAGGGTTTACCAATGGGGCCACACCACACCCATTCACTCATTCTGCACCCTGCCATTGTCCATTCACGCTTGTCCTTCGGCGTGGCCTGCGACTCGACCTCCCATAAGTCTGCTTTAGATTACAAGTAATTGACATACACATGTCAACTGATCACTTGGCGGCTGCTGGGCTGCTGTCCTTCCCGGTGAGTTTGCATTCGCATTGCCTTGAGAAAGGGAATCGTACTTTTTCATGTGGGCTTCACATTTACAGACAACGAATGATTTAGGCGGTAGGATCGCTTCCAGGAGGTCAGAAGTCAGACCACGGTGTATTTTGGGATTTCCAGTGTAGGCCAAGAAGCCCCTGTGTTGCCACAGAGTTCCACAATTATGTACAACCCCGTATGCATATCTGCGGTCGGTGTAAATATTCACTATCCTTCACTCAGCCAATTGACATGCCTCAGTCAAGGCAATCAACTTTGCTGCTTGAGCTGACAGATGACAAGGGAGTGATTCCGCTTTGACTACCTCGTGGGTAGTTACTACAGCATAGCAAACACAATTCTGGCCTGTCCGTTTGCCCCTGAATGCGGACCCATTCACAAAAAAACGCAATATCCTGATTCTGAGTTTGTGAATCCTGCACGCCTGGTCTTGGTGAGTTACAGCGACACAGTCATGTGGGTCTCTGTCTCCTGTTGTAGCGAGAAGGCTAGCAGCATTACGGACGTTACATCTCGTTATTCTAATGTTAGGCATCTCCAATAGTACAGTATTGTTTCTGAGCCAACGTGCTGCAGACATGTGTGCTGTGTTTTGCTCGGAAAACAGTAAGGATGCATGTGGGACCAGGAGGGTTAATTCTCCAAAGCCGACTGTGTCCCTGGACGCTACAACAAACTTTTTAAGCTGCAAACACGGCTTGCAGGCATATAGGCAATCCTGCCGCTACGGGGTCTAGGTTTAGCCAAAATGTAAGCGACCTGCCTCAATTTTCCCACATTCTCCTGCATCAGCTCAGATGTCATGCATCTACCGTTTGTACAAAAGGCTTGTTTGGATTCGGACCCCCAGTGTAGGTGTGGTTTGGAGCGCCTGTTTAATTCAACTGCAACGGTCTCTGGTTCTAAAACTCTAAGCCATTGGAAATTTCATTTAGGGGCGCCTCAAGGGTTGTGTAATGTGGGATAAAAAATCGACAGTAGGAGTGCAAGACCAAAAAGAATAGCAATTGTTACTTCGTGTGAGGCTTTGGAATTTGCTGGATTGCTTGAACTTTGTCTTGACCAATGCCCTCCCCTTGTTCAGACAAGAAATGACCAAAGAAGTTCACCTGTTGTTGCACAAATTGTAGATTTGCGAAACAAGCTTTGTGCCCATTCCTGGCGAGATTGCAGAGCGACACAAGCGTATCTTTCTCACATTGTTCCTCTGTTGGTGCTGCTATTAAGCATTCGTCTACATACTGCAGAAGCGCTGACCCCGGGGTTAAAACAAAAATCTCCAGACTCCAGCATCGAGCCTCATTAATTCTGGTGGGGGACTCACAGTCATCTTGACAAAGTCGCTTGAATGTATATGATTTGCCTTTGAGTGGAAAAGTGAACCAGAATTGACTTTCTGGGTGTCCCGGTACACGAAAGAAGACATTTGATAAATCCATAGCAGAGAACCATTTACTGTCAGGTGGAATTCGAACTCATATAGTACAAGGATTAGGAACATTTGGGGCGGGCGGAACAACAGCATAGTTGACTACCTGCAGGTCTTGAACAAAGCTCCGTTTCCCCGATTCTCCTGGAATGTTTGCCTTTTTGACCAGAAAAATGGGGGCTCTCACCGGTGATTATCCACAGGGAATTATCACTCAAGCTTTCAGGAGGGATGCAAAGTAGTACCTTTGGCAGCCTCGTGTTTTAACGGGTCTCGTGCTCTGCATGGACAATACTCAGACTTCCGGGCTATTCTTATGGGTTCACAGCTTCCTATGAACCCCACATCACGTTTGCCTTTTGCCCTGCCCTTCTTAATCTTGGGTCCGAGACATCTACCATACCTAATCGCCAGGCTACCCTCTTGGCGGGGGTTACCTGGACTGCTCTATCTGCCTGAGTTAGCCAATTTAGTTTCTTCATATCTGTCCTGATGTGTGCATTGAATCAGGTACGCACATCGTCGGTGAAAACACAATCTTTCGTTTTTTTTGTGCCTGCAGTATGCATCGTCTCAAATCCTGCCACCTCTCGCTGGATGCCTTCGCCAATGGTGCGTGAATAAAGGTGCCTTCCACATCAAAAGGATTTTTTTTTTCTCATTCCTTGACTGTTTGTCCCTGGTATGGTAGTTTACTGGCCTTGTATGTCTGCTATTATTTCGGTTTAACTTTACTTTTTTTTCTGTCTGTCTGCAACACATGCCTCTGCAAAGTTTCCCTATGCTTTTATTGGATTGAAAATAAATGTTAATTTACCATTACAATGGACATTACATTATTTAACAGGTTGCGGCAACAGCGAGGGTCGAAGTGCCTGTACTGCATTGTAACGTTCGATGTTGTCAGTTACATTTCCTGCTGGTTTCAGATATCTCTCCTCACTCTGGAAGCTCCCGGTCGCATGTTCCAGAGATTTCTCTGCACTTCAGTTAATCGAGGCAACTGTATTTCCTGCTCAGAATGTGATCTCTCTCCAATGGAGAAAGGAAAATAAAGTCGGTGACAAAGCTGAGATCACTTACGTTCTGTCCAGAATCAACAAAAACTATCCCGATCTTCCAGTCTCCGTAACTTCAACATTACACTGTGTTCTCACCCTTCAGGCTCTCTGCTTGTATTCCTGATGAAGGGCTGTTGCCCGAAACGTCGATTTCACTGCTCCTCGGATGCTGCCTGAACTGTTGTGCTTTTCCAGCACCACTCAAATCTAGACACTGTGTTCCCAGGCCATCATTTCAGTCTCTGGTCTGCTGCAGTGCTCCTTCAAGACACAACACAACCTGGAAGACACGCAACTCATTTTCTACCGACAGACCATGAAAACGTTAGGACCCAACATCAAGTTCAATCATTTTAGAAACCGTCCGCCCTCTTACACATTCTTCACCTACCCTCCCATCCCATTAGTTCTGAAGACGGTTCGTTGGACTCGAAGCGTTAACTTTCCTTCCTCATCAGAGACAGACAAGAGCTGCTGATTTTGTTCAGACCTTTTGGCTTTTCTTCTGAGAACTTTGTTTTTCTCTTGTAATCGCCAGATACTGGAAGCGTCTGAATGCAGGAGGAGAATTTCACAGGAGATGAAAAGAATGGCAAGGGTTTGACCACTCCCATTGTGAAGGTACGCGAGCTTGGCTGGGGATGTTACTCTAAGCGCAGAGAAGGCTGAATAAGAAACCAATTAACGTGCTCATTTTATGAAGAGGATAGATATGTGTGACAGGGATAAGCCTGCATTGGGAATGAACAGAGTAACATAAATGAAAGACAGGAGACAAGGAGGAGATTTAGGAAGAATACTTTCACCTGTAGAGTATTGATTATCTGGAAATCATTATCTGAACATGTGGTAAAGGTAAGTGTCATGAGAACGTTTCAGCAGTCTGTAGCCGAACACATGATGAGCCAGAGCACGAGTGGAGAAGGACCAGGTACCAGAAAGTGTGACGAGGACAGACAGGCGCGAGATGGGTGTCCTGAATGCAATGCGTCAAAGGCAAACTTGTGTGCTTAAAGGTAACAGCAGGTGCGGCTCTGTGGCGCAATGGAAAGCGCGTTGGACTTCTACATCTCTATTCAAAGGTTGTGGGTTCGAATCTCATCCGGGTCGTGTTTTAATTTATGTTTTGCAAAGTGGTCAGACCAGACTTGGCTGCTCATCTGCAAAACCAGTAATATTCGTGCATAAACCTAACTGTCTCGAAACGGAACATTTTCCTCCCACAGATTTACATTATCGATGTCTATTTATGGTAGAGATCGATAAATACCTGTTAGCCAGTACGATGTTGTGGATGGGCTGGAAAAAGACATAAAATTGTTGTGTGAGCCATGATGATATCAAATTACGTGGCAGGACAGGATCGGTGTTAAGAATGGCCTCCTTCTGTTCCTTTGTGTCTGTGCCATTTCTGGCCAAGATTTTTAAATAATCACAACGAGGACAATATGAATTAAACACCAAATAATATTTTGGTCTCATCTCAACTTCGCTTCCCTCCCGGCTGGAATAGACAGCTCTTGTTTCAGCTTTAGATCAGACAGCGGAGGATTCTCACAAGTTCTCCTTCAGGCTGAATGTTGCTTCACATAGGTTTCCAAGTGGACACATGGAGCAAGCAATTGCATGGATGCTGGGGATTCAGGGGCAGATTTCCCCTTTGCTGGGCTGGAATTCTGGCCAAGGTAATGAATGTGAATTTCTGACATTTGAATCTTACTCTGGATTCTTGCGACTTTACGAATTAAACTGAATTTAATTTGCCCTTGCAGAACATTATTCAATCTTCACTGTGCATAAAAACCATGCCACATGCTCGTGCACATATTATGCTGAACATTGTTGATGTTGTGTGCAGTGTGGGTCGATGTCTCAAATGTACATGCCAAAGGAAGTTGGTGAAATATCAGTGAATCGAATTGTCTGACGATTTGCTGCCGATAGAAGGAAAATCCCAGTACAATGGCCACATAACATTGCCTGTGAGCAACACAGGAAGCCATGGTAAATGTATGCAGTATTCAATAAAACCGATTTTCACCACATTTATCTATGCCATTTTCCTGAAGCTGATGCTTCATAATCGATGATCCATTATCAGTATAACCACCTCTGCACTGCGTTTCATTTCAGATACACAGAAAAGAAAATGAGTAATTGGGTTGAGGGGCCGAGTGGTAAGATCAGGAGCCGTTCGTCACAATTAGACGGCAGGTCCAGTGGTGCAGTTAGTTAGCTTTCTGCACTTACATGACAGAATGGCAGCACATGAACTGCCAAAGTTGTGCATTGGATTCTCGCCAGGTGTCTGTTTTACTGATACTGACCAGAGATGATTGCAACTTCAAGCTGAAGAACAGTTTAAACCCGGAATATTACATTGCAATAAAATGCTTTTGGCACTAATGTTGCACCGACCTGTAAGACTCATCTGAAGTCCATCTGACCAGCATTTTGACATTATGAGCTGTAAGTTTATCCAATGATCATTTAATTGCCCTGAAGGTTGGTGAGTCTACGACTGTTGAAGACAAGGCGTTCTGCACCCTTACTACTCTCTGAGAAAGGCATCTACCTCGGCATCTATCACCCTCAAATTACATCGATGTGCCCTTGTGCCAACCATCACCATTTGAAGAAAATGCCTTCACTGTCCACCTTACGGCAAATTCTGATCATCTTTTATGTCTCTATTAATTCACTTCTCAAACTTCTTCTCTCTATTAAAAACAGCCTCAAGTCCCTCAGCCTTTCCTCGTAAGACCTTCCCTTCACAGAAGGCAACATCCTAGGAAAACTCGTCTGCAACCTTTCCAATGCTTTCACATCCGTCCTATAACGTGGCGACCAGAACCGCACGCACATCGACACGTTTGGCCATGCCAGACAAATGACTGGAGCTGCAAAGTGATAGTTTGGCCCTGAAACTAAATCCCTTTCCCAATAAAAACACTGTGCTCGCTGCAAACAAATCCATCTACGTGTGTGTTCACTTTCAGAGTTTTATGTACATGGACGCCGAGATCGCTCTGGTCATCTAAGCTTCCAAGAATATTACAATTAGCCCAGAACGTTGTATTCTTGTTGCTCATTCCAATGTAAATCACCTCACACTTTTCCACAATAACCTCCATATGCCAACTCTGAGCCCCGATCTTCAGATTATTCATGTCCGTCTGTAACCTGCAGCAGACTTCGGCACTGTTGACAACTCCATCGATTTAGTGTGTTCTGCGAATTTACTCATCCATCATCCCATGCTCGAATCCAGGTCATTTATAAAGGTGACAAACAGCAGTGGACCCAAAAAGGAACCTTGTGGGACACCATGAGTAACTGAAATCCAGGATGAATATTTTCCATTAACTGCCACACTCTGTGTTCTTTCAGCGAGCCAATTACTGATCTTAACCGCTAAATCACCGTCAATCCCATGTCTCTGTATTTTATGCAACAGCCGACCGTGCCTTCGTGAAAACCATATCCACCATGTTAACCACTTTACTCCCATCCACCTGTTTGTTGACCTTTTCAAAATCCTCAATAAAGTTTGTGAGGCACAACCTGCTATTCACAAAATCGTGTTGACTGTTGCGAATCAACTTGTTCCTTCTTCGGTGATCATAAATCATATCTCTAATAATCTTTCCCAAAAGTTCACCTACAAGGAAATATGACGACTGTTCTATAATTACCAGCCTTCTCCCTACTCCCCTTCGTGAAGAAGGAGACAATATTTGCTGAACTCGATTCTTCTCACACTAATCACATGGACACTGACGAAATAAAGTTGGAAGTCAAAAGTTCTGCAATCTCCTCCCACGATTCCCAGAGAATCCTAGCATACATCCCATCAAGCCAAGGGGACAAATCTATTTTCAGGCTTTCAAGAATTGCTAACACTCGTATTTATGAATGTCAATTTCATTTATTCTAACAGATTGCATCTCAAACCTTCTTCGACAACATTGTCTTTTTCATTTGAGATATGATGAAAAATATACATTCAGCGCCTCTCCTATCCTCGGACTCCGTTGAGGACTTCCTACTGCTGTTCTTGACAGGCCCGAATCATATGCCAGATATTCTTTTATTCCTGAACTGACAAGAGAAAGCTTCAGGGTTTTAAATATCCCTGCGAGCTAAAGATTTTTTATGTCCCCTCTTCGCTCTGAGTAGCTCTCTCTTTTGGCCCTTCCTTGCTAGCTTTTAATTTTCAAGTGCCCAGACTCAGCCTACATATTTCATGATTCGACGCACTGCCTTCTCCCTTTTGACAAGAAATTCAACTTTTTGAGTAAAAATTGCTCCCTGTCTCAACCTCATATTCCCTGCATGACGCACACATACTTATCAAGGACATGCATGAGCGCTTCCCTGAACAAGCTCCATATTTCAAGTGTGCAAAACCCCTGCGTTTGCTTTCCCATCTGGTGCATTCTAACTCTTGCCTGAGCGCATCATACTGGCCTTTCTCCAAGCGGAACCTCATGCTCTGCTATATATATATATATATATATATATATATATATATAATAT
>NC_057717.1:14416867-14419682 GCF_004010195.1 Chiloscyllium plagiosum
TCTTACTGAAAAGACGAAACTGAGGTGCAAGGAACAACCATTCCTTTCAGTGCTCCATTATGTCTCTGAAATGGCCACAATATTGAAGCCCCAGTCAACAAACCATGACACCTACGTTATATCAGATGCTCCTAGCGGTGAAGAAGATAGACTTCAAACCAACTTCATCCTTGCCAACATTCAGTCGCAAACCCGAAAATCTATTTATGTCCTAACCACTCATAACTTCCTGCAAACTGCAGCTAAAATTTAGGTTCGCACTCTGCTGCTGAATTCATTTAAACCCTCCTGAGGAGCTTTAGAAATTTATCCACTCAGGATATTGGTACCCTTCCGGTTCAGGTAAAGACCATCCTGTTTGTTGAGGTCCAACCAACTCCAAAATATGCCCCAACTATCCAGATGTCAAAATCCCTATCATCTGCACCGTCCTTACAACCACGTGTTCATCTGCTCTCTCTCTATTCTTTCCCTCACTATAACTTGGCATGTGTAAACCATCAGAGAGAACAACTCTGTTTGATCTCGATCTAAGATATCACCCTGGATCCCTGAGTTTCTGCTATGCATCCACAGCACTTTTATTATATATGTTGTTAGTGTGTTTGTGAAACATGACCTCGGGCTGCTCCCCCTCCCCCTGAAGTATCTTGAAAACACGCTGCGAGACATCACAAACCCTGGTAACTTGGAGGTATCACATCAATCATGAGCCTGCCCTGTACCCACAGAAACTGCAATCTGTCCCCCTCACTATGTAGTCCTCAATAACTATTGCTCTCCTCCACTTTCCCCTACCCTTCTGATCACAGGGACGAACACTGTGTAAGAGATCTGTACCCCATGGTTTACCCCTCGTAGCTCATCCCATCCGCATATGTGTGTGTGTGTGTGTGTGAATTCAGAATATTTGGAATGGATGGTCGGCCATTTGAATGTTCTTCCCGTCGAATGTGCGAGCTATATGTATGTACATATATATAAATGTGTGTCCGCATGCATGTATGTGTGTGTGTGCATATATATTTAAAAGTTGCAAAAGAACATTGAGTAAAACAGCAATTATTCAAACAAATCTGATTTTGTGGAGTGTTCTCTCCTTGGGAAATACCTCAGTCACTTAAGACCAGCCATAAAGACCCCCTGAGTGAATATCTATTATTCACTAGAGATACAGAGGTGATTTTTGAAGTCGATGACGTTTCTCATGTCGCTGAGCCTGCGCTGTGTTAAATTCCGGAAGGGAGGTTTAGCTCTCTTCATATTACTAATTTTGCTGCAAACTTGCACAGTCCATAAAAACAATCCAAAAATTATTCGGTTTATCTCATTGGACATTTTGCCTGTTATCAGAAAAACTGGAATACAAATGACAAATATGTATTTACGTACTGCTATGAAGATTACAGAATTCAAACAGGAACTTGTCACTAGATATGGTTGGGCGAGATGAGTGAGCAGCAAATGAACTCACTCCCTTCTCTGTGATTGCAGCCAAATTTTCCAATGCAACAGATGAAAGAACAAAGGTGCATTACACCGGCAGGTCAGTTCCAACTCACGATAGTATAGTTTCACTTTGATGTTCGCCATCTTCTAAAGTATTAGCTTAGTGGGGAGATCAGGATCCTGAAGGTATGCTGAGATATTGCGAGAATTATTCCCACACTATTGGCATCACTTTATATCATAAACCAGTAATGCAGCGGACTGAGCTAACCGGCTTCCATTTAATGCTGAGCTAACACACAGAGCTCAGTTCTTTTACAATTTATAGAAGTTCATGTGGAACAAGCTGTTAAACCTTTCCTCACAATCCGCTCATTCTATATTTATTCGTGCTCAGTTGCGGGTGTTATGAGGTTTCTTTCCAATAAACGTTAACCAATTAGAGAGTGTGCACCGAACGCGTACCCATGATGGTCGCCCAGATTCCCTGTCCCCGTGAAATTCATTCCTTGTGTGTCTGCACGTGTCTTCACAAATATATTAGAATCAGCTTCTGAGTATTTTTTTCCTGAGAAAACGTAAACATTTTCGAGTTCAATAGCTGTAGAAGGAAAAAGATTGCGAGCTCCAAACTTCTCTTTATCATTCATCGCTGGTTTTGAAGTTCTATAGCCTTGAAATAGATCCATCTGAATGAGGGCATTTCCCCCCTATGTACTCTCGCTAAATTCACATCGCCTAGAAACCTTCTATACGGACACAACTCAGTTTTTCCTGGTGTCACGCCTCATGATCTATTCATCTTTTGCACCATTCCATGAAACCCCGCGTTGTCTTTTCAAATGGGATTGTCCCCCACTACATCGTTGGCTTCCTTTCCATTATTCTGTTTCCATCTAAACGCTGTCCATTCTTCCTGACGTCTTTTCATTCCAGTCATCGCCATCCATGTCTTTTATCATCTCTTTATGTCCCAGTACAGTCCATGTTAAGAAAGGATGCTGCGGTCAGAACAACACAGGAAAACCCGCTCTAATGCTGTATACGACCATTACCAATGTAGGGAAAATGGAGGTAGTTCAGTCAAAAGTGAATCCGTTGGTTGTTGCACAATGGATCAATCACTGATTGGGTCATGACTATTTTTCCTCACTTTTCTCCTCTGTCTGAACATTTGCTAAAGCAACACAATAAGGGAACATGGAAGACCTACAGTTCAGAAACTGACAATTCGATGCAACAAATGAACACCTTTCCTCCAGGGATTAAACCTCACAGAACAATTCCTTACTCTTTTTCTCTTCATTTTCTCCTGAATAAAGCACCTTACTGTCAGTCGACCCAGTTGTTGGCAAATCATATCTCT
>NC_057717.1:14420182-14475613 GCF_004010195.1 Chiloscyllium plagiosum
TTCCTAAAACGGACCCTGACCCAGTCAGAGACCGATATTATCGGCCATATCACTAACCTGGTCACATTTAACATTTGTTGTGAGCAGTGGAGCAGTGGGGCTAGAAAAGGAAAGAGTGACTCAAAAAGCCGGGGAACTACAGACCGGTGAGCCTGATGTCAGTGGTGGGTAAGTTATTGGAGGGGATTCTGAGGGATAGCATTTACATACATTTGGGAAGGCAAGGGCTGATCGTGGTGGACAACATGCTTTCTGTATGGGAAGTCATGTCTCATTAATTTGGTGGAGTGTTTTGAAGAGGTGACAAAGAAGATTGAGGAAGGCAGTTTGGTAGCCATTGTCTATATGGACTTCAGCAAGGTGTTAATTAAAAGAACAAAGAGCAAAGAACATTTCCAGCCCAAGAACAGGCCCTTCGCCCTCCAAGCCTGAGCCTATCCAAATGTTCTGTCTAAATCTGTCGCCCAATTCCTAAGCATCTGTAGCCCTCTGCTCCCCACCTACTCGTGCATCTGTCCAAACGCATCTTAAATGAATCTACTGTGCCTGACTCTGCCACCTCTGCTAGCAACGCGTTCCAAACGCCCACCACTGTCTGTGTGAAGTACTAGCCGCATGTCTCCCCCTTAATGTTCCACCGCTCATCTTGAAAGAACGACCTCTCGTTATAGAATCCTTCACCCTGGGAAAAAGCTTGTCTCTATACACCCTGTCTATACCCTTTATGATTTCGCAAACCTCAATCAGGTTCCCCCTCAATCTCTTTTTATCTGATGAAAATAAATCTAATGATTGATACACAGATTAGTAAGTTTCGATCACATGGGATACAGAAGAAGCTAGTCACAAAAGGCTTGAAGGAAGAGGGATATTTTTCAGCCTGGAGGCTTGTGAGCAGCAGTGTACTGCAAAAATCAGCACTTAGTTCACTGCATTTCATTATTTATGTAAAGTATTTAGATGTGAATATCGGGGCCATAGTTAGTAAGTTTACAGATGGCATCAGAAAGGTGGCGTAGTAGATTATCGCAGAGTACAGCAAGACCACAATCAGATGGGACAAAGTGGTAAGGAGTGACAGATGAAGTTTAATTTAGATAATTACGAGGTAATACATTTTGGGAAGGCAAATAAGGGCAGAAACTATACACTTAATGGTAATGTCCTGGAGCGTGTTGTGGAACAAAAGGACATAGGGCTGCAGGTGCATTGTTCCTTGAAAGTGGAGTCGCAGGTAGACAGAGTGGTGCAGAACACATTTGGCACATTTGGCTTAATCAGTCAGAGCATTGAGTATAGGGGTTGTCGTGGCATGTTGCATCCGTGCAGGATGTTGGTGAGGCCACTTTAAGAATACTGCGTGCAAAGTGGTTTTCTTCAGAAATTACTTACACAGATGTCCCAGAACTGGAGGTGTGAGCTTTAGGGAAAGGTTGATTAGGTTGTGGTGTTTCCCCCAGAGTGTCAGAACTTGAAGGGTAACATTATAAAGGTTTATAAAACCATCAGGGGCATGGATTGTTTGAACAGCCACGCTCTGCTTCCCACGATAAGGGAGTCCAGAACAAGATAGCAGAGGCTGAAGGGGAGAGGGCGGATGATTTAGAAGGGACCTGAAGGTAAATGTTTCACACAGAGAGTGGTGTGTGTACAGAAAGTGCTGTCAGAGGAAGTGGTGAAGGCGGTTACAATCGCACGTTTAAAATGTATCTGAAAGAGGAGGGATATTGGCCAAATGCTGGTAAATGGGACTGGATCAGGTTTGATATCTGATCGGAGTGAACAGGTTGGACTAACGGGTCTGTTTCTGTTCTGCATGACTCTCTGGTTCTCTAAGAGAGATGATGAAAAATTCTGTAAGATCCTTTCAAGTCGGAATTCTCTTCACTGGAGGTTTATCGTGCCTCTATGTTCACATAGATTGAAAGCTGCGTTAGTTAATATATGACAGAGAAGTGAGTCATGCACAATGGGACGCAGTCAAGAAAGTGGGGCTGAGACCCCAACCTGATCAGTCACAATCTTAGTGCCTGGTGGAGAAGGCTCAACGTATCTAATGACCCGCTCCTGTTCCTCAGTCCCATATTTCTGTGTTCCATTCAGCCCGTCAAACCTGCTAGACAGGAACAGTTGGAGGCCACTTACTCCTATACCTGGTGCACTGAAACAGAGGTGACCATTCAGCCTCTCAAGACTTTCACACACGCTTTGGGGTGATTTGAGAAATGTAATTGGAAAATCCAGGCTCAGTTTGAAAGAGGTTCCTCATCTCTCTTTACAGAGCTTCCACTCTCTGCAACTTGTGCTTCATTTGTTGGTCATGTTGTAGACCCAGATTCACTGTGAATACAGCCCACATACCTCACCAAGCAATGGCTCACATAATCGTCTGGTCTCTCTGACTTCAATTTGTAATAACATGTAATAATTCATGAAAATAACACCCACTAACTTTCCAATAACAGAATGTGAGAACATCAGAAACGGGGCAGGTCGTTCACTCCCCAAGCCTGCCTTGTCCTTCACTAAGATCATGGCTGATCTGCTCTTTGTCTCAAATCCTCTTTTATGCCCAATTCCTCATAGCCCTCAACTCTCTGACAGGTCAATATCCATCTATTTCCTCTTCAAATATTTTCAGACAGCTGGCACCTAGAACACTCTTGAGAAGAGAAATCCTGACATTTAATACCACCTGTTTGAAGAAAGCACTTGCTGCTCCTATATCATGGCTTATTGATATGAACAAAAGAGGTTGACACAATGGTTCAGGTAAAAATGACTGGCCCTGATATCAAGGCAGTGGTTGACTTCTCTTGACACCAAGGAGCTTAACAAAACTAGACTTAATGGGAATCAGAGTCATTTGTCCAGTAGTTGGACTCAAACATGGCACAAAGGAAGATGTTCATCGTCTCAGTCCTGGGTCAACTCTGTGGGAAATCTTCAGGGTAGCTTCCTCTTCACAAACATCTTCAGCTGCTTCATCAATGTCTCCCCTCCCCCACCTTCCCTACGATAAGATCAGAAGTGGGGATGTTCACTTGAGATTCCACAATGTTCAGAACATTTTATCTCCCCTCAGCTCCTGAACCAGCCTGTGTCCATGTGCAGCAAGACCCAGACTCCATTGAGACTTGTGCTGTTAAAGGGTCCGTAACACTCATGTTACAGCACTGCCTGACACTGCAATGAAAGAAGAGTTCATTCAGCACCTAACGCTGCTTTCACAGGAATATGAGGAAGCCATTCAGCCCATTGACACTATTGGAGAAGAAGAGGGACAGCCCATTCCGTGCATCCAGCCTATTACTCAGGAAGAGAAGGAGTCTAGAGTGATGGACCACATCAGAGCACCTCGAAAATATTTGAAGGCAATAGCCTAGACTTTAATGTTTTCTTATTTTAAAGGAAATGTAAAGTTTCTGTTCCAGATGCAATGTGACTGGTCAAGCTACTCGGTGGTAAGCAAAACACCACTTATTTAAACACGAAAGATGAACTAAAACCAAAGAAAGAGGAATTTAGAATAACGTACTTCTCTTGGACAACTTAACAGAATAATAGATCTAGGAACTATTACTAATGAACTAGTCCAACATAGGAAACACCCATAAACACAGCCCTTGGCAAAAAGGAAAATTCAGACACAGAATGTCACAAATATTTCTCCAATCCAGGAATTGTAAACAGCATCAAGAGAAACTTCAGAGAGGGTTGCAGACAGGAGACATTCACTGACACTTCCAACTCTGTGGAGACCCCTATCATTTTTGATGTTACTGAGAAACCAAAACCCAGAGATCCTAATGTGTGAGAGCTGGCCACACACATTCAGGCTGCATTAAAATTAATCTCAGGCCTTGGTAGCTGTTTACTCAAGTGGTCAGAACTAGCCAGCTTTGTATCAATCATTCAATATCTCTCTTAAAAGAAACCAGGACAAAATAACCTCTTAAAGCTGCAGTATTGTCACACTTGTCAGCACATCGAGCTATCAAACAGGAACCAGGGGTAACCCAGTCAGGCCCTTGGCCCTGTCCAATTGGACGAAGAAGAAGGCAGGCAGTCCCTTGAGACACATAAACAGGAACAGTAGGAGGCCACTTCCAACTTAATTAACTTACACTGGGCAGAATGAGGTGATTTATGCTGATCCATGATGAATGTATTATGCCCAAAACATCGATTCTCCTGCCTCATGGATGCTGCCTGGCTTGCTGTGCTTTTCCAGCAATCGACTCTCTCCTCTGATCTCCAGCATCAGCAGTCTTACGTGTCTCCTAATTGATGCTCGAACATGATGAACAAGTGGGGCAGAGGCTGCACAGACACACTCCTCCATGTTGTTCCTCCTGGCTCCGTTGTTCATGATACACACGTGGGACTTTAACGTGGTTTTCTCGCGGTGAGCAGGGAAACCATATGTCTTGTGTGAAGTCTCAAGAAGGCATATTTCATCTCCGAGAAGCCAGCCTGGTGTTCTCTATGTAGGGCAGAAGCTGTTGGGAAAAGCTACCTGTTTCAGATGGAAGGTATTGTGGCTTCTGTTGGGGATTGTGAGCAACATGACTTTCAATACGGGTTCACACGCAGACTGTACAATAATGTGGGGAGAGTTAATTAAGGCATATTAGGAAAGCCACGTTGGACTGATGAATGGACTCTCTAAGTTCAAGTAATGCTGATCTTGTTCATGTTTATCTTGTCTCGTGCACGCCATGTTCAGTGCAACCTGTATGCCTTACTCTGTTCAGGTTTATTTCCACCCTATGATCTGTCTGGCCATGTTTACTATGATCTCCCTCCACTGCTCATACGTAAAGTTCTTCCCTGCACTGAGGTACACATGGCAATAAATGAAAACAAACAAACCTGGTTTAAGTATGGAATTTCTCACCCTATCAATGTCTCTTTTGGAAATAAGTGATCGCTGCAAATCCTTGTGTTTCAGCATCGCAATTTCTTCTTCTCTCACAGCTCTACAGATTAAACACTCAACTTATTCGCTATATTCTCATGATACCATCACCCTTGTCTGTGGTAAGGAGATCATTCCTTACAAAGGAGATCAAATCTGTACAGACTGCCCCTAATGCTGTCTCAGCAAGGCTCTACAACAGCAGGTAGATGGCTTTACTTATGTACTCGAATCATCTTACAATGAAGGACAGCATACCATTGACTGCACCCATTACTTACACAGGGTTTGATTCGGAGCAGTCAGGATAGACTTGTGAGTGGGACATCATGCTTCCCAAATTTGGTAGAGTTCTTTGATTTAGTGACCAAGAAGGTTGACAAGGGCCGAGCGGTAAACGTAGTCTCTATGGATTTCAGTAAGGCCTTTGATAATTTTCCACATGGCAGGCTTCTCTGTCAGGTTACATCGCGTGGAATGCTGGGGGAACTGGCCAATTGGATTCACAGTTGGCTTGATGGGAGGAAGCAGAGGGTTTTGTGGAAGGATGCTTGTCAGACTGGAGGCTGGGTCCATAGATGTTTGTAATCTATGATTTGGTTGAGAATGTACAAGGCATGATTAGTAAGTTTGCAGATGACACTAAAATAAGTGGTAGCTTGATCAGTGAGGACGTTTATCAAAAATTGCAGCAGGACCTTAATCAGGTGGGGAAGTGGGCCGAGAAATGGCAAATGGAATTTAATAAAAATGTGTGAGGTCTTGCATTTTGGAAACTCAAATCAAGGTGGGAGTTTCATGATGAATGGGAGCGCCTTACGGGGTGCAGTGGGCAGAGAGACCTTGGCGTTCAGGTGCACGGTTCTCTGAGAGTGGAGTCACAGGTAGACAGGGCAGTGCAAAAGGCATTTGGCACACTGGCCTTCATCAGGCAGCACATTGAGTTTAGAAGTTGGGAAGTTTTGTTGCAGTTACATAGGACTTTGGTAAGGCCGCACTTGGAGTGTTTTGTTCAGTTTTGTCACATTTGTTACAGGGAGGATGTTATTAAATTAGAAAGAGTGCAGAAGAAATTTACAAGGACGTTGGCAGGACTCAATGGTCTGAGATATAGGGAGAGGTTGGACAAGCTGGGACCTTTTCTTTACAGGAAATTGACGGGGGATCTTGCAGAGCTGTATAAGATCATGAGGGGTATGAATAGGGTGAATGCTCTCAGTCTTTTTCCACAGTTTAGAAAATCGAGGACTAGAGGGGATCAGTTTAAGGTTAAAAGGGAAGAAGGAGTAAAAGTGAACCTGAGGGGCTACCTCTTAACACAGAGGGCTGGTACGTGGATGAGCTGCCAGCAGATGTGGTTGAGGGTGGTACACTAAAAACATTTCGAAATTATTTGGATAAATATGTGGATAGGAAAGGACTAGAAAGATATGGGCTAACTGCAGGGAAATGGGGTTAGTGTGGATGGACAATTACAAGGTGTAGTCAAACCCCTCTGTTAATTAAATTCAAACACCCAGAAAAGCTCGCCTCACCTCATAATCTGTTAAAATATGAGTGACGCAGATCTCCTACCTTCCACTATTAAGAAAAATTAACAAGTGTATTTCTTAATTTTAACAGTGAACACTAAACAACAACTATTCACAAATACAAGCCGCTCTTTTCTTAACTACTTACCATCTGACTCCAACTCTAGAAAATTATGCTGTTCCAACAACCCACATATTAAACGTTACAATCTCAAGACCACACAGACTCTATTTTTTCCGCTGTGTTCAATCTTCCAGCTGCTGATCTCCCTGGGTCATTTTTTTTACTGCAAGTAGGTTTGACATGAACATGTACCTTTGATAGAGATTGTTTGAGCTGACCAGTTATCACTCCTGATCTACAGCAGTTACTCTGCTGTTGAATGGCAGTGGCTCTCTGTCTAGTGTTCGAAATGCTGGGTTCATATACTTCCCATGTTACAACAAATCTCATACTTTCCAGTTGTCCAAACAATGATATCGATTTCCGTTGACTTCTGGTATGTTAAGCGTTATTTAAACTCTTTGGTTGTAGTTGAATTGTTGTCAAAACAGCAACCAAAACACAGGTATCCATTTCCCAGCGAATTGCGACATTTGGAACAGTCTGACCTTTAGCTAGCATCTGTGGCTGTACTTTCAATTCAGCACAACCCGTTCTATCTTAATGTGGCCAGACATGTTTTCAGCTTCATAACACCTCCCTTCTTCAGAAATAAAATGAACCATCAGAATGAAAAGATGGCTTCATTTCTTTTCCTTTGATTCATATTTCCATTATTATGAAATACAGAAGTATTAATCTCAGTTATACCATTCACATTAATTCTGTAAACATATATAACACTGGAATAAGTCAAATTTTATCTACACATTTTCCTTTAAATCCGTGATAACACATCTGCTATCACATTTATACGACCCACAGAGTGTACATGTTGTAAGTTTAAAGTCTGTAACATAAGACTCCAACGAAATATTCTCATATTCGGGTCTTTAAATATTCCAAAAAATGCGAGAGGATTGTCGTTGTTGCGCACATCCATCTCCGACAATTTGTTTGTCATATAAACATTAAAATATTGGCACGCCAGTAAGAAACTTAAACTTGTATGAAACTCAATCTTCCTTGTTCAATAATTGAGATTTAGCATTTTCTCTGGTGGATATTGAGGTTTTTCAACAAATAGCCAATTGGCCATTCAATTTCCTTAATCCTCTTTCTGTATCAGTTCATTTCCGACCCCTATATCCCTCGCATCAAACACAATTTTCAAAGGGTTTCAAAATATTTGGTGCATTTAAAACTGGTGCGATGATTAATCCTGTTTGATAATTCTCAAATGTCTCCCTCCATTGTTTTGTCCACCACAATTCTGTGTTCCCATTAGTAAATCCATCAGGTGTGCAAATACGCTGCTGAAGTTTGGAAGAAAGTTCTGATAGAGTCCACTCAGTTCCAAAAATCGAACCACCTCTTTCTTCGATGATGGTTGTGGAATTTCCATGTGTTCCATGGGGTCAACCTTCCATGTCCAATGTCATGTCCCAGGAACGTCCCCTCTGTCTTCATGAATTCTGTTTTCTCAAATTTATTACCAAGTTTGCTTCTTGTCATCTTTCAACACGATCTGCCAAAAGTAACATGTGAGCTTTTGATCACTTGCTAAAGATCGCTACATCATACAGATAAACTGCACAATTTGTTCATCTGGCCATAACTCTGTTCCGCAGTCTTCAATGTGTCTGGAGCATTATTTATTCACATGACATACTCTAACACTTTTTTGTCATATCCGCTATCTTTATCTGATAGTTTAACTGACTCAACATTTATTTTAATTTGAAAGGGGCCACTAAACCTAGCTTTGAAGGGATTTCCTACCGCTGGTGACAATTCTAATACGTCATCCCCACGGGAAAACGTCAACGTTTCAGAGTTTTTATCTGCCACATGCTTCATTCTATACTGTGCCCTCTTCAGGTGCTGTTTAGCTAACTCACCTACTCCATCTAATTTCACCCTCACCTCAGACACATAATTCAACTGTGAGGTTTCCGACTTTGGTCCTGTCAATTTTTATATATAATAAATTCCAAAGCACCTCTCACTGACATTGTACGAATATTTACTCAAAGGAAGTAAAGTGAGTAGATTTATTTGGGGCATCTCGGATGGCAATCAATACGATAAGGCGCCTTTATTCCAATCATTCGGGTAATTCTGACAGAATGCTGTTAATATTGTCTTCAATGTCTAATGCCAACTTTCCAAGGTTCCCTAGGATTCGGTATGGGACAGACGTGATTTAAACTGTTGTATGCTGAAGCTATCCGTGATTTCTTCAAATAGTTGAGCGGTAGAATGAGACCCATGGTCTGACTGAATCACATTGCGTAGTCCACAGTGAGTAAGGAAAGTTACCAACTCCTCACCTCCCCTTTTACGTTAACACTCCATAATAGAATTATCCCTGGAAATCTGCTCGACACATTCATTATTGTCAGCAGATATTGGTTTCCACTTTTATTTTAGAAAGGGGAGCTCCACAATTAATCGTAACCCATGTGAAAGGTTCTTCAAATACAGGAATTGGCAACAAAGGTGCTGGTTTTATTACTGCCTGTTACTTACCGACCATTTGACATGTATGACATGTAAAACGAAAAGTAACCATGTCCTTGTGCGTTCCAGGCCACTAGAAATGCTTCTGTACCTGAGCCTGAGTCTGTACACCTTGGTGACCGCCTGCAGTTAGTTTATGTGCTACCTGTAACACTGTATGCTACCGATAACACAATCTGGTGGACCTCAGTCAATTTCCCTTCTGCACTAATGTGTCGTGGTGTCCACTTAAATTTTAGGATTATATTTTTAATAACGTTCGCCAATATATTCTGATTCCTTGTGTGTGTGTGTCTGTGTCTGTGTGTATACAATATATACAAATTTTCTGCATCGTTACATCATACAGGGTGTGAGTTCACTGAACATCAACTCCTTTGTTTTTTTCTTTCATTTTTCCTTCCTGCTGTAACTTATGATAGTGCGATCTTGTTACTACACAGTCTGGAAAAATCCCTGGATATTTTTATTTTAATTCCCCAGTTCCCCAGTCTTCCTTTGATTTCTCCACCACAAGGGGTTCCTCTCCCACCTTGAATCCCGCTAAATTTTTTCCCAGAACAAACTGTATTCCTGGAACGGACACACTGTCACTCACTCACCATATTGCTTCCCCAATCTTGATTTGGCACTCCAACCTGATGTTACACCAGGGAATGCTTCGTTTCAGTCTGCATTCCACAAATTATCACGCTCTTCAGTGAAATGCCAGAAAGAGTGAAAATACTTCCATCTCTTACTATTAGAGAGCGAGAGAAAGTGAGGACTGCAGATGCTGGAGATCCGAGTTGGAAAGTGGAGGGCTGGAAAAGCTCAGCATTCGAGTGGCAGGAGAGTTGACGTTTCAGGCACAAATCCTTCATCAGGAAAGTGGGGTTAAGTGAGGGGGAAGGGGGTTGAGAATTAAATAGGAGGGTGGGGTGGAACTGGGTGGAAGGGAGCTTGGAAGGCGATAAGTAGATGCAGGTGGGGGGTGATGGCAATAGGTCGGAGAGGAGGGTGAAGTGGATAGGTGTTAGGACAGATGGAACCCTCAAACTATGCAGCATCAACGTCAACTTCAGAAATTTCCAAATCTCCCCTCCCCCAACCTCATCCCAGTTCCAACTATTCAAATTAGCAATGCCCTCTTGAACTGTCTTAATTGTCCATCTTCCTTCCCACCTACCCACTCCAAACTCCCCTCCGATATATCACTATCACTCCCACCTACATCTTCTTATCGCCGGCCCAATGACCCTCCTGCCAGCCCATCTCCTACTCTCCTATTTATCTTTCAGCCCCCTTGTCCTTCTGCAACAATCCTGACGATGGGTTGTTTTTACCTCCTTTATTCCTGATATGTCGACTGTGCTGCTCTTCAGATGCTGACTGAACTGTTGTGCCTTTCGGGCTCCTCACTTCTCAACTATTAGACACTGAACAGATCCTGTAGCTCCCAAAATTATAACTTCTTGTCCTCCTCCCCCCACCCCGTTTTTTTTCTGAGTAAACTTTATCCACAGAGGTGAATTCTTTATGGAGATCAGGCACTGACTCCATACCCAACCATTGTCTCGACTGTGCACTCTCCTACAGCTCCTCAGCTCCACTTTGGGTCTCCTTTTCCAGGTGCACTAATGCCACTGGGTTAACCTCTGTTACCACATCGTTTTCCAAAGTGTCTTTCTTCAATTCCCAGCACTGTGTGTCCCAGCTTACTGCAGTGAAAACACCTTTTCCCACTGTCCGTCTTAAACCATCAACACTGTAGTTTTATGTGTTCGACTCCCTGAAAGTGAGAACACCTGAGGACTTTCACCACCTTTCAAAACCCCTCGGGCTTTGTTTTCATACGTGGTAAAGTATTGCCAGTGTGCTTTACTCTATGTTTTGTATTGTAAAATCTCCCCTTCTCCCAATTTCTATCCCTCACAGGATGAAAATCCTCCCAGAAGCTAAATTTCATCTCATGCACCAATGCATATTTACCTGCCATTCCTGCCGTGCTTCTCATTTCTTAAAATTTCTATTAATTCACATGAACTCTTACAATCCGTGGAAGTGAGTCTTTAAACTCCTCCAGAATAATCCCCCTTCGGGCCTCACAGGTCTTGTCCATTTTTAAAGTCTGCACCTATTTCTCAAAATAACTGTGGCTACTTCTTTCAAACTCAACATCAGCCTGACCTGGTTCCATCTCTATATTTCTGAACAGTTGTCTATATGCTTCTAGTACCAATTCATAAGCACTCAAAGTAGCCTGTTTGACATCTGCATAATCTCTTGCTCCCTCATGTGACAGCACTGCACATATCTTTCAAGCTGTGCCCACCAGCTTATTCTGAACTAGCATTGCCCACAAGTTCACGGGACACGCCATCTGCCAAGCCAATTTTGCAAATATAATAAAAAAGGTTTTGATATTTTCCTCACCGAAATATGGCAATATATTAGCATGGTTGTATATATCTCTACGTTCTCCTTTCATTTTCATCCTGCTAATTTAGCTTTCTTACTTAATTCCAAACTTCTCAATTTCAACTTCTCCCTCTCCTTTTCCTCTCTTTCTCTTTCTCCTTTTCTCTCCTTTTCTGTCTCTTTCTTTATCTTCAAACTCCTGTTGCCACATGTGCAACTTATTTTTTCTTACTCGACTGCAAGTGCCTGTTTCTCTGATACACCAAAGTGCTTGACCAACTCCATTACAATTTCAGCTTTCCTTTTGTCCCTGGTGAAACCCAATTCTAATCTAATTGTTAATTCTAAAAGTTTGCCCTTCCTTTGTCTTTCTACGCCTTCTTGGAAAATTTGGGAATCATCTTCAAACCCCAGAACCTCTTAACGTAATGTTAAAACCCATTTCTTCTAATTTAACCAACACGAGGAAACAAAATTAAATGAATTTTCTCACCTGTTTTATTTGAAGGTCTAGGTCACTAACTGCCAATTGATGGAATCTTCTGGATCCTTTTGTACCCCAAATCTGTTCAAATCTGTCCAAACTCCATACGACGGGCCCTCAAACCATTATGATGTCAATGTCGAAACCCTCTGTTAATTAAAACCACACACGTAGAAAAACTCACCTCGCCTCATACTCTGTTAAAACATGAGTGACAAAGTAGTCCCAAATTCCAGTATTAAAAGAAAAATATCAATTTATAAATATGTAAGTTAACTTGCTGAGCTGGAAGGTTTGTTTTCAGATGTTTCGTCACCCTGACTAGGTAACAGCATTAATAAGAGTCTCCAGTGACACACTGGTGGTATGTCCCACCTCTCTATAGGTTTTGGTTTCTTAAGTTGGGTGATGTCATTTCCAGTTCTTTTTTTCAAGGGAAGGTAGATAGGATCTAAATTGATTTGTTTGTTAATGTACTTCTGTTTAGATGGCCATGCCTCTCAGAACTTTTGTCCGTGTCTTAGTTTCGCCTTTCCTAGGATGTGTGTATCGTCCCAGTCAAAGTAGTGTTCTTCCTTGTCTGTATGTACGGAAACTAGTGATAGTGAGTCAAGACTTTTGGTGGCCAATTGGTGTTCATGTATCCTGGTAGCACGACAACAGGACAGTTTGAAATGGAGTAAAAACGATTTTACATACACTCTTTAATCAGTGTGTGTTCAGATAGGAAGATTGTTCATATGTGTGCAACACATTCTGAATGAACAACGGAGACACAGTTAACGATAAATGGTGCACATGATGTATAACATTATTTGATCCTCGTCTGAAGTGATATGTTCCCCTTCTCTCAACGTTCCCCCTTTTCTGGGATTCCCTACTCTTGTCTCTCATTCTTTTCAGAATGTGTGTTATAACTCTTGGTTATGGTGTCCCAACTTATTTTGGTTAATCCCCTTTCTATCAGGATTTCAATATATTGGGCTGCTGGGTTCTTTCCAAAGCTACTGTCTGTCATATTATTGGAGAATAAAATTCTGGCATCAGATCCAGTATTTGAACATATTCCTCTGTTGTATATGCACTGAACAAAGGACCACAGCACACAGGAATTGCCAAAACATTGAGGGATGTACATCTACTTCTTTCGATAATCTAGTTTTCTAATTTTTCTTATCTCCACATCTATATTCTGTCTCTCGTTCTCGCTTTTTATCTAGTCCAAGAATCCAATTAGTCTTATTGTTCCATCTCTCAAAACTCCTTCTTTCGGTTTATGTCTATTGCTCTCATCTCAATGTAATGTGATTATAAGTGAGTAACGTAAGTACAAAGACATGTGGGAGGAGCTGGCCAGAGTTAATTGGAAGGTGAGCCGAACAGGGAAGACCATTGAGCAGCAATGGCAGGAGTTTCTGGGGATAATTTGGAGGATATCAGAAATTCATCCCAAAGGAGATGCAAAATACTCATGGGATGACAAGGCAGCCATGAGTGATAAGGTATCAAACCAAAAGAGGAAATATACAATGTGGTGAAGATGATTGGGAATCTAGAGAATTCATTGCCTCTGAAACTACATAAGGCTGGCATTACTGACACTACAGGACTCTTAATCATGGTCAGGGCGAGAAACAGAGGGAAACACACCCCCCTCAAACACAGAAGATGGCATTACTGAAGGAAAACTACAGACGAATTAAATAATTGAATTAAAATCAGTTAAAAGCTTTTGCGGAATGTGTCAGATTGAAAGCATGACCCGGGGAGAGGCCCTCAGCAGAACGAGGGTTTGAAAATGAAAGTATTAGCACATCAGAAACCAGAATAGGTCACTGAGTAGAGAGGACTGATGGATGAATGGGACTCGATGTTAACTAGGGGACAGACAGCAGAATTGCAGTGCAGATATTGCATCTCAAAACTGCGTATTCATGTGCTGCTGTAACCACAGCAGCAGGAGAAGCAGACCTGCATTCAACCACAACCTGCAATATTTTGCCCGGGATAATCTCCTCAGTCTGCCATGACAATCAACATGATCTATGGTTCAGTGACGAGTATAGGTGAACGTGGCAGGGTCAGAACCACGTGAACTTAAACCTTAAAACCACCGTTCTTGACCAACAGATCTGATTGAAGCCCTGCAGTCCTACCACATGCAGTCATATACGGTGATGGATGATGAAACAAATGACGAAGGAAAGGGCTGCACAAACGTCCCCATCCTAAATAATGGATCAGTCCTGCATATCAGTGTAAAAGACAAGGATGTAGTACCTACACCATCCTCAGCCAGAAGTGTTGAGTCAATAATCCATATCTCTCTCTTTATGGTGCCCACAGCATCACAGATGCCACCCTTCAACCAATTTGATTCACTACACGTGACATGAAGAAACAGCTGAACACAGTATATTACGACAAAGGCAATGGGCCCTGACCCCATTCCTGCAACAGGACTGAAGAGTTGTGCTGCACAGCAAGCCGTGTCCCTGGGGAGGCTGTTTTGTTCCAGCCCCATCTCCCTGGCAATGTGGAAAATTACTCAGCTATGTCCAGTCCCCTCAAAGGAGTATAATTACAATCTAACCAATTACCTCCCCCTCAGTCCCAGCACGACAGTCAAATTGGTAGGAGTTCTTTTTGACAGAGCTGTCAAGCAGCAAAGAAATGACCTGCTCAATGTGGTTTCAGGCAGATCCCCATGTGGAGATGGTGCTGCTGTGGAAATGTCTTTGGATTACTAATCCACACCAGGCTAATGCTCTGGCAGCTGGTGGAAGTTAAAAATAATTAATAAAATATCGAGATTTAAAATCTGGTGTCAGTAATACTTACCCTGAAGCCAATGTAGATTGTAAACAGCTGTTTGCTTCCCCAATGAACTTTCAGGAAGTGAATCTCCCGTGGTTTCTTGGTCTGGCCTAAAAGTGACTCTCGACGTTCAGACATGTGATAAACTGTTCAATTGTCCCTGAAATGGCTCAAAATTATCATCCCTGCTTCTAATCTGTCTCGCCCTGTCAGAGGTTTTTAAATTTCACTGAGATCTCCAGTCGTTTTCCTAAAACCCATGGAATACAGGCACAGTTGCCCCAAACCCTGCTCCCACAACAAGCCTGTCATCCCAGAGATCAGTCTGGTTATCTTTTGTGCTCTCACTCAATGTCACGTTTGTCCTTTATTAGGTAAGGAGACCAAAACTGCACAGAATACAGCACAATGTTCGCGATGGCGTCTCACCAAGGCCCTGTACAGTTACAGTAAGACACCCTTACTCCTGGACTCAAATCCCCCGGAAATGAAGGTCAACACACCATTTACCTTCCTAAATGCTTTCTGTTCTGAAAAAAGTACTTTCAGTGTCGAGTGTACAGGGAGATCCAGATCTTTTTCAATGTTACAGCTACCCAACTGGTGGGTCTATGTACACTGTTAAGTGTCCCAATGCCATTCCCAGTATTTTGTTCTGGTTTCAGAGCTCACTGCCCTGTATGGACGGCGGAGGTCGGTGAAAAATGAAACAAAGAGAAGCATACGTCCTTTTATAGAGTAACATTTTCCAACTTTTCAAATGGTAGGCTGCCGTTCTCTTTTTCCTATCAAAGGGCACAACGTCACATCGACCCACATTGTTCTTCATTGCCTCGCATTTGCACAGACACTTCACTTTCCTCTGTCACCTTGGAGCTTTTTTTACATCCTCCTCACCTACTCACAATCCGACATCGATTAATGCCATCATCAGGATTGGAAATATTGCATTTGATTCCCTCTGACAAAAGTTTGGTGTGAAATAGCTAGGGCCCAAGCACTGCATCCTGCTACACCCCCGAGTCCTCTGCTCTAAAAAAAAATGATTTATTCCTACTCACTGTTTCCTGTTAGCTCTCCCATTGTAAAACCATGCCCTTCTATTAGCCCCAGTCCCATAGTATTCAAATTTGTATACCAGGCTTGGGGCTTTACCAAAATCGGTCTGAAATTCACTCATATTGCATTGATTGCTTCTCCACAGTTTTTGCTAAAAGTCATTTTCTCAAATATGATTCCCATTTGATAAATCTGTTGCCTTTGTCTCAGCTCATTACTTTCAGTTAAAATACTTTCTCCATAACGTTTATTTGCTAATTTTGTTCTATTCCCTTTTTCTCTCTCACCAGATTAAACTTTCCTTGTATTGTTGGGAAGATTGTTTTTTTTGTTGTTGTTTTGTTTTCTTCTGTGAGGACATAACTGAAATATTTGCTGCATAGTTCCGCCATTTCCCAGTTCTCCATTCTCAATTCTCTGGATTCAGACTGTAACAAAGCTGCACTTTTTCCCCTTAATTATGCAATTTACGTAATTTTTGAAGATATTGCAAGTTCACTTTTATTACCCTTGTGCATATAGAGTGTTCTGAAACCCATTGATTCCTGCCTTAAGTTTCTCAGCGATTGACCTTCCACAACCATACACTCATAGAAGCATAGTCTCTTCACCGTCAGAAATACAGCACGGACTGCATTAGTCCTACTTTTCTACACGAGCCCCATAGCTGGGAATGTTAAGACACTTCACGAGGTCGTCAAGTGCTTTGTAACAGCTGTGAGGTTACCAGTGATAACTCCCTCTCCGGTAGTGCATTCCAGACCCCAAAACCTTCTGGGTAAAATTCAATCCTCAAAGTCTTTTCGAAATCTCAAAGCCTTCATATTAAGTGTGTGCTTCCCCTTGTTCTTCTCCCTCTGAATTAAAGGAACAGCTTCTGTCTATCCACAATGTCCATGTCCCTCATATTCTTATCTTTCTGAATCACATCCCCCTTAGACTTTTCTGCTCCAAACTAAACAATCCGAGCTTATCCAGCCTCCCTCCATAGCTAATATGCTACAACCAAGGGAACATCCTGGTGAATCTCCTCTGCACCCCCTCCAATGCAATGACATTCTTCCTGTAATGTGATTCCCAGAACTACACACAGTATTCCATCTTGGCCTCACCAAAGCTCCGCATAGCTCTGATAATCTGTGCCTCGATTAATAAAGGCTATACGTACGCTCCCCTTTACTTTCTCAATTTGTATATCAACCTGTCCAGTCACATTCAGGGATGTGTGGAGAAGCTACCTATGAGCTCCCTAGTGTGCTGCCATTCACTGAGTATTCCGCTGTCTGCTTCCTTCTTCCAAAGTGCATCAGCTCATATTTATCAGGGTTGCATTCCATCTGCTATTGATCTGTCCATCTGACCATTCCATCTGTATCTTCCTATAACATAAATCCTTCCTTCTCACTGTCAACCAACCGGTCATTCGTTGTATCAAACACAAACTTAGTTATCACACTCTCCCCACCCCTCATCCATATTCACAGATACACCATTTATGAATACCACAAATAGTAAGGTTGTAGATCACACAACGCCAGGTTTATCCAGGACCAACAGTTTTATTCGGAGGCATTAGCTTTCGAAGCGCTGCTTCTTCATCAAGTCGTTGTGTGCTTTGAAAGCTCGAACCACCGAATAAACCTGGTGTTGTGTGATTTTTAACTTTGGCCACCCCAGTCCAACACTGGCACCTCCGAATCACAAATAATAAGGACAGAACACTGCTTCTTGTCGTACACCATTGGAGACCGGCCTCCAGTCACACAAACAGGCTTCTACCACCACCCTATGACTCCAACCACTAAAGTTGATTCAGATGCAACTTGACAAGTCAATAATGACTCCTACTTATTTCCTGGTTATTCCTTTCCACTTGACACACTTGCTGAATACCTAGGGATTCTCCCTAAACTTGCCCTGCCAGCAGGTTTCCATGCCCTTGTATTAGTCAGTCCTCTCTGAGCGAAGAATTTCCTCCTTATTGCAGTCTTAAATGGCCTGTCCCATATCGTGCCATTATTTGCCTTAAATGGAGAGTAGACAGCCAGAAAAACATCCAGTTTATTTCCACCTTGTCATATGTTTAGTGAATTTTCTAAATTTCACTGCGATCACCTCTCATTCTTTGAAACCCGAGAGAACACAGTCTGAGTTTCTGCATCAGACAATCTCGCCACCTGAAGGACAAATCTGAAGAATGTCCATTGGACCTCCTCTGTGGTCAATATATCTTTCTCAGATTAGGTCACCAAAACTGTGTACAATACTCCAGGTACAGACTCACCAACTGTGTACACAATATTCCGGGCAAAGTCTCACTAATACACTATGAAACTACTTCAGCATTTTATTGCATCGATATTCTGACTCATTTCATTGACTTTCCACTTACATATATTCTTCCAAATACCCTTCAAAAATTCCGAAGTTATGAAGTATTATTTCCATTCAGAAATGTATACTGATTCTCTCCAATGTTGCTGTTAATTTCTAAATATCCAATATTGCATCCTGTCTCATAGACTCCAAACGTTTCACTACAGATGTCAAGTTAATTGGTCTGCATTTGTTCACACTATCACTTTTTCCGTTTCTAGATGCCTGGATTCATTCCATTCATCTCCCTCCCATGCTTGGACCACGTTTATTACCTTCCATTTATCTACACTCGCATTCCAGCCTCAAGAATGCACAGGAAAATAAAACACAGTCATCGACAGTGCAATTAATACTTCTATTGCTGATTTATTTCTGACACTTTGAAATGAATTACATCTGTTTCGTTAGACATGGCAATGCTCCATCCAGCTCCATGTTCAAGTATTACCTTGTTACTGATAGGAATTGACTTTGTGTCTTTAGTTCCACCAGTCCTATATGATCACGTGATATTTCTGGGTGATTTTCTGGTTCTTCCTCCATGAAGACAGATGCAAAGTAACTGGTTGTTTTCTTGGCCATTTCCCTGTTCTCCACAATAACCTCTCCTCTCCCGATTACAAATGTCTACATTTGACCTTGCTTCTATTTTGTTTCCTTTGAAATACATATGTAGGTGTATGCAGTCTTAGTGTTCCTGTTTGTTAGCATGCATGTTCGCTTTTTGATTTCCTTATCAGTTTCATGGCCCTCCTTTTCTGGACTGTAAATTTCTGACATTTCTCAGGGTTCCATAATGTCTGGAATTCTTCTGAAGTTACTTCTTATGATTAATATAATCTTTAATTTGTTATGTTAACCATCATTAAGTACTTTCTCACTCTTGTGTGTTTTTACCATAAAGAAATTGACTTTTGTTTCAGACTTTGCAGTATTACGAGAAACAGATATATCCAAGAACATTTCAAGAGGACAGAAAAGAGATTGTTGGGGCCTGGCTAATATTTTTACATCATCGCTGGCTATGGGTGAGGTCCCAGATGACTGGAGGACTGGGAATGCTGTGCTCTTCTTCAAGAAGGGCTACAAAGAAAAACCTGGGAACTCTCGACCAGAAAACCGAACATCTGTAGTTGGTAAGGTACTTGAGAAGATTCTGAAAGATAAGATAAACCAACATTTGGAAAGGCGGGGTATGATTAGGAGCAGTCAGCACGGCTTTGTGTATGGGAGATCATTGCTGACAAATTTATTAGAGTTATTTGATGAAACGTGACCAGCAACGTTGACGAGGGCAGGGTGATATATGTAGTCCAATTGATTTGAGCAAGGCCATCAATAAGGATTATCATGGTACGCTGCTCTGGAAGGTTAGATTGCATGGAATTGAGTGGGAACAGGGCAAATTAGATACAAAATTATCTTGATGGTAGGAAGCAGAGAGTTATAGTGGAAGGATGCTTGTTGGACCGGAGGCCTGTCACTATTGGAGTGCCTCAGTGTTCGGTGCTGGGACATTACTGTTTGTTTTATGTATAATGATTTAGTTTTGAATGTACAAGGCATGATTATTAAGATTGTAGATGACAATAACTAATGTGGTGTCGTGAACAGTGAGGAAGGTTGTCAGACATTGCAGCAGGAATTAATCAGCTGAGGAAGTGGGCCAAGAAATGGCAAATGGAGTTGAATGTGGATCAATGTGAGTACTTGCATTTTGCAAAGTCAATTCAATGTCGGAGTTTCATGGTGAATGGTTGGGCCGTAAGGGTTGTAGTAGCACAGCCTGGCCCTGGAATTCAGGTGCACGATTCTCTGAAAGTTGATTCAGAGATAGACAGGGCAGTGAGGAAGGCTCTTGGCACACTGACCTTCATCAGTCAGGGCATTGAATATCGAAGTTGGGGATTTATGTTGCAGTTATATAGCATGCTGGTGAGGCCATATTGCAGCATTATATTCAATTTTGTTCACTTTGTTAACGGAAGGATGTTATTAAACAGGAAAGACTGCAGAGGAACTTTACAAGGATGTTACCGAGGAGTCAATGGTCTGGGTTTTAAGGAGATGTTTGACAAGCTAGGACATTTTACTTTATCGTGTACGAGACTGAGGGGGAATCTGATGGAAGTGTATAAGATCATGGGAGGCATGGATAGAGTGAATGCACTCAGTCTTTTTTCCCTAACGTTGGGTAATCCCGGACTAGAGGGCATCGGTTTAAGGCCAGAGGAGAAAGAATAAAAGGGAATATGTGGGGCAACTTTTTTTACACAGAGGGTAATATGCATATGGAATGAACTGCCAGTTGAAACGGTTGAGGCAGGTACACTTAACAGGCATTTGGACAAATACATGGACAGGAACGGCTTACAAGGATATTGGGAAATAGCAGGGAAATGGTGTTAGTGTAAATGGACATTCTGGAATGGACCACTTTGGGCCGAAGGACCTGTCTCTATGCTGTCGGACTCTGTGACTCGAACAACCATTGCTTTTCTCTCACTGAATGTTATATTGTACTTTTCCAATTCATTGGAGCTAACTTGACCCTCTCGCCTCCAGGCTTCCACGATGTTTGACTATAATGTTCAAACATTCTATATTGCATGCAGAAGGTATGTGAAATGCAACATATTAATGTCCCAATTCCTCAAAGCTGCTTCAGAGCAAGGTTAGTAATTAGTTTTTCTGACCACAGAACACCAAATCCAAAATAACCTGCTCTCTAGTTTGGTTCACAACATACTCGTCAACCCACCTGATATACACTTCTGGAATTTATTTGTCACAACATTAGAAGTCACTTAGTTAACGCAGTTTTGTTGCAACTTGATGCCATCTATTATTACTGCAGCACCCAAGATTATTTGTTACTCATTAATAGTATGACGGCGTCGCTGAATAAACAGCATTTATTGCCCATGCCTGAGGGCAGTTAACAGTCAACAGCATTGCATTGAGTCTAAAGTCACATTCAGGCCAGACCTGGTAAGCACAGCAGTTTCCTTCCCTGAAGGAAATCAGTGAACCAGATGAGTTTTTCCACAATCGTTTCCTGGTCATCATAAACCCTTGGTTCCAGATACTGATTGAATTCAAATTCCACCACCTGCCATGACAGAATTCAAACTTGGGAACTCAGAACATTCCCTGGGTCTCTGGGCTAAGAGCCCAACGATAATACCACGAGGCCATTGCTTCCCCTTGCATATACTTGCATATCCAATTTCCACAGTATATGATTCAAAATATTTGTGCGACAGTTTTGGTCTCGATACATAACGCACGAAAGTTTGGTTCTCCTTGCTATTTGTAAGATCCACCCAGACTGCTCCTGTGGAATCTGAGGGACAGGGTCTGTGGCATTGTTATTGATAGACTTGGACAAGACATACAGGGAGACTCGCCGAGACGCTGGGATGATATGAAGAATTGGTCAGCAACACAGGATAAGCGTCAACATCCTCCCCGCTCTGTCAAGATAAGTGTTACTATAGTCTCTCTGCTCCCTCACACTCACTGTATATCTGTTATAGCACCTACCCCCGAACAAGGCTTACACTGACTCTCCAAATAAGACTCAAGCATGACTATTATAGCTATTGAATTCAGCACCTTCTTTCCCCCACTTTTTCTGTCACTGCCACAATAGCTCTGCACACTAATAACGCGGTGTGGATACAACACTATGGACAGATTCCATCCTGACACGTCACCCTTCCCCCCTCTACCTACACCAGCACTAACAGCAGGGCCACCCACTCCCACCCTCACTCCTTCCCTTCCCTTCTCCCATTCCAGAAGAAAAAGCCTGGAATAAGACAGAAAGGGTCAAGCGGGGTGGTGGAGTGCCAGACATCTATTCCCTCATCCCCCTACCCTGACATGTGGGGAGGACCCTGGTAGGAGCCGGAAAGGACTAGGAGGCGTTGTGTGGAAATTCTGAAACATCCACGTCCCACCAACCGAGTAAGGAGCAATATTCAGTAAAGAGCAATTCTCAATTTAAACCCACTGGCAATTCCAACCTCATCTCTCTCACTCACAAAAGAATATATCCCATTGCACAGAGATGCAGGCATTGAAATACACAGAAGTATTGGTAAATACCCCAATATACTAACATACAAGTAGATAGGCAGACACAGATAGAATCACACAGTCTGATACACAGATAGAAAGATGTAGTCCCAAAAATACACAGGCAACAAGCGCATGGACACACACACACATATAACACACACAAAGGCACAGACAGTAGTGTCATTAAGACACAAATAAATAAGTTTTTGATTTATAAGGAGATCAAGAATTCTATGGAGAACGTAGGAGAATGATGTTGAGAAACATAAAAGAAATGATTAAATAGCATGTCAGACTTGATGGGCCGAATGGCCTAATTCTGTTCCTTTCTGTAATGCTTGTGTGGTGTTATTCTATCAGGTATTCTCTTCCTGAGACAGCAACAGAGGCTGTGTTTGATACATATTTGATTGGAAAGAGTCAGTGGTATTGTGGAACAGAGTTGGTGGGTGGAATGATTTCTGTCTATTCCTAGTTATTGTATCCTTATATCCGAAAAGGGGCAGTCATTTGATGTGAGGTTAAGGCAGATTTTAAAGTAATGGGTCCCACAGTGAAATCAGGATGTGCCCTTCCCTTTAGTGTTGTGCTACCTGTAGTGTCCTCATCCTCACGCAGCAGTGAAGACTCGATTATTCAAGATGTTGTCGGCTGAGCTCGACTGATCTTTTCTGGACATGAGAGTCAATGTTTATTGGGAAAAGAAAGGAGAGGGATGGTTAGACACAATCGGATCTGCCTTGAGCATTCTGAATGGTACAGCCGAATGGCCAACTGCCGCCCCTACCCCATGTGCTGTTCCCTCAATTCATCCGTCGATGCTTTTACAGAGATATACTGCTGCCCTTACCCTCGGGGTTTTTCCCTCAATCCACCCCTCGAGTCTGTTACAGGGTAGGGGACCACCCCATTCAGCCAAACAGGATCGTTACAATGAGTTGGGAGGAGACCATTGTGCCCCTCAAAGGAGTTACACAGGAATATAGAGTTAAGTAGTCCAGCTCGTTGAGTACATTACACAGCCCAGGAGGAGGCCATTCAACCCGCCTGAACTGCGGCAGAGAAACAGGGATGCTGTCCCTGACAGGAAATAGACAGCAGAGATAAATGAACATTTTTTACCAATATATAACTGATTTTGCCTCAGAGATCACTGTGGGGTCATCAATGATCAATAATCGATGTCAAATATCTGGACGAAGGGATTGAACGGATATCATTCGATATATCTTCGAATGGAAGTAGTGAATCTGGTTTGTGATATAGACAGGGAAAGTTAGTGAGCAAATCTTCAGCAGAAATAATATAACGTGAGTTGTCTATTGTGGTAGGGAGGATAGAACAGCAGGAAACAATTTAAATTGAGAGAGATCACAGAACTTTATGATGCAGATGGTTTTCATATTCCTGGCACATGAATCATATGAAGTCTGTCTGCAGATGCTGCAAGTGACTTGGTTGGTAAGTGAAATGATGCTGTTTGTGGCCACGGGTATTGGGTTTAATCGAGAATGTTTTGCTGCATTTGTACAGGGCATTGCTGAAACCACATCAGATACACTAGGTGCAGTTTTGATCCACTAAACTAAAAAACGGATATAATTCCTTTCGAAGATTTTCAAAGATACCTCCCTTTACTCATTCCTGAAATGAAAGCCTTTTGTTATCGGGGATTATCTGTTTCGGTCTTAGATGAGAAATCTTATTGAACCACGGTTTTCAGAAAAGTGTATCAGCTGGATTCTTATTTTCTCTTGTTAAGGAGGTTAAAGCTGGAGATTTTTTTTTTTACGAATGAGATGTATTAATATTAATACAAATATTATGAAGATATTAACCCATTTTTAAAAATTATGCAGACACATATAAACATGTCATCAAATTATGAACCGGGCACTTCTTTTTGCTGATGAAAGACACTGTGCATAACAACAGCAATGATGCTGCATACAGCATACAGTCCATTATCATCCATTCCATAGCATGTTCATGGAGAGTACACATGGCTCAGTTTGGTGTTCAGTTGACATTATTGTATTTTTCCACACAGGGAGGGAGAAAAATATTACCTGCCTCAGAAGCAGCAGCCAATTGCTCTCTCTGTCTCTTTGTTCTGCCTGAAAACAAGGTGTAAGAGCAGAAAATCCCTGAGTCATCTTTACCTCTCGTGGAGGATTCCTGATGAGGATTCAAAGAAATCTCTCCACTGTCCGAAGCAAAGGGAACTCAGCCAAATCCAACTGTTCCGGGAAGAAATCCCATTACCGGACATTTGTGGGAGCAGAATAACGTCAATGGCAGAAAAACATTTGAGACACTCTATCATTTTGCCATTTTTTCAGAGGTCAACTTTGTGTTTCTCACACTTTTCTAGAAAATTACCCAGCCTGAGACCTTTGGCCACATGACTAAACGGGTTACAGTTGAAATTTGCTTTCACCAGGAGGTATGGAAAAAGACATTAATGACCCTCGAACATTTGTCAGAACATGAACAAGAGATTCTCAAAGGGCTGTTAAAGAGTGAATTTCCTTCTCCAGAAGTTTGTGATGTCTGGATATTTCCATTTCTTAAAAATTGTGTATGTATAACATTTGACAGACAAACTAATGGAGGAAAATGGTACACAGACAGAAAACTGTTGCTGAGACGATAATCAGAACATAGTGCGTGGTGGAGTAGTGACAAACTGTCTCATGACCAACTCCTGCTCCGCGGTCCGATGTTCTTATGTTCCATTCAGCCCCTCACAGCTCCTGCAAGGAGCAGATGGGGGTCACTTGCTCCAAATACTTTGTCCACTGTAACACAGGATCTCACTCAATCCCTTGCAACTGTCACACACAGATTGGTACGGATTGGAAAATGTTATTTGGAAATGCAGACTGGGTTCGAAAGATGTCTCTGGTCTCTTTAAAACTTGTGCTTCATTTGTTGGTCATGGACTAGACCAAGATTCGTCATGAATAAACCCCCGAAACCTCACTCATAGATGACTCAAAAATGCTTTGCTCTCTCTGATTGCAACATTCAATAACAGAAAATCCAGGAAAAGTACATCAATTTACTTTGCAATTAAAGAAAATTCGAAGATAAGGAACAGGATCAGGTAATTCGGACAGTCAAGCCATAATGGCTGATCTATTGTAAACATAAACACCTCTTTAATGCCGCTCAGCTCTCTGACAGGTCAACTACCCATCTACCTCCTCTATAAATAGTTTCAGTGATGTAGCTCCCTTAACTCTCTAGCCCAGACAATTCCTGACAGTGATTGCCCTCTATGAGAGGACAGCACTCCCTGCAAATACGCTGTCACCTATTGATATGAAGAAGAGATGAAAACAGGGGCTCAGGAAAGAGTGCATGGTATTGATATCAAGGCAGTATTTGATTGAGAATGTCATCCGAACCACCTACTTGTTTGAGCTGAATGGGAATCAGGGGTAACCTCCCACTGGTTAGTGTCTTTCAGACCACAAAGGAAGATGTTTGTGGGCGGTGGCTGACAATCCTCTCAGTTCCGGATCATCTCTTCAGGAGATCCTCAGGTTAATGTCCTCAGTACAAACATCTTCAGCTCCTTCGTCGACATCTACGCACCTGCACCCCTGGTAACGCCCATCCATCATGAGATCAGAGGCGGGGTGATCACTGAAGATCACACAATGTTCAGATAATTTTGTCACCCCTCAGATCCTGAAACAGTCTCTGTGTCCATATGCAGCAAGACCTGGACAGCAGTCAGGTTTGTGCTGTGAAAGTGTCGGTAACATTCTTGTAACAGCACGACCAGACACTACACATTTCCACAGTTAAAAGAGGATCTCATTCAGCACCTCAAGCTGGTTACACGGATATGCGGAAGCCATTCAGCCCATCGAAATGACTGAACAAGAAGAGTGACAGCCCACTCAATTTTGCTGCCTGTTTCCCAAAAAGCGAAGTGGTCTGGTCAGTACATTGAGATGTTAAACAGGAACAGGCAGAGACCAAGCAGACCCTTGAACCTATGGAACCAGAAGAAGGCCATTCAGCCCCTCAAGACACTTATACAGGAACAGGAGGGTGTCATTGGTGCTCCAACCTGAATAACCGGTGGAGCAGAGAATGCACTCATAGACGGCTCACGATGTTCCTCGTGGCTTCATTGCCTGTGCAACACATGATACTTTAACGTGGTTTGCTAGCCGCGAGGAAGGAAGTCAGATTATTTGTGCCAAGTCTCAAAGAGGCATCTTCCATCACCGAGAAGACAGACCCAAATTCTCCATGGAGGTTAGAAGCTGATGGAAATAGTTAACTGTTTTAGCATGAAGGTATTGAGGCTCCTGTCGGGATTGTGCATAACATGACGTTCATAATGTGTGGGGAGGTTAGTCAAAGACTGACCCGCTCTCTCTCTCCCTCTCTCTCAATCGAAATGGGGAGTGACGTGGGTTGAGACGGACGTTCCCAGAGGCTTTTAAATGATCGACAATTATGTAAACCAAGTAATAAAAATGCCATGGAATTTATCATCGTATCAGTGTCTGTTTGGAATCTAATGAGTAACTGTCTATCCTCTTAAGGTTCAATGCAATCATCTGTTATTCCCTCAAAGCGCTACAGATTAATCTTCATGCACTCCCGGGTGGTGCAATCATCCCAACAATGAGTCTGGTGAAACTCCTTTACACTCTGTCTGCCAAGAGGATGATTTCTTATAAAAGAGAGAAAGTCTGTCAACAATACCCCAAATACTATCTCAACAACACTCTCAGGGTTGATCGCAATAATTCTGATCCCTTTCTTAGCTGTCTCAGCTTCTTTCTTGTGGCGTAAAAAGCCAGTCCTACTCTCGACACTGCACATGATGCGCAATTTAGAACTTCCTTCCATCTGTACGTCAGCATCAATAAAGTCATCACCAGAGGTGCCAATAGAGATGAATATCACTCTCGGAGGGACACTCAATCCGAAATACTTCACTCGAAACAGGGAATGGTCACCAACCTGGATGGAAATGACTTGCAGGAACATGGAAATCAAGCAGAGGAAGGGAGCTGTCTTTTCTTTTGTTCTGCTCTCAACGGATGTGTTCAGCCCTGGTCAGACCTGCATGTTATGCCGATCCTGAACTGAGTGGCTGTTTCAGCTGTTCCACAGGACAATAAAGAGTAAATAACATTTCTGTGGATTTACAGTCACATAGAGACCTGAACAGGGAAGGAGAACCCATTGACTTCTCCATAGGACATGAGGCAAACGGATAGGCTTCTGTTTTAAACAAGTGGTGGTGATGCATTCCATCAACTTCGTTCATGAGAGATCAAAAGATTATTATTCTGTGCCGCTTGATTATAAGTCAATGTCTTGACCACCATGCACTGTCTGTCCATCTGACAGATTCTGTGGAGAGACCGAATTAACCATCTCAAGTGCAAATATTTTGTGACGGAAGCATAGTTAGAAGGGACTTGAAACTGTTATATCTGGATTTACCAAAGGCACAAATGATGAATTATTCAGCAGTTGCACTTAGGCTGAGAAGGAGACTGAAATATCCTGATAGTGGTCTTGGGCAGGATTAGTGAGTGGCGAGAATATGTAGAAATGTAAATCTGAATGGAGAAAAAAGATCATGGAGTTTAAGAACAGTGTGGTTTCTCCTCGCGTATTGTTGAGTAAGTTGTGAATAGTAATTTGCTCGTTATGATTTGTAAGGAATAAAATTTTTGACTGTATCTGAAAATGATGACTTCCAAATTCTAAAATTTGTATATTAACAGCAATTCAGTTCAACTCAATGTATTGGTCAGATGGAATGACTTACCAGGAACACCAACTATAGCGAGGATGGGATAGTAACCACCTTGAATAATCCAAAGGATATCTTCGATCCGTGATGCTAATGATATCCAAGGCTGAGAAATGTAGTAAAGACCCGAGGATAAACTCCTGTCTGTTGTAATATTCCAATCTAATGCCTTCAGATTCTGAACTCTTCACCCCCTGTCTCTCGAGCTGCTGATCCCTGTTAGACCGGTCGGTGATATCTCCACCCATACTGGGATAACACATTGAACCGCGTCGTTAATTAATAGAAGAGGCAAACTCTCCTGTGACACATTTATGATCCACGGAGATTGACATCAATCACAGTCACTGATCAAATAGGTCCAGCCAACGCCTTTCAATTCAATATTGTTTTATTAAAATTCAAAACAATGATTAAAACTGGCGCATTCTGGATTGGATATGTGAGGGTGACTTATGGACCAAATCTTGAGGCTGGTAGATCAATTGAGTGTTACCATTTAATCTGCCTTGGATGCAGGAGTAATGCCATAAGTTTTTCAGAAAGTAAACATGCTTTTATGTTTATAAATGGAAACATACATTCTGTAATTAATAAGCAAGCATTATAATTTCAATATACCATTGAGATAATTTTTATAGTTCATGATCTGAGGGGAATGTGTGTCTGAGAATCGTGGGGTTATAACAGACAAATGGCATGGTTATGTTAACAGAGAATTGTAAGTGGCAAATGCATTTCAGATTGTTATTCCAGTTTCAGAGAGAGGCGGATGAGGCCTATGCTATCGATGTTATCGATAGTAGTGAACTGTGATGAAATGTCATTTACCGGACTTCAATTACTGTGTGATGATGGCATTGTGGAGGAGACAGAACACAGAGAGAATTGGGAGACATGGCAGTTCAGACTGGAAGGAGGACAATAATATTCCCCACTCATCAGTATTGGAATGTTGCCCTTTATAACTCATATGAAGAACAGATTAAAGGATACATTTAAAGTGAGGAATAAGTAGTAAATTCTGTTTCTTGAACACAAAATATAGGAACAAAATGATTTTCTGTCACACTAAACTATGGAATGTACAAAGTGATAAGATACACTCATGATATTGAGCTACATAAATTGAAATGTGTATTACAAAACCACGGAAGTGGTGTGCAATCTTTCACAATCATTATTTGGCCCTCAGCTGAGATGCTGATTTCCCCTCTGTCTATAATCCACCTCACTGAGATTCTCTGACGCAATATCTCAGTATCGAGCACAATTCTCAGTTCCTGTTGCTGTTCACCCAGTCCGTTTAAATTAAACCACCCTGTCACTGTCAAAACAAAATCACTTGGCGTTTTGGACTCTGTTTAACTGTCAGCAACTCAGCTCTGTGATTTAATGAAGATAAATGCTCTGGGACCACAACCAGTATCCGCACAGTGCTCACAGGGTCTGGCACTCGATAAAGGTCTTGCACGCCTTGAGAATTTCTAAATATAACTTCCATTTTCTGTCTGTTCCTGTCCAGCTCCCCTCATGCTGTCTTCTGATCTATCCAACTCACCCTCGTTTAACATCCCTCTGATCACTCCCTGTTTCCAAATTGTGCAGTTGTACAGCTTGATGTTCGACTGGGACAACACAACTGTTATAGCACAAGCCAAACAGACAACAGCCAGGCAATTCCTAGAGGCATGGCACTCATCCACAGATTCTATCAACAAACACATCCCCCTGGACCCAATATACCGGCCACTGCAGCGGACAGCTGGAACTGACAACCGGAATTTAGTACTGGTTAATGAATCAGACCAGGTATTAGATCTGGAGGTAGATGAACACTTGGCTGATAGTGACCACAATTCTGTGATGTTTATCTTAGCGATGGAAAGGGACAGGTATATACTGCAGGGCAAGAGTTATAGCTGGGGGAAAGGCAAATATGATGCGATTAGGAAATGTTTTAGGATACATAGGATGAGGAAGGAAACTGCAGGAGATGGGCACAATTTAATTGTGGAGCTTTTTCAAACAACAACTACTGTGCGTCTTTGATAAATTAATGCATGTCAGGAAAGGAGGATGTGGTCGAATGAGGCTGCTGTGGTTTACTGAAGACGTTGAATCTCTTGTCAAGAGGAAGAAGGAGGCTTATGTGAAGATGAAATGCGAAGGCTCAGTTCGGATCCTTGAGAGTTACAAGTTATCCTGGAAGGACTTAAAGAAAGAGATAAGAGACAGCATGTCTTTGGCAAGTAGGATCCAGGAAAAAACTCAAGCTGTCTATCAGTATGTCACGAATAAAAGAATGACCAAATTAAGATTAGGGTCAATCAAGGACAGTAGTGTAAAGTTGTGTGTGTAGTCCAAGGAGATCGGACAGGCAGTAAATAAATATTTGAAACAGTCTTCACAATGGAAAGACAATGCTGTCGAGGCCTTTATGGAGTAAAGGCTATTAGACTAGATGGGATTGAGGTTCGGAAGGTGGAGATGTTAGCTATTCTAGAGAGTGTGAAAATAGATAAGTCCCCTTTGCTAGATGGAATTAATCCTTGGATTCTCTGAGAAGCTAAGGAGGAGGTTAAAGAACATTGGTTCGAATCTTTACATCGCTGTTGTCTACAAGAATAGTACCAGAAGACTGGACGATAGCAAATGTTGTCCCTTTTTTCAAGAAATGGAGAAGAGACAACCCTGGTAATTATATACCAGGCTTACGTTGGTTATCGGAAAATTGTTGGAAAGGATTATAAGAGAAATGAATCATTTGATTTGGAATAGTCAAAAATCTTACTGAGTTCATTGCGAAAGTGACCAAACAGCTGGATGAGGGTAAAGTGGGGCATAAGGATTTCAGTAAAACATTTGATAAGTCCCCCATATTAGACTATTGCAGAAAATATGGAGAGTGTCGTGTCGGAAAAGCAGAACAGATAAGGCAGCGTCCAAGGAGTAAGAGAGTCGATGTTCATTTGTTATCCCTTCATCAGGAATCAGTGTTCTGGTCTCCAGAATCTGCAGTCTTCACTTTCTCCTAGCTCCTCGTATGCTGCCTGACATGCTGTGCTTTTCCAGCACCACACTTTCGACTCTGATCTCGAACATCTGGAGTACTTACTTTCTCCCAGAAAAAAAGGAGACGTGGAATTGAGGGTAATTTAGCGGTTTGGATCAGAAAATGGCTAGCTGAAAGAAGACAGAGGGTGGTAGTTGATGGGGAATGTTCATCCTCGAGTCGTTAGTGGTATACTCCAAGGATCTGTTTTGGGCGACTGTTGTTTGTCTTTTTGAAAATGAACTTAATGAGAGAATGGAAAGATGATTTAGTAAATTTACGGTTCGCAGTAAGGTCGGTGGTGCTGTGGGTAGTGCTGAAGAATGTTGCAGGTACTGAGCTGTAATGTTCTATGTTCATGGACCGACAATGGGCTGAATAGCTTCCTTCTTTGATGTAACAATTCTGAGGTACTCTAGCCTACAATAAAAGCTTTAGGTGCTTGCAGGGACAAGCTGGTCCAGTAAAGGATACACACTGCACAAACATCCATCATCTCTTCCTGTTCTCTGATATGCAGCAGCCTCAAAATATCTGCCCAAACAAAATTGATAGACTCAAATTCAAGAAGTCAAGAGGACGTTCACACGAGGGGATTGCCATCAGAAGATTTAATGAATAACAAGATTTCAGAATAACACAAATAATAAAACAATATCACAGCAGCAGAACCATTGGCAGCAGAGTAAAGCCTACGGTTGCAATTAGTTCCATGTTCAACATTGTGTTCAGTTTTGGTCACCTTGCTTTAGGAAGGATGATATTAAACTGGAACTTTACAGGGATTTTGCCAGGACTCAAGGGTCTGAGTCATGGGGAGAGGTTGGATAAGCTGGGACATTTCTCTTTAGAGCGCAGGAGACTGAGGGGGGCATGAAGTGCTTCGAGACTAGTCATGGCCCACTTCAGTTCCAGTCTCCAAGCCTGCCTCGATCCCCTACAATTCTCCTACCGGTGGACGGCGGAGTTCGGTGAACAATTAAACAAAAAGTATCATAAGTCCCTTTATAGAGTAACATTTTCCAACTTTTTCAACTGGTAGGCTACCGTTTTCTTTTTCGCATCAAAGGGCACAACGTCACATCTACCCACATTGCTCTTCATTGCCCCGTATTTGCACGGACATTTCACTTGCCTCAGTCACCTTGGAGCTTTTCTTAAATCCTCCTCATCCACTCATAATCCGATATCGAGTAGTGCCTTCAGCACGCTTGGAAACATTACATTTGATTCCCTCTAATAAAAGTTTGGTGTGTATTTGAAATAGCTAGAGCCCAAACACTGAATTCTGCTATACCCCCGAGCCCTCTGCTGTTAAAAAAATCGATTTAGTCCTACTCACTGTTTCCTGTTTGCTCTCCATTCTAAAACCGCACCCTTCTGTTAGCCCCAGCCCCATAGGATTCGCATTTGCATAGTAGGCTTGGAGCTTTATCAAAAATCTCCCTGAAAATCCAATCGTATTGCATTGATTGCTTCTCCATAGTTTTGCTAAAAGTCAGATTCTCAAATCTGATTCCCATTTGATAAATCTCTGTTGCCTTTGTCTCAGCCCACTACTTTCAGTTAAAGTACTTTCTCCATAAAGTGTATTTGCTAATTGTATTCTACTCCCTTTTTCTCTCTCACCAGATTAAGCTTTCCTTGTATTGCTGGGAAGATTGATTTTTGTTTTGTTTTCTTCTGTGAAGACATAACTGAAATATTTGCTGCATAGTTCTGCCATTTCCCTCTTCTCCATTTTCTGGTTTCAGACTGTAAAGAAGCTGCACATTCTTTTCCTTTAATTTTGCCATTGATGTACTTTTTGAAGCTATTACAAGTTCACTCTTATTACCGTTGTGCACATAGAGTGTTCTGAAACCCATCAATTCCTGTCTTAAGCTTCTCAATGATTGAACTTGCACAACCATGTACTCATCAGAAATACAGCACGGTCTCCATTAGTCCCACTTTTCTACACGAGCCCCATAGCTGGGAATGCTATGACACTTCAAGTGGTCTTCCAAGTACTTTGTAACAGATGCGAGGTTACCCGTGACAACTCCCTCTTCGGTTGTGCATTCCAGACCCCAAAACCCTCTGAGTGAAATATGATCCTCAAGTCCCCTCGGAATCTCAAACCCTTTACTTTAAGAATGTTTTTCTCCCTCTGACTAAAGGGAACAGCTGCTGTCTAACCACCCTGTCCATGTCCCTAATAATCTTCATTCTGAATCACATCCCCCTCAGCCTTCTCTGCTCCAATGTAATCAAGGAGAAAGTGAGGACTGCAGATGCTGGAGATCAGAGCTGAAAATGTGTTGCTGGAAAAGTGCAGCAGGTCACGCAGCATCGAAGGAGCAGGAGAATCGACGTTTCCTGAAAGAAGGGCTCATGCCCGAAAGGTCGATTTTCCTGCTCCTTGGATGGTGCCTGACCTGCTGCGCTTTTCCAGCAACACATTTTCAACTCCAATGTAAACAACCCGAGCTTATCCACCCTCTCTCCATTGCTAATATGCTCCATCCCAGGGAACATCCTGGTGAATCTCCTCTGCAACCCCCTCCAGTACAATCACATCCTTCCTGTAATTGGCTCCCAGAACTATACACTGTATTCCATCTTGGCCTAACCAATGTTCTGCAGAACTCTTATAATCTGTGCCTCGATGAATAAAGGCTATGCTTACGCTCCCCTTTGCTTTCTCAACTTGTGTACTAACCTGTCTGGTCACATTCAGAGATGTGTGGAGAAGCTCCCTCTGAGCTCCCTAGTGTGCTGCCATTCACCGAGTATTCCGCTGTCTGCTTGCTTCTTCCAAAGTGCATCACCTCATATTTATCAGGGTTGCATTCCGTCTGCTATTGATCTGTCCATCTGACCATTCCATCTGTATCTTCCTTTAACATAAGACCTTCCTCCTCACTGCCAACCACCCGGTCAATCGTTGTATCAAACACAAACTTAGTTATCACACTCTCCCCACCCCTCGTCCATATTTACAGATGCGCCATTTATGAGTACCACAAATGATAAGGTTGTACATCACACAACACCAGGTTTTTGTCCAACAGGTTTATTCGGTGGCACTAGCTTTCGAAGTGCTGCTCCTTCATCAGGTAGTTATGCGATTTGTAAGCTCGTGCCTCCGAATAAACCTGGAGTTTGTTATTTTTAACTTTGGTCATCCGAGTCCAACACAGGCACCTCCGAATCACTTATAATAAGGGTCACATCATTGATCCCTATGGTGCACCATTAAACACCGGCCTCCAGTCACACCAACAGGCTTCCACCATCACCCTCTGACTCCTACCACTAAAGTTGATTTAGATGCAACTTGGCAAGTCACGAATGACTCCTACCTATTCCCTGGTTATTCTGTGCTACATGACACACTTGTTGAAGACCTGGGTATTCTCCCTAAACTTGCCGTGCCAGCAGGTTTCCATGCCCCTGTATTAGTCAGTTTTCTCCGAGTCAATAATTTCCTCCTTATTGCATTCTTAAATGGCCTGTCCCTTATCCGGCCATTATTTGCCTTAAATATAGAGTAGACAGCCAGAAAAACATCCTGTTTATTTCCACCTTGTTAAATGTTTAGTGAATTTTCTAAGTTTCACTGCGATCACCTCTCATTCTTTGAAACCCGAGAGAACACAGTCTGAGTTTCTGCATCAGACAAGCTCGCCATCTGAAGGACAAATCTGGAGAATGTCTATTGCACTTCCTCAGTGGTCAGTGTATTCTTTCTCAGATTATGTCACCAAAACTGTATACAATACTCCAGGTACAGTCTCACCAACCCTGTACACAATACTCCAGGTACAGACTCACCAACCCTGTACACAATACTCCAGGTACAGACTCACCAACCCTGTACACAATACTCCAGATACAGTCTCACCAACCCTGTGTGCAATACTCCAGGTACAGACTCACCAACGCTGTACACAATACTCCAGGTACAGTCTCACCAACCCTTTATGCAATACTCCAGGTACAGTCTCACCAACTCTGTACACAGTATTCCAGGTACAGTCTCACAAACCCTGGACTCAATACTCCAGGTACAGTCTCAACATCCCTGTACACAATATTCCACGTACAGTCTCACTAATACACTGTGAAATTACTTTAGCATTTTGTTGCATCAATATTCTGACGCCTTTCATTGAAGGTGAACCCAACTTTAACTTTCCACTAACATATATTCTTCCAAATACCCTTCAAAAATTCCGAAGTTATTAGGTATGAATTCCTTTCAGAAATGTATACTGATTCTCTCCAATGTTGCTGTTAATTTCTAAATATCCAATATCGCATCCTGCCTCATAGATCCCAAACATCTCTCTACAGATATCAAGTTAATTGGTCCGCATTTCTTCACACTATCACTTTTTCCGTGTCTAGGTGTCTGGATCCATTACATTCATCTCCTTACCATGCTTGGATCACGTTTATTACCTTCCATTTATCTACAATAGCTTTCCACCCTCTTAGAATGTACAGGAAAATAAAACACAGTCATCGACAGTGCAATTAATACTTCTATTGCTGATTTATTTCTGACACTTTGAAATGAATTACATCTGTTTAGTTAGACATGGCAATGGTCCATCCAGCTCCATGTTCAAGTATTATCTTGTTACTCATAGGAATTGACTTTGTGTCATTAGCTGCAGAAGTCTAATGCAGCTTATTTCTGGGTGATTTTCTGGATCTTCCTCCATGAAGACAGATGCAAAGTAACTGGTTATTTTCTTGGCCATTTCCCTGTTCTCCACTATAATCTCTCCTCTCCCGATTACGAATTTCCACATTTGCACTTGCTTCTACTCTGTTTCCTTTGAAATACATATGTAGATGTATGCAGAATTGTGTTCCTGTTTGTTAGCATGCATGTTCGCTTTTTGATTTCCTTATCAGTTTCATGGCCCTCCATTTCTGACATTTCTCAGGGTTCCATAATGTCTGGAATTCTTCTGAAGTTACTTCTTATGATTAAGATAATCTTTAATTTGTTATGTTAAGCATCATTAAGTCACTTTCTCACTCTTTGTGTGCTTTTACCATAAAGAAATTGACTTTTGCTTCAGACTTTGCAGTATTTCTAGAAACAGATATATCCAAGAACATTTAAGAGGACAGAAAAGAGATTGCGGGTGCCCGGCTGATATTTTTACATCATTGGTGGCCATGGGTGAGGTCCCGGATGACTGGAGGACAGGGAATCCTGTGCTCTTCTTCAAGAAGGGCTACAAAGAAAATCCTGGGAAATATGGACCAGAAAATCGAACATCTGTAGTTGGTAAGTTACTTGAGAATATTCTGAAAGATAAGATAAACATACATTTAGAAAGGCGGGTTATGATTAGGAGCAGTCAGCACTGCTTTGTGTATGGGAGATCATTGCTGACAAATTTATGAGAATTCTTTGATGAAAAGTGAACAGCAACGTTGATGAGGGCAGGGTGATATATGTAGTCCAATTGATTTCAGCACGGCCTTCAATCAAGGTTCTCATGGTACGCTGCTCTGGAAGGTTAGATTGCATGGAATTGAGTGGGAACAGGGCAAATTAGATACAAAATTTTCTTGATGATAGGAAGCAGAGAGTTATAGTGGGAGGATGCTTGTCACTGGTGGAGTGCCTCAGTGTTCGGTGTTGGGACCATTACTGTTTGTTTTATGTATAATGATTTAGTTTTGAATGTACAAGGCATGATTATTAAGATTGTAGATGACAATAACTGATGTGGTATCGTGAGTGAGGACGGTTGTCAGACATTGCAGTAGGACCTTAGTAGCTGAGGAAGTGGGCCAAGAAATGGCAAATGGAGTTGAATGTGGATAAATATGAGTTCTTGCATTTTGCAAAGTCAATTCATGGCCGGAGTTTCCTGGTTAATGTTTGTGCCTTAAGGATTGTAGTGGAATAGCCGGACCCTGGAATTCAGGTGCACGGTTCTCTGAAAGTTGATTCAGACATAGACAGGACAGTGAGGAAGGCTTTGGGGACACTGACCTTCATCAGTCAGGGCATTGAATTTCGAAGTTGGGTATTTATGTTGCAGTTATACAGCATGCTGGTGAGCCATTTTGCAGCATTATAATCAGTTTTGTTAACTTTGTTAAGGGAAGGATGTTATTAACAGGAAAGACTGCAGAGGAACTTTGAGACTGAGAGGGAATCTAATGGGAGTGTGTAAGACAATGGGAGGCATGGATAGTGAATGCACTCAGTCTTTTTGTTGGGTAATCCCGGACTGGAGGGCATCAGTTTGAGGGCAGAGGAGAAAGAATAAAAGGGAATATGAGGGGCAACTTTTTTTACACAGAGGGTGGTATGCGTATAGAATGAACTGCCAGCGGAAATCGTTGAGGCAGGTACATTAACAACACTTTACAGGCATTTGCTCAAATACATGGACAGGAAAGGCTTAGAAGGATACCGGGAAAGAGCAGGGAAACGGTTATAGTGTGAATGGACATTTTTCTGGAATGGACTACTTTGGGCCGAAGGGCCTTTCTCTATGCTGCAGGACTCTGTGACTCGAACAACCATTGCTTGTCTCTCTCTGAATGTTATATTGTACTTTTCCTATTCACTGGAGCTAACTTGACCCTCGCGCCTCCAGGCTTCCACGATGTTTGACTATAATGTTCAAAATGTCTATATTGCATGCAGACGGTATGTAAAATGCAACATATTAATGTCCCAATTCCTCAATGCTGCTTCAGAGCAAGGTTAGTAATTAGTCTTTCTGACCACAGAACACCAAATCCAAAATAACCTGCTCTCTAGTTTGGTTCACAATATACTCTTCAACCCACCTGATACACACTTATGGAATTTATTTTTCACAACACTAGCAGTCACTTAGTTAACGCAGTTTCGATGCAACTTGATGCCATGCTGTATTACTGCAGCACCCACGCTTATTTGTTACTCATTTACAGGATGAGCGCATTGCATTTCTCACCAGCATTTATTGCCCATTCCTGAGGTCTGTTAATTTTCAACAGCATTGCCTTGATCTGGAGTCACATGCAGGCCAGACCAGGTAAGGGCAGCAGTTTCCTTCCCTGAAGGACATCAGTGAACCAGATGAGTATTTCCAACAATCGACAATGGGTTACTGGTCATCATAAACCCTTGATTCCAGATACTTGTTGAATTCACATTCCACCATCCGCCATGACAGAATTCAAACTTGGGTACTCAGAGCATTCCCTGGGTCTCTGGGTTTAGAGCCCAGCGATAATACCACGAGGCCATTGCTTCCCCTTGCATACACTTGCATATCCAATTTTCACAGCATATGATGCAAAATATTTGTGTGACAGTTTTGGTCTCGATATGTAACGCACCAATGTTTGCTTCTCTTTGCTATTTGTAAGATCCACCCAGACTGCTCCTGTGGAATCTGAGGGACAGGGTCTGTGGCGTTGTTAGTAATAGACTTGGACAAGACATCAAGCCGAGACGCTGGGATGATATGAAGAATTGGTCAGCTATACAGGACAAGCATCAACATCCTCCCCGCTCTATCAGGATAAGTGTTACTATATTCTCTCTGCTCCCTCACACTCACTGTATAGCTGTTATAGCACCTACCCTTGAACAATGCTCACACTGTCTCTCCAAATAAGGCTCAAGCATGACCACTCTCACTATTGAATTCTGCACCTTCCATCCCCCACTTTTTCTGTCACTGACACAATAGCCCTGCACAACAATAACATGGCGTGGATACAACACTATGGACAGACTCCATCCTGACACCTCACCCTTCCCTATCCACCTACACCAGCACTAACAGCAGGGCTACCCACTCCCACCCTCACTCCTTCCCTTCCCTTCTCCCATTCCAGGAAAAACAGCCTGGAATAGGACAGAAAGGGTCAAGCCGGGTGGTGGAGTGTCTGACATCCATTCCCTCATCCCCCTACCCAGCCATGTGGGGAGGACCCTTGTAGGAGCCGGAAAGGTCCAGGAGGCCTTGTGTGGAAATTCTGAGACATCCACGTCCCACCAACCGAGTAAGGAGCAATAATCAGTAAAGAGCAATTCTCAATTTAAACCCACTGGCAATTCCAACCTCATCTCTCTCACTCGCAAAAGAACAGATGCTCCATTGCACAGAGATGCAGGCAGTGAAATACACAGGAATATTGGTAAACACCACAATATACTAACATGCACAATGCATACAAGGAGATAGGCCTACACACACACAGAAGCACACAGAGACACATACAGTCACACACAAATAGGCAGGAACACAGAATCACACAGTCTGATACACAGACAGACAGACGTAGTCACAAAAATAAAGAGAAACAAGCACACAGATACACACACATATACACACACAAAGACACAGACACTAGCGTCATTAAGACACAAATAAATACGTTTTTGATTTATAACGCGATCAAGAATTCTAGGGAGAAGGTAGTAGAATGATGATGAGAAACATATAAGAAATGATTGAATAGCATGTCGAATGGCCTAATTCTGTTCCTTTCTTTAATGCTTGTGTGGTGTTATTCAATCAGGAATTCTCTTCCTGAGACAGTAGCAGAGGCTGTGTTTGATAAATATTTGATTGGAAAGAGTCAGTGGTATTGTGGAACAGAGATGGATGGCGGAATGGTTTATGTCTATTCATAGTTATTGTATCCTTATATCCGAAAAGGGGCAGTCATTTGATGTGAGGTTAAGGCAGATTTAAAATAATGGATCCCACAGTGAAATCAGGATGTGCCCTTCCCTTTCGTGTTGTGCTACCTGTAGTGTCCTCAACCTCAGAGAGCAGTGAAGACTCGGTTATTGGAGATATTCTAGGCTGAATTCGACTGATCTTTGCTGGACAGGAGAGCCAATGTTTATTGGGAACAGACAGGAGAGGGATAGTTAGACACAATCGGATCTGACATGAGCATTCCGAATGGTACAGCCGAATGGCCAACTGCCGCCCCTACCCCATGTGTTGTTCCCTCAATCCACCCCTCGAGTCTGTTACAGGGTAGGGGACCAACCCATTCAGCCACACAGGTCGTTACAATGAGATGGGAGGAGACCATTCTGCCCGTCAAAGGAGTTGCACAGGAATATAGAATGAATAATTCAGCTCGTTGAGTACATTACACAGCCCAGGAGGAGGCCATTCAACCCGCCTGAACTGCTGCATAGGAACAAGGATGCTGTCCCGGACACGAAATAGACAGCAGAGATAAATGAATATTTTTAACAATATATAACTGATTTTGCCTCAGAGATCATGTGGGGTCATCAATGATTAATAATCTATGTCAAATATCTGGACGAAGGGATTGAATGGATATCATTCGATATATCTTCGAATGGAGGAAGTGAATCTGCATTGTGATATAGACAGGGAAGGCTAGTGAGCAAACCTTCAGCAGAAATAATATAACGTGAGTTGTCTATTGTGGTAGGAAGGATAGAACAGCAGGAAACAATTTAAATGGACAGAGATCCCAGAACTCTGTGATGCAGATATTTTTCATATTCCTGGTACATGTATCATATGAAGTCTGTCTGCAGATGCTGCAAGTAACTTGGACGGTAAGTGAAATGATGCTGTTTGTGGCCACGGGTATTGGGTTTAATCGGGAACGTTTTACTGCATCTGTACAGGGCATTACTGAGACCACATCAGATACACTGGGTGCAGTTTTGATCCTCTAAACTAAAAAACTGATCCGGTGAAAAATCCTATTACCAGACATTTGTGGGAGCAGAATAACGTCAATGGCAGAAAAATATTTGAGACACTCTATCATTTTACCATTAGTTCAGAGTTCAACTTTGTGTGTCTCACACTTTTGCAGGAAATTACCCAGCCTGAGACCTATATCATTGGACACATGACTAAACGGATTACATTTGAAATGTACTTTCACCCGGAGGTGTGGGAACAGGGATTAGTAACCCTCGAACATTGTTCAGAATATGAAAAAGAGATTCTCAAGGGCTGATAAAGTGTGAATTCCCTTCTCCAGAAGTTTGTGATGCCTGGATATTTCCATTTATCTAAAATTATGTATGTTAAACATTTGACAGACAAATGAATGTAGGAAAATGGCACACAGACAGAAAACTGTTGTTAAGACGATAATGAGAACTTAGTGCTTGGTGGAGCAGTGACAGTGTCTCATGACCAACTCCTGCTCCTCAGTCCTATGTTCCTATGTTCCATTCAGCCCCTCACAGCTCCTGCAAGGAGCAGATGGGGGCCACTTGCTCCAAATACCTGGTCCACTGCAACACAGGATCTCACTCAATCCCTTGCAACTGTCACACACAGATTGGTATGGATTGGAAAATGTTATTTGGAAATGCAGGCTTGATTCGAAAGACGCCTCGGGTCTCTTTACAGAATGCCCCCTCTCTGCAACTTGTGCTTCATTTGTTGATCATGGTCTACACCAAGATTCATTTTGAATAAAGCCCCAAACCTCATTCAGAGATGACTCAAAAATGCTTTGCTCTTTCTGATTGCAACATTCAATAACGGAACGTCCAGGAAAATTACAACCGTTCACTTTGCAATTAAAGAAAATGAGAACATAATGAACAGGATCAGGTAATTCGAACAGTCAAGCCAATGTATACAATAATAGCTGATTTACTGTAAACATTAACTCCTCTTTAATGCCCATTACCTTTTTATAGATTAAATTACTTTACAGCGTGGAAACAGGCCCTTCGGCCCAACAAGTCCACACCGCCCCACCGAAGCGCACCCCACCCATACCCCTACAATTATTCCTATTCATAACACTACGGGCAATTTAGCATGGCCAATTCACCTGACCTGCACATCTTTGGACTGTGGGAGGAAATCGGAGCACCCGGAGGAAACCCACGCAGACACGGGGAGAATGTGCAAACTCCACACAGTCAGTCGCCTGAGGCGGGAATTGAACCCGGGTCTCTGGCGCTGTGTGGCAGCAGTGCTAACCACTGTGCCACCGTGCCGCCCACCACACCCCTCTTCAAACCCCTCAGCTCCCTGACAGGTCAACTATCCATCTAGCTCCTCTTTAAATAGTTTCAGTGATGTAGCTCCCTTAACTCTCTAGCCCAGACAAATCCTGACAGTGAAGACCCTCTGTGAGAGGACAACACTCCCTGCAAATACGCTATCACCTATTGAAATGAACAAGAGGTGAACACAGGGCCTCAGGAAAGTGTGAATGGCCTTGACATCAAGGCAGTATTTGATTGAGAATGTCATCGGGACCACCTACTTATTTGAGCTGAATGGGAATCAGGGGTAACCTCCGAATGGTTGGGGTCTTTCAGAGCACAAAGGACGATGTTTGTGGGCGGTGGCTGACAATCCACTCAGTCCCGGATCATCTCTTCAGGAGATCCTCAGGTTAATGTCCTCAGTACAAACATCTTCAACTCCTTCGTCGACATCTACGCACCCACACCCCTGGCACCGCCCATCCATCATGAGATCAGAGGCGGGGTGATAACTGAAGATCACACAATGTTCAGAACATTTTGTCACCCCTCAGCTCCTGAAGCAGTCTCTGTATCCATGTGCAGCAAGACCTGGACAGCAGTCAGGTTTGTGCTGTGAAAGTGTCGGTCACATTCATGTAACAGCACGGACAGACACTACACATTTCCACAGTTAAAAGAGGATCTCATTCAAAAACCTCAAGCTGGTTACATGGATATGTGGAATCCAGTGAGCCCATCGAAAAGACTGAACAAGAAGAGGGACAGTCCATTCAATCGTGCTGACGAGTCCCTATGAAGAGGAGGGCTCTGGTCAGTACATTGAGCTGTTAAACAGGAACAGGCAGAGCCCAAATCAGACCCTTGAACCTATGGAACCAGGAGGATCCCATTCAGTCCCTCAAGACACCTGTACAGGAACAGGAGGGTGTCATTGTTGTCCAACCAGAATAATCAATGGATCAGAGAATGCAGTCACAGACGGCTCACGATGTTCCTCGTGGCTCCATTGCCTGTGCAACACACGATACTTTAACGTGGTTTGCCGGCAGTGAGTAAGGAATCCAGATGTTTTTTGCCAAGTCTCCAAGAGGCATCTTCCATCACCGAGAAGACAGACGCATGTTTTCCATGGAGGTCAGAAGCTGATGGAAATAGTTAACTGTTTTAGCATGAAGGTATTGTGGCACCTGTCGGGAGTATGCAAAACATGACGTTCATAATGTGTGGGGAGGTTGGTCAAAGACTGGCTTTATCTCTCTCCCTCTCTCTCAATCGAAATGGGGAGTGGCGTAGGGTGAGAGGGACGTTCCCAGAGGCTTTTAATCTATCGAGTATCATGTAAACCAAGTAATAAACAAGCCATGGAATTTATCATCGTATCAGTTTCTGTTTGGAATATAATGAGTGACTGTCCATCCCCTTAAGGTACAATGCAGTCACCCCTTATTCCCTCAAAGCGCTACAGATTAATCCTCAGGCACTCCCGGGTGGTACAATCATCCCAACATTGAGTCTGGTGAAACTCCTTTACAATCTTTCTGCCAAGAGGATTATTCCTTATAAAGTAGAGGAAATCTGTGCACAACACCCCAAATACTATCTCAGCAACACACTCAGGGTTGATCGCAATATTTTGGTTCCCTTACTTAGTTGTCTCAGCTTCATTCCTGTAGTATAAAAAGCCATTACTTCTCTCGACACTGCCAATGATGTGGAATTTAGAAGTTCCTTACGTCTGTACGTCAGCATCGAAAAAGTCATGACCAGAGGTGCCGATGGAGATGAATATCACTCTCGGAGGGAGACTCAAGCAGAAAGACTTCACTCGAAAATGGGAATGGTCACCTACCTGAATGGAAATGACTTGCAGGAGCATGGAAATCAGGCAGAGGAAGTGAGCTGTCTTTTCTTTTGTTCTGCTTTCACGGGATGTGTGCAACACTGGTCAGGCCAGCATGTTATGCCGATCTTGAACTGAGTAACTTTTCCACAGGACAGCAGAGAGTAAAGCACATTGCTGTGGGTTTGCAGTCACACCGAGACCTGACCAGGGAAGGATGACCCATTGACTTCTCTATAGGACATGAGGCAAACAGATAGGCTTCTGTTTAAAACAAGTGGTGATGATGTCATTTGCATTCCATCAACTTCCTTCATGAGACACCAAAAGATTATTATTCTGTGCCGCTTGATTATGAGTCAATATCTTGACCACCAAGCACTGTCTGTCCATCTGACAGATTCTGTGGAGAGACCAAATTAACCATCTCAAGTGCAAATATGTTGTGATGTAAGCACAGTTAGAAGCGACTTGAAACGGTTATATCTGGGTTTACCAAATGCACAAATGATGAATTATTCAGCAGTTGCACTGAGGCTGAGAAGGAGACTGAAATATTCTGATAGTGGTTTTGGGAATGATTGGTGAGTGGGGAGAATATGTAGAAATGTAAATCTGATTGGAGAAAAAAGATCATAGAGATTAAGAACAGTCTGGTTTCTCCTCGCGTATAGTTGAGTAAGTTGTGAATAGTAATTTGCTAGTTATAATTTGTAAGGAATAACATTTTTGACTGTATCTGAAAATGATGACTTCCAAATTCTAAAATTTGAATATGAACAGCAATTCAGTACAACTCAGCTTAATGGTGAGATGGAATGACTTACCAGGAACACCAATTATAGCGAGAATGTGATAGTAACCACCTTGAATAATCCAAAGGATACCTTCGATCCGTGATGCTAATGATATCCAAGGCCGAGAAAGGTAGTAAAGACCCGAGGATAAACTCCTGTCGGTTGTAATATTTCAGGCTAATGTTCTCAGATTCTGATCAATTATTGGAACATTCCAGTCTAATTTCCTCAGATTCTGATCTCTCCTCCCCCTGTCTCTCGAGCTGCTGATCCCTGTTAGTCCAGTCGTGATGCTCCTGCCCATACTGGGATAACACATTGAATCGAGTCCTTAATTAATATAACAGGCAAACTCTCCAGTGACACATTTATGATCCACCGAGACTGACATCAATCACAGTCACTGAACAAATAGCTCCAGCCAACGCATTTCAATTCAATATTTTATTAAAATTCAAAACAATGATCAAACTTTCTACATTCTGGATGGGATATGGGAGGGTGACTTATGGAACAAATCTTGAGGCTGGTAGATGAATTGAGTGTTACCATTTAATCTGGCTTGGATGCAGGGGTAATGCCGTAAGTTTATCAGAACGTAAACATGCTTCTCTGTTTATAAATGAAAACATACATTCTGTAACGAGTGATCGAGCATTACAATTTCAATAAAACATTGAGACAATTTTTATAGTTCATGATCTGAGGGGAATGTGTGTCTGAGAAACATGGGGTTATAACAGACAAATGGCATGGATATGTTAACAGAGAATTGAACGTGACAAATGCAATTCAGACTGTTATTCCAGGTTCAGAGAGAGGCAGATGAGGCCTGTGCTATTGATGTTATCGATGTTAGTGAACTGTGATGAAGTGTCATTTACTGGACTTCAATTACAGTGTGATTATGGCACTGTGGAGTATACAGAACACAGAGAGAATTGGGGGACATGGCAGTTCAGACTGGAGGGACAGACAATAATATTCCCCAGTCATCAGTATTTGAATGTTACCTTTTATAACTCATATGAAGAACAGATTCAAGGATACATTTAAAGTGTGAAGTGAGGAGTAAAATCTGTTTCTTGAACACAAAATACAGGACAAAATGATTTTCTGTCCAATCTAAACTATGGAAAGTACAAAGAGATAAGATACACTCATGATATTGAGCTACGTAAATTGAAATGTGGATTACAAAACCACGGAAGTGGTGTTCAATCTTTCTCAATCATTATTTGGCCCACAGCTGAGATGCTGATTTCCCCTCTGACAGTGATCCACCTCATTGAGATTCTCTGGCGCAGTATCTCAGTATCGAGCACGATTCTCCGTTCCTGCTGCTGTTCACCCAGTCTGTTTAAATTAAACCACCTTCTCACTATGAAAAAAAAATCACTTGGCCTTTTGGACTCTGTGTAAGTGTCAGCAACTCAGCTCTGTGAGGTTATTGAAGATAAATGCTCTGGGACCACAACCAGTATCCACACAGTGCTCACAGGGTATGGCAATAGATAAAGTCCTTGCAGTCCGTGAGAATTTCTAAATAAAACTTTCATTTTCTGTCTGTTCCTGTCTATCTCCCCTCATGCTGTCTTCTGATCTGTCCAACTCACCCTCGTTTAACATCCCTCCAATCACTTCCTGTTTCCAAATTGTGCATTTGTCCAGCTTGATGTTCGACTGGGACAACACGACTATTATAGGACAAGCCAAACAGAGAAGAGCCAGGGAATTCCTTGAGGCATGGCTCTCAACCACAGATTCTATCAACAAACACATCGACCTGGACCCAATGTACCAACCACCACTGCAGCGGACAGCTGGAACTGACAACCGGAAGCGGCAGAGACAAACCACTCCAAATTCTGGAGGAAACATCACAGAAGCGCTTCACAGGAGGCTCCCAAGCACTGAGGATGTCACCTAGACAGGGGACGAAACGTCTGCAACAGAAGTTCCCAGCTCAGCGAACAGAACCACAACAACGAGCACCCGAGCTGCAAATCTTTTCACAAATGTTGTGGCCATTTTGGAGAAATGGATAGAGCATGGACAGGACTGATCGTTGGCGGGTCCGGGTTTTAGATGCTTCATTAACAACATGGTAGGTACTAAAAGTGGCGCGGGGGGCGGGGGTTGCATTGTTAATCAAAGACAATATTACGTTGGCAGAAAGGATGCTTGATAGGGACTCGTCCATTGAGTGAGTATGGGAAGAGGTTAGAAACAAAAACGGAGAGATCACCCTATTGTCAGTTCTCTATCGCCCTCTGAAAAATTCCAGAGATGTAGAGTAAGGATTACAAAGATGATTCTGGATAGGAGCGAAAATAACAGAGTAGTTGTTATGGAGGACTTTACCTTTCCAAATAGTGACTGGAAACGCGACAGTTCAATTACTTTATATGGGTCAGTTGTTGTCCAATGTGTGCAGAATGGTTTTCGGACACAGTGTGTACATAGTCGAACAAGGTACAAGGCCAAATTGAATTTGGTACTGGGTAATGAACCAGACCAGGTATTAGATTTGGAGGTAGGTGAACACTTGATTGACAATGACCACAATTCAGTTATCTTTACCTTAGTGATGGAAAGGGGCAGGTATATACCATTGGGCAAGGGTTATAGCAGGGGGAAAGGCAATTATGATGCGATTAGGTAAGGTTTTAGGATACATAGGATGGGGAAGGAAACTGCAGGGACTGGGCACAATTCAAATGTGGAGCTTTTTGAAGCAACAGCTACTGTGTGTCTTTTATAAGTTAACGCATGTCAGGAAAGAAGGAATTGGTCGAGTGAGGCTGCTGTGGTTTACTGAAGAAGTTGAATCTCTTGTCAAGAGGAAGAAGGAGGCTTTTCTGAAGATGAAACGTGAAGGCTCAGTTCGGATGCTTGAGAGTTACAATTTATCCTGGAAGGACTTAAAGAAAGAGCTAAGTATAGCCAGGAGAGAGCATGAGAAGTCTTTGGCAAGTAGGAAAATCCTCACGCTTTGTGTCAGTATGTCACGAATAAACGAATGACCACATTAAGATTAGGGGCAATCAAGGACAGTAGTGTAAAGTTGTCTGTGTAGTCCAAGGAGATAGGACAGCGCTAAATAAATATTTGAATCAGTATTTTTAATGGAAATACAATGCTGTCGAGACCTATCGGAGTAAAGGCTATTAGACTAGATGGGATTGAGGTTCATATGGTGGAGATGTTAGCAATTCTAGAGAGTCTGAAAATAGATAAGTCCCGTTGGCCAGATGGGATTAATCCTAGAAATCTCTGAGAAGTTAGGGAGGAGGTTGCACAACCATTGGTTCGAATCTTTACATCGTCATTGTCTACAGGAATAGTGCCAGAAGACTGGATGATAGCAAATTTTGTCCCTTTGTTCAAGAAATGGAGAAGAGACAACCATGGTAATGAGATACCAGGCTTACTTTGGTTATGGGTAAAGTGTTAGAAAGGATTTTAAGAGATAGGATTTATTATCATCGAGAAAGGAATCATTTGATTTGGAATAGTCAACAAGGTTTTGTGAAGGGTATGTCATACTTCACAAATCTTACTGAGTTCATTGAGAAAGTGACCAAACAGGTGGATGAGGGTAAAGTGGGGCATAAGAATTTCAGTAAAACATTTGATAAGTCCCCCATGTTAGGCTATTGCAGAAAATATGGAGAGTGTGGTGTTGGAAAAGCAGAACAGATAAGGCAGCGTCCAAGGAGTAGGAGAGTTGATGTTTCATTTGTAAGCCCTTCTTCAGGAATCAGTGTTCTGGTCTCCAGCATCTGCAGTCTTCACTTTCTCCCAGCTCCTCAGATGCTGCCTGACATGCTGTGCTTTTCCAGCACCACACTTTCGACTCTGAACTCGAACATCTGGAGTCTTTACTTTCTCCCAGAAAATACGGAAACGTGGAATTGAGGGTGATTTAGCGGTTTGGATCAGACGTTGGCTCGCTGAAAGAAGACAGAGAGTGGTAGTTGATGTGAAATGTTCATCCCCGAGTTCAGTCGCTAGTGGTATACTGTAAAAATCTGTTTTGGGACGACTGTTGTTTGTCTTTTTGCAAATGACCTTAATGAGGGAATGGAAGGATGAGTTAGTAAATTTACGGTTCGCAAGAAGGTCGGTCGAGATATGGGTAGTGCTGAAGGATGTTGCAGGGACTGAGCTGTAATGTTCTATGTTCATGGACCGACAATGGGCTGAATAGCTTCCTTCTGTGATGTAACAATTCTGAGGTACTCTGACCCACAATACAAGCTTTAGGTGCCTGGAGAGACAAGCTGGTCCAGTAAAGGATACACATTGCACAAACATCCATCATCTCTTCCTGTTCTCTGACATGCAGCGGCCTCAAAATATCTGCCCAAACAAAATACATTGATTCGACTTCAAGCAGTCAGGAGGACGTTTACACGAGGAGATTGCAATCAGAAGATTTAATGAAAAATAAGATTTCAGAATAACACAAGTAATAAAATAATATCACAGCAGCATAACCATTGGCAGCAGAGTAAAACTTACGGTTGCAAATAGTTCCAAGTGCAACATTGTGTTCAGTTCTGGTCACCTAGCTATAGGAAGGATGGTATTAAACTGGAACTTTAGAAGGAAGTTGCCAGGACTCAAGGGTCTGAGTCATGGGGAGAGGTTGGATAAGCTTGGACATTTCTCTTTCGAGCGCAGGAGACTGAGGGGCGGCATGAATGGCTTCGAGAGGCTAGTCATGGCCCACATCAGTTCCAGTCTCCCAGCCTGCCTCGATCCCCTACAATTTTCCTACCAGTGGATTGGGTCCATAGCGGGTGCCATATCCCTGGAACATCTGGACAGCAAGGACACCCACGTCAGATTCCTGCTCATTGACTATAGATTCTCCTCCAACACCATTATTCCCTTCAGACTGACCACAAAACTCCCTGACCTTCGTCTCAGCTCCACCCTCTGAAATTGGATCCTCAGCTTTCTGACCCACAGTTGACAATCAGTGAAAATAGGTAAGTGTGTCTCTTCCATGATAACATTCAACACTGAAATCCCAAAGGATGTGTCCTCCGCCCCCTACTATAGTCCCTGTACACCCACGACTGTACTGTCAAGTTTTGAACAAACGCCATCTACATGTTCACTGATGACACCATCATATTAGGACAGATATGTAATGATGGCAAGTCAAAATACAGAATGGAAATAGAGGACTTTGTGATGTTCTGCACTGAGACCAATCTCTCTTTCAACATTGGCAGAACTAACCAACTGATCAATGACTTCAGAAAGAAAGGAGGAGAACATGCCGCCACCTACATCAATGGACATGAAGTTGAAATGGTGGACAACATTAAGTTCCTCGGAGTAACGATAACTGACATCCTGTCCTGGACTTCCCAGTTCGATGTGACAGTCGAGATGGCACAACAATGCCTCTCGTTCTCCAGCAGCTCAGGACATTTGGCATGCCCACAAAGATCCTCACCAATTTTTACAAATACACTACTGAGAGCAAACCATCCGGGTGCATAATGACTTGGTGTGGCAACAGCCCAGCCCAGGACAGTAAGCGAAATGACATAATGTTGTGTGCACAGACCTTGCCACGAAGGAAGCCAACCTCCCATCAATTGACTTGATTTACACGGCTCGCTGCCACGGTAAGACTGGCAACCAAAGTCCCATCACACCCTGGATCACCTACAATCTCTTCAATCAGGCAGACAGTACAGAAGCTTAAATACGCAAACCAACAGTTCATGAACAGCATCTTTCCAACCATTATTAAACTGAGGAATGGAACCTCTGACTACAAATAGTGCTGATCTTAATCACGTTGACCTTGACTATTGCATGCCATTTGTGATGTAGCCTGTATGCCTCAGTCTGTTTTTAGTTTACCCTCTGATCTGTATGTCCTTGATTATTGTAGGAGCGAGATTCCCCAACGAGAGACAAAGACTCTGGAGGCAGACAGGACACAGGCAGGGAGTGGACGTTAATTCAATCAAAAACTGGTTATTGCAGGTAGAGTATCAAAGGATCGTCCTCAAATCTGGCTTTGACATGAGAAGACAACGGTTTCCTTATTCCTCAGCTCATATCAGAAGAGAGTCGCTGCTCCACGTTACCTCGAGCTGTGGGGTGGTGGGTACCTCCTGGTTTTCACCTGGTGGAGAGTGGCCTTTTCCAGTCACCTCAGAGGATTCGTCGTTTCCTGTTTGGGAAGTTCTGCCCTCCTTTCTTCCCGCAGCGCTCTGTCTCTTCTTCTGGTGATGACCCTCCTTGAGCCCATCTTTGATTAGCTTAGATTACTTACAGTGTGGAAACAGGCCCTTCGACCCAACAAATCCACACCGACCCGCCGCAGCGCAGCCCATGCAGACCCATTCCCCTACATTTACTCCTTCACCTAACACTACGGGCAATTTAGCATGGCCAATTCACCTAACTTGCACATTTTTGGACTGTGGGAAGAAACCGGAGCACCCAGAGGAAACCCACGCAGACATGGGGAGAATGTGCAAACTTCACACAGACAGCTGCCTGAGGATTGAATTGAACCCGGGTCTCTGGCGCTGTGAGGCAGCAGTGCTAACCACTGTGCCAACGTGCTACCCATCTTCACCATCCGAAGAGCTGCCTGTATCCTTACTGTGCAGCTGCCATATCCCTCTTTGTTCGGAGCTTTTGGTGGCCTGGTGCATTTTCCTCCTCCTTTTTTATAGGAATCCACTCCTCAGCCTCCTTTGTTCCCTCCTCCTCCATTTCCTCCGTCTGTCCTGTAGGAGCTTGGATCAGTTGCTGTACCTACCTGCTGGCTGCTGTATTCTCCGCTCCAGCCTGTCCTTCCTTCTGGGTGCCACCAGACACCGTTCCCTTGCTGGTGTGTGGTGTCTTGCTTATCTTTTGCCATCCACCTCCGGCCATCTATGCGTAGGTGGCGGACCCTCGTCTTGGGCAGGCTGTGTACACGTGGTCCGTCTCTCCACACAGATTACAGTTCTTGGCCTCTTTGTATTCCTTGGTCGGGTGACACTCCTGTTTGCAGTTCTGACAGATAATGACCTTACAGTCAGCCGCAATGTGGCCTGACCTCCCGCAGGTTTGGCACTCTTTTGGCTGCACTCCATATGTCGGATACTCTCTGCTCCCTCAGATTACAAAGCTGGAGCGTGGGTGGATGATGTTCCCACGGCATCGACCCTCGGGGTTACCCTGACCTGCCGCTTGCTGGTCCAGATTCTGAATGAGTCAACCACATCAGTGCTTTCTGCCTCAACGTGGACGTATCTTCTCAGGAAGTTGAGGACATCAGCTGCTGGGACGTGGGAGCTGTACAGATGAATCGTAACACCCCGCCTACTCTGTGCAGGACGCACACCCAACAGGATCACTGACAAGATGGAGAACAGAAGCTCCCTTTCCTTCTACTTGAAGACCTTCAGGAGCTGCTCGCACTGCTTCACGCTCCTGAAGGTCACATGGAAATAGGCTACCCCAGGAAAACCCTGTGACGCAACACACGTTTTTTTATTTCAAAAATATACTTTATTCATAAATATTTGATCTTTACAACTGGACATGCCATCCTTCTGTAAACATTCCATTTCTTTGCGTATCGAAACAGGGTAATCATTCCTATTCACAGGTTGGTGCGATTACATTGAGCTGAGGCGCCAGCGGAGCCCAAATGACTGCGTGGGCCCCCTGTTCTTCTTAGACAGGCAGCCGGGGAACAGGCCGTAGAGCACGGAGTCCCGCGTCATGGCGCTGCTCGGGACGAACCTCGACAAACACCACTGCATTCCTCTCCAGACTTCTTCTGCATAGGCATATTCCAGAAGGAGGTGTGTGACAGTCTCGTCCCCCCGCAGCCGCTTCGAGGGCAGCGTGCGGCAGAGAGTCCGGGCGTGCATAAAGGATATCACAGGCAGAGACCTTCTCAGCACCAGCCAAGCCATGTCTTGGTGCTTGTTGGAAAGTTCTGGCGATGAGGCATTCTGCCAAATTGCTTTGATAGTCTGCTCAGGGAACGGCTCGACAGGATCCGCCCTCTCCTTTTCCCGAAGGGTCTCAAGGACACTACGTGCTGACCACTTCCTGATGGACTTGTGGTCAAAGGTGTTTTTCTTCATAAATTTCTCCACGAAGGACAGGTGGTACGGAACGGTCCAACTACTCGGAGCGTTCCACGTCAGCGAGGCCAGGCCCATCCTTTGCAACACCGGGGACAGGTAGAATCTCAGTACGTCGTGACACTTGGTGTTTGCGTACCGGGGATCCACGCACAGCTTGATGCAGCCACACACAAAGGTGGCCATCAGGGTGAGGGTGGAATTGGGTGTGTTTTTTGCCCCATTGCACCGGTCTTTGTACATTACGTCTCTTGTGACCCGGTCCATCTTTGATCTCCACACGAAGTGGAAGATGGCCCGGGTGACTGCGGCGGCACAGGTTCTGGGGATAGGCCAGACCTGTGCCGCATATAACAATACTGAGAGTACCTCACACCTGATGACCAGGTTTTTTCCCGCGATGGAGATCGACCGTTGCTCCCATCTGCCCAGTTTCTGTCTCAACTTCCTGATCCGCTCCTCCCAGGTATTGGCGCACGCCCTAGCCCCCCCGAACCAAATACCCAGCACTTTCAGGTGGTCAGTCCTGACGGTGAAGGGGATGGAGAATTGGTCGGCCCAGTTCCCGAAGAGCATGGCTTCGCTCTTGCCTCGGTTTACCTTGGCCCCCGAGGCCCGTTCGAACTGGTCACAGATGCATATGAGTCTGCGCACGGACAGCGGGTCCGAGCAGAAAACGGCGACGTCATCCATGTACAGGGAGGCCTTAACCTGCAGACCCCCACTGCCAGGAATAGTCACCCCTCTCAGGCTCGCATCCTTCCTGATGAACTCGGCAAATGGCTCTCTGCACGCAACACACATCAGCTGCTCCAAACCCATAGCCCTTGAGCAAAGTCTTCTTCACGAATATTATCCGATCGACAGGTGTACGACCCTTCACCTTCTTCACAGTCACCATGACTGTGTTGCGAATGCCCTGGCCTGGGCTGTGGCCGGCTACTACGGCCATAGCTCCTCGCTTGGCTGGTCCTTGAATTGCCAAGGACCAGCCAGCATGAAGATTCACAAAGAGCAGGGCAGCACAACCAAAAGATCCTTCAACGTCCAATCACGATCCAGCGATGATCTCGACTCGCTGTGATGACTCGCAACTCGACACCCATCCTGATATGAACAGACACTTGATCTTAGCCAAAAGAGACTCTATTAAAAATCTTGCTGAAAATTCAAATTCTGTTCTTCTATTGCTTTTCTGTAAATAATCTACCAGTCAGTTTTTCAAATATGTTTCCCATTTCATAAATGGGTGTTGCTTTTTTTTCTATGCCCGTTATTTTCAGTTCCAATAATTTCCCCAAATTAGTTTATTTACTAATTTCATACTATATACTTTCCTCCTCAGTCTCAGGCTTTCTCCTATTGCTGGGAAGGCTTTGTTTATGCCTTTTTTCTGTGAAGACAGAAGTAACGTAGTTGATTCATGTTTGTCTGTTTTCCATTCCCTGGTTTCAGACTGGAAGGAAGCTGACACTTTGACTAAAAAGAACAGCTGTTGTCTATTCACCCTGTCCATGCCCCTTGTAATCTTAAAACTGAATTACTAACCCATTCAACTTTCTCCGCTCCAATGGAAACAACCCGAGCATATCCAGACCCTCTCCACAGCTCGTATCCTCCATCCCAGGGAACATCTCCGTGAATTTCCTCTGTACCTCATCCAAGACAATCACATCCTTCCTGTAATGTGCTCACAGAACTGCACACAGTATTTGATTAGACCTTACCAAATTGCTACATAACTCTTATAATCTTTGGGTCATTGATCAAAGCTTACAGTCCTGCTTAACTCATCATTGATCATATTCAGTCACGTTCAAGGATGTGTGGAGAAGCACCCTCTGTGCTTCCTGATGTGCAACCATCCATTGAATTCTCCCCTGCTCTTCCATTACCTCATATTTATCAGGGTTACATTCTATCTACTATTGGTCGTTATCATCTGACCAATCCAGCAGTATCTTCCTGTAACATAAGGCATTCCCACTCACTGCCAACCACCGGTCAATCTTTGTTTTGAACACACACTTGCTAATCACACTCCCCCTACTCACTTCACATTTACATCACTTATGGATAGCACAAATAATAAGGAACACAGCACTGATCTCTGCGATACACCAGGGGACATTAGTCTCCAGACACACAAACAGCCTTCTAGCACGAAGTTAGAACATAGAACAATACAGCACAGAACAGGCTCTTCGGCCCACGAATTTGTGCCGAATATTTGTCCTAGCTTAAGCACCTATCCATGTACCTATCCAATTGCCGCTTAAAGGTCACCAATGATTCTGACTCTGTCACTCTCACAGGCAGCGCATTCCATGTCCCCACCACTCTCTGGGTAAAGAACCTACCCCTGAGATCTCCCCTATACCTTCCACCATTCACCTTAAATTTATGTCCCCTTGTTGTACCTTTATGTCTCTGTTGTACCCGGGGAAAAAGTCTCTGACTGTCTACTCTATCTATTCCCCTGATCATCTTATAAACCTCTATCAAGTCACCCC
>NC_057717.1:14475960-14482434 GCF_004010195.1 Chiloscyllium plagiosum
TCTGCAAATTTACTGTCCCACCCTTCGACTCCCTCATCTAAGTCATTAATAAAAATTACAAACGGCAGAGGACCCAGGACTGATCCCTGCGGAACTTCACTTGTAACTAGGCTCCAGGCTGAATATTTGCCATCCACCACCACTCTCAGACTTCAACCGGTTAGCCAGTTCTCTATCCAACTGGACAAATTTCCTACTTTCCCATGCCTCCTGACTTTCCGCATAAGCCTACCATGGGGAACCTTATCAAATGCCTTACTAAAATCCATGTACACTACATCCACTGCTCTCCCCTCATCCACATGCTTGGTCACTTCCTCAAAGAAATAAATAAGACTTGTAAGGCAACACCTACCCCTCACAAATCCGTGCTGGCTGTCTCTAATCAAGCAGTGTCTTTCCAGATACTCATAAATCCTATCCCTCAGTACCCTTTCCATTACTTTGCCTACCACCGAAGTAAAACTAACTGTTCTGTAAATCCCGGGGTTTTCCCTATTCCCTTTTTTGAACAGGGGCGCAACATCCGCCACTCTCCAGTCCCCTGGTACCACCCCCGTTTACAGTGAAGACGAAAAGATCATTGCCAACGGCTCTGAAATTTCCTCTCTTGCTTCCCACAAGTTGAGTTTGCATGCAACTTGGCAGGTCACTAATAGGTCCTGCCTGTTCACTGGTTATTCTGTTGAAGACGACAGACCTGTAGATTATCTGGGGATTCTCCCTAATCATGCTCTGCCAGCAGGTTTCCGTGGCTCTGCATGCGTCAATCCCCTCCGAGAGAAGAATGCCCTCCTTATTCTAGTCTTAAATGCCCTGTCCCTTGTCCTGATATAATTTTCCTGAAATGTGGAGTAGACAGCCAGAGAAGCATTCTGTCTATTTCCACCTTGTCACATTTTCGTAGATTTTCTAAATTTCATTGTGATCACCTCTCGTTCTTTGAAGCTGGCGAGGTCACAAGACAAGTTCCCCCATCAGAAAATCTTGTCATCTGAGGAATTAATCTGAAGAATGTCTATTGCACGTCCTCTGTGATCGGTATACTCTTTCTTACATTGGGTCACCAACAGTGTACACAATTGTCAAAGTATACTCTCACTAACACTCAATGCAACTGCTTAATGATGTCTTTACATCTATATTCAGATTCCCTTAAACGAAGGCCAACCTAACTATAACTTTCCAATGACATGTATTCTTCAAAATACTATTCACGTTAATTGAATTTACGAATTCACTGCGTGAGTTCATCCAGAAAGACTTCTGAAAATCCAAATGCACCACTTCCACTGGTTGTCCACTGTCTCTGCTGCAAGAAACAACTTCAAACAATTCCGAAGTTTGTCAGGTATGATTTCTCTGTCAGAAATAAATGGTGATTCTCTGCAATGTTGTTGTTCATTTCTAAATGCCCAATATCACATCTTAAACAGTAGATTCCAACTGTTTCCCCACAGATGTAAAATTAATTGGTTTGCAGTCCTCTACATTATCTCTTCTTGCCTGCGTATATAGTTGGATCATGTTTATAACGGCCCTGTTATCTACAATGGCTTATGGCGTTTGCATGATCTACAGGAAAATAAAACACAGTAATCGATTGTTCAATTAATATGCTGTTCTATTTCTGACATTTTGATATGAAGTATATCTGGCCCATCAGACTTAGCAATGATCAGTCTAGCTACACTTTCAAGTACTACCTTGTTGCTGATACGAATTGACTTTATGTCTTTAGTTCCACACGTCCCATGTAATCACTTGCTATACCTCGGATATTTGCCGGAGCTTTCTCCATGAAGACAGATGCAAAGTAGCTGGCTAGTTTTTCTGCCATTTCCTTTTTCCCCACAATAAATTCTTCTATACCTTACAAATTTCCACGTTTGACCTTGCTTTTGTTTTCTTTTGTATATGGATCGTAGATGTAAGCAGTCTGTGTGTTTCCTGTTTGTTTGTTTTCATGTTCTTTTTGATTTCTTTAACACTTTCTTCACCCTTATTTTCAGAAAAGTAAATCTCTCAGAATGTTCAGGTTTCCACAATATCTGGAATTCTTCTGAAGCTGCTTCCTTTGATTTAATGTAATCTTTAATTTCTTACATTAACCATCCTTGAGTCACCTCCCCTTTCTTTGATGTTTGTAACTTAATGATATGTACTAATATTTCAGACATTGCAGTATTTCTATCAATAACAACCATTATTTGGCTCACACTAACTGTCATATTGCATTTTTCCAATTCACTTATCCCTCTCATCCCCGTGCTTCCATGATATTTGAGTGCAATGTTCAAAAAATTGCATATTGCATGCAGACGCTATGTAAAATGCAACATATTAATGTCACGATTCCTCAAAAGCTGCTTAAGTGCAAGGTTATTAATTAGTCCTTCTGACGACACAACACCACGCCTGAAATTTACTGCTCACTAGTTTGATTCACAACATATTCTTCAACCTACCTCATATACATTTATGAAATTTATTTTTCACAACATTAGCAATCATTTAGTTAACGCAGTTTAGATGCAACTTTAGATCATCCAGTATTACTGCAACACCGACAATATTTTCATATCTAATTTCCAGAGCATAGGATGATCAAACTTTGCACAGCAGTTTTGGTTTAGATATGTAAGGCACCAATGTGTGTTCTTCCTTCTTGTTTACAAGATCGACGCAAACTGATTCTGAAGAAGCTGAGGGATATGGTCTGTGGTGTTATTAATGATAGACGTGGACAAGACATTGGGGAGGCTCACCCCGACGATGAGATGATCGGAAGAAATGCCCATCAATACGGGACAAGCATCAATAACCTTCCCCGCTCTGCCAGAGCAAGAGTCACCGTATTCTCTCTACTCCCTCACACTCACTGTATATCTGTTATATTTCTGATGATGGGCTTTTGACTGAAACGCCGATTGTCCTGCTCCTCGGATGGTGCCTGACCTGCTGTGCTTTTCCAGCACCACTCTAATGTAAATCTTGTTTCCAGCATCTACAGTCCTCACTTTTGTCATTTCTGTTATAGCACCTACCCCCGAACAAGGCTCTTGCTCCATCACTCTCACTATTGCATGCAACACTCTCTTTCCTTCACTCTCTCTGTCATTGAAAGCAAATTGAGTTTGAATTTATTGTTTTGCCAACATTGAGCCAGTAAGGCGATTTAAAAATGCGGACATTTTGAAAATTGGAAAGAGAGCAGATGCACTCGAGACGGAAGAAGCTTGTAGATCATCTTGCTCTGCAAGACATTAGGAAATACTCTCTATCAAAGATATTTTTCATATGAAACATATTCACAGTAAACAGAAATGTGGCGACCCAGGGAATTCAACAGCCTGAAGAGTGACGTCACAGTGGACAGCAGTGGCTGTGTGGCTTTGAAATTAAGTTGATGTAATCTTCATAAGTGTCTTATTGAAACAGCATAATGTTATTGAGTTGGAGGCAGATAATAAGCAGTTGTGGGGTGCATTAGATTTGTGGATAATAAGCAGTTGTGGGGTGCATTAGATTTGTGAATACTTGATGTGTAATGTTCACTTTTAGAGTTAAAAAATACATTCACATTATTTTCTTTAAATAGTGAAAGTTGGGAGTTCTTTGTCACTCATATTCTAATAAATTACGAGGTGAGGTGAGCTTTGCTGGGTGTTTGGTATAATTAACAGAGGGTTTCACCGCCATGTCTTAACAGTTGCAAAGGCCAACAGAGAGCAACGAAAAAAGAAATAAGGAGTGAGAAGATTAAATATGAGAGTAAGTAAGCCATTCATGCAAAGAACGATTGTAAGAGCTTCCTTCGGTACATAAAAGGCAAACGAAAGGCAAAAATGGGCATTTGATCGCAAGAAATTGACACAAGAGAGATAGTAGTGTGGAACAAGGAAATGGCAGAGGAGGTGAATAATTCCTTCGTGTCAGTCTTCACGGTGGAAGACACGAGTAATATCCTAAAAATTGAAAAAGGTGAGTGGACAGACGTAGGTATGGTGGCCATCACCAAGGAGAAAGTGCTGGGAAAAACTGAATGGCCTGAAGTTAAGTAAATCACATGGACCAGATGGACTCCAATATAGAGTTCGAAGGCAGATAGCTAATAACACAGTGAAGGCGTTGGTAGTGATCTTTCAGGAGTCACGCGAATCAGGGAGATTCTCAGAGGACTGGAAAATCGCTAACCCCTGTTTAAAAAGGGGAAACATACAGACTGGCTAATCTAAACTTGGCTGTGGGTAAGATCCTGGAATCCTGGAGTGCATTGTGAAGTATGAGATTTCTGAATACTTGGACCTGGATGGTAAAGTAGGACAAAGTTAGCATGGTTTCATCAAGGGGACGTCATGCCTGGAAAATCTGCTAGACAACCTTGAGGATGTAATGAGCAGCTTCGAACAAGGAAAGCCGATGGATGTCATTCACCTGGACTTCCAGAAGGTCTTTACAATTTGCCGACAGGAGGCTACTGATAAAGCAAGGGCCCATTGTGTTGGAGGCAAGGTGCTAGCATGACTAGAAGTTTAACTGTCTGGCAGGAAGCAAAGAGTGTCGAAAGAAGTTTCCTTCTCAGGTTGACAGTTGGTGACAAGTGGTGTTCCATAAGGCTCAGTGTTGACAAGTTTTCACTTTATACATTAACGATCCAGATGAAGGAACTGAAGGCTTTCTGGTTATATTTGAAGATAATACAATGATAGGTATAGGGACACATAACGTCGAAAAGATAGGAAGGTTCAAGAAGGATTTGCACAGGTTAGGATAATGGGCAAAGAAATGGTAGATGGAATACAAAGTGGGAAATTGTGGGGACATGCACTTTGGTAGGAAGAATACAAACATGGCCACTTTCAAAATGGGAGAAAATTCAGATGTCTGGAGTGCAAAGGGACTTGGAAGTTCTACTCCAGGATTCTCTTAACGTATACATGCAGGTTGAGTCAGTAGTTAGGAAGGCAGATGTTTTGATGACATTTATTTTGAAAGGATTTGAATGTAAAAGCAGGGACGTACTTCTGAGGCTCTATAAGGCTGTTGTCAGACTATATTTGGAATATTGTGCGATGTTTTGAGCCCCATATCTCAGGAAGGATGTGCTGGCCTTGGAACGGATTCAGAGGAGTTTCACGAGAATGGTCCCAGGAATGAATAGCTTAACATATGAGAACGTTCGAGGACTCTGGGTCTGTTCTTGATGGAGTTCAGAAGGATGGGGGGATCTAATTGAAACATATAGAATACTGAATGGCCTGAACAGTGTGCATGTTGAGAAGACTTCCATTGGTAGGAGACTCTAAGACCCAAGGACACGGCCTTAGAGTAAAGGTTAAACCTTTTAGAATGGAGATAAGGAGAAATGTCTTCAGCCAGAGAGTGGAGAATCTATGGAATTCATTTTCACAGAAGGCAGTGGAGGTCAGGTCATTAAGTATATTTAAGACAGAGATAGATAGGTTTTTGAGTATCAAAGGGATCAAGGGTTACAGGGAGAAAGCAGGGGAATGTGGTTGAGAAAATTGTCAGCCATAATTGAATGGTGATCAGACTCGATGGGCTGAATGGTCTAATTTCTGTTCCTATGTCCGATGATCTTATGATCGCAAGCCGCAGCTGATTGCTTCCTCTCGATCACTTTGACCCTCCTGACAGCAACGTGCGAGAGCAAAACATACCTGAGTCATCTTTATCAAACAGGGAGGATTCCTGTTGAGGATTCATGGGAATCACTCTACTGCTTGAAGGAAAGGAAATTCTGCCAAATCCAGCTGTTCCAGGAAGAAGTCTCATACCTGCAGTTTGTTTGAGTAGGATAACGTCGGATAAAGAATAGCAGTTGGGACACATTATCACTTTTTCATTTTATATGAATTCAACTACAATGAAACTCTGGAAACCTTTCCTTATTCTTTTTCGTCTTAGAGCATATGCGTTTGTGTGTGTGTCTGTACGTGTGTGACTCTGTGTCTCATGTGTTTCGACAAAATGACCGAGGTTACACTTCAAATCTGTTGTAACCAGTGGAGAAGTGGGACTGGAAAAGGAAACAGTGACCCTCCAACAGTGGTCAGAGCAGGAATGAGAAATTCTCACGGGGTCGTTCAAATGGGAATTCTTTTCCCCAGAGGTTTCATCTCAAGATGGCAGCTCAATTCGACAAAATGACCGAGGTTACACTTCAAATCTGTTGTAACCAGTGGAGAAGTGGGACTGGAAAAGGAAACAGTGACCCTCCAACAGTGGTCGGAGCAGGAATGAGAAATTCTCACGGGGTCGTTCAAATGGGAATTCTTTTCCCCAGAGGTTTCATCTCAAGATGGCAGCTCAATGCCACCACTTCCAGCGTAATTACACATGGTCCATAAATGTTGGCCTATCAACAAGACCCACATTCCATGACCAAATCAAAAATGATAATGTGCAGCAGAATTTATTGGATGGGAACAAGACTGATAGATAAATGCC
>NC_057717.1:14484312-14505999 GCF_004010195.1 Chiloscyllium plagiosum
GACAGGATTAGTGAGGATATAGGATTGGGAGGATATAGAAATATATTACTGTGCAGGCCTGGAAGGATTATGGAGTTTGAGAACAGTCTGGGTCCTTCTCGCATATTGGTGAATAATTTTCTCGTTATAATTTGTGAGAAATGGAATATTGTTTTGGAATTGAAAATGTTGACATCCACCTTTCTAAATTTAAAATTATATGAGCAGCAGTTTAACCTGGATTAATGAACAGATAGAATGATTTACCAGGAACACCAAATATAGCGAGGATGGGATGGTAACCACCTTGAATAACCATCAGTACATCTTATTAACCTGGATTAATGAACAGATAGAATGATTTACCAGGAACACCAAATATAGCGAGGATGGGATGGTAACCACCTTGAATAACCATCAGTACATCTTAGATCGAAATGCTAATGACATCCAAGGCTGAGAAAGCCAGTAAAGACTATCACATATATCCCCTGTCCATTGTTGGAACATTTCAGTCTAATGTTCTCAGATTCTGATCCATTGTTAGAACACTCTAGACTAATGTTCTCAGATTCTCATATATTGTTGGAACATTCCAGTCTAATGATCTCAGATTCTGATCTATTGTTGGAACATTCCAGTTTAATATTCTCATATTCTGATCTATTGTTGGAACATATCAGTCTAATGTTCTCATATTCTGATCTATTGCTGAAACATTCCAGTCTATTGTTCCCAGATTCTGATTTCTTCCTCCCCCCCCCCCCCCCCGATCTCTGGAGCTGATGATTCCTATTCGTGCTGTCAGTGATGCTCTCGCTGATACAGTGCATAACACTTTGAACCGAGTCCCTAATTAATAGAAGAGGAAAACCCTCCAGTGACACCTTTAGGATCCACGGAGACTGACTTCAATGACAGTCGCTGAACACATAGCTCCAGTTAAGCTCTTTTAATGCAATACTTCTTATTAAAATTAAAAATAATCATTAAAATTTACACATTCTGATAGGATATGTGGGGGTGACTGAGGGAACAAACGTTGGGGCTGGTAGATCAATCGTGTGTAATCATTCAATCTGCTTTGCATATGAGAGCAATGCCAGAGGTTTATCAGAACATAAACATGCGTCTCTGTTTATAAATTGAAACATACAGGCTGTGACGACTGATCAGGCATTACAGTGTGATTAACACGTTGAGAGAACTTTTATGATCCATAATCTGAGAAGAAAATGTCCCTAAGACTACATGCGGTTATTACAGACAACGACATTGATATATTAACAGAAAATTATACATAGGAGACAATGGGAAGTGCAGATGCTGGAGAATTCAGTAAACATAAAGCACGGCGGTGGGAAAGGCACGTAGGTCAGGCAGCATCCGAGGTTGAAGAGAGTCAATGTTTCAGGAAAGACCCTTCTTCATAACTGGGGAGGGGAAGGGGGCTGAGAGAAAATGGGTGTTCGGGTGAGGCTGGGGGAAAGGTAAGCGATAGGTGAGTGATGGTAGGAGGTGATATTGATAGGTCGGTGGGGAGTGTGGAGCGGATGGTGGGAAGGAAGTTGGACAGGTAGGTTCCTTCGAGAGGAGGGCCCTAAGTAGGAGGTGGGGGCTGGGAACTGGGTAGGCGAGGAGAGATCTGTAAATCAGGGAATCCAATGTTCATGCTGTGTGTTTGTAGTCTCCTGAGGCAGAAGATGAGGTGTCCCTGGTAACATCCTGGTAAATCTCTTCTGAACCCTCTTCAGTTTAATAATCTCCTTCCTAAAACAGAAATGCACACAATACGACATCAATGTCCTGCACAATCTCAGCATGATTTCTCAACTTCTAATCTGAAAGGGCTGAGCAAAGAAGTAACCTTAAACACCCTGCACCATGAACTTCAAATAATTTAACAGCGTGCCGGGTCCCTATTTTCTATATAACTACCAAAGTCCAGCATTAATTGTATAAGCCCTTCCCTTGTTTGTTTTATCTCGCATTTAGCCAAGTTAAACTCCATCTGCCACACTTCAGCCCAGTGAGTTGTAGTGCAGAGTGTGTTTCAGGATTTCTTTCCCGAATTCAGCAGACTACTGATAATAGCCATTTAAACGGGAAATCAAGCAATTAAAGATGTCCATTGTTTATCTCAATGGCATAGCGAATGCACTCAATATCCTATTGTTGAGCCTAATAACTTGTACTTTTTTTTCAATGAGAAATTTCCCCTGTATAATTTGGTAATGTTAACCAGAATTTCATAAGTGCATATACCCAAAATAAGACCCAAAATCTGGGCATGGTGGTGCCCATGTTTCTGAGTCGGAACTCGGCATTCGATTCCAGTCTATGAACGTATGGTAGTGCCCCTATCTCTGGAGAAGGCGGTGTGTATTCATGTCCTGTGGAAGTGTGTCACAGCTTTTTAGAACAGGCTGAGGAAGAAACACACAGGAGCATCATGTTACCGCTTTACAGACAAATGTTGAATGATGGTAGTGTCCCTATCACTGCGCCGAAAATTCTGAACAAGTCGATTAAACGTTTTTGGAATCGTGCCTTGATGGAAAAGGAAGCGGTACGACTACTGAAATTGAGACTATAGACCCAGGATGATTGAAAGCCCAGCCAATCGTCTTGATTGGAGTCACATTTACACTTTCTAGAGGTTTCTAAAATTATGAAGTGCATGGATAGGGTGAGTGGTCCAGGTTCCTTCCCCCCAAGGTAGGAGAGTCTAAAACTAGAAGGCATAGGTTTAAGGTGGGAAGAGAAATATTTGAAAGACAATGAAGAGCAACAATTTTTTTCCTGCAGAGGTTGGTGCTTCCATGGAATAAGCTGCCGGAGGAACTGGTCGGGGCTGGAGCAATTACAATATTTAAAAGGCAACTGGGTGGCTATATAAATAGTGGGATATGGGTCAAATGCTGACAAATGGCACTCGATTAATTTAGAATATTTGGATAGCATTAACGAGTTGAAGCGTCTGTTTCCCTGTTGTACATATCTATGAATCATTGATTTAATTAAGGATGATCACATTGTAATCGTCAATTCTTCACCATTATACAAACACTGTCCACTATACAGCCAAACTTGATGTCATCCGCAAAGTTGCTAAATATACCTTCTATAATTCTCATCTAAATCATTTATATAAATGATAAACAAAAGTCGACCCAACAATTTTGCCTGTGGGTAATCGCTGCTCACAGGCTTCCAGTTCGAAAAACAACCATCCACGACTACCCTGTCTCCTGCCATTAAACAGGTATACACAGACATACACACACACACACACACACAGGATATAGAGAAGCTGCAGAGCTGGGCAGAAAGGTGGCAAATGGAATTCAATGTAGCTAAGTGTGAGGTGATTCACTTTGGGAACAATAACAAAAAGATGGGGTACTTCTATGTTCTAAAACACACACACAATCACACAAACATAGATATAGAGACACAGACGCACGTCTTTAAAACAAAGGTTAGATCATAACAACGAACAAGAGTTACAGTGAGAAGGCGGGAAAATTGTGTTGAGAAACACACCACACAGGATCAAACAGCAAAGTAGACTTGATGGGCCAAATCGCCTAATTTCAATTTCCTATGTTGCGTGGCCTTAAGGTGTCAGGATTATTTTCCCAAGGGTGCAGTATAAGCTAAGGTTGATAAATTCATGACCAGTCAATGGGGCTGCGGGATAGGTTTGAGGGGCTGAATGGTCTATGTTTGTTCCTACTTGCTGTGTCCTTGTTGATGAAAAGAGGAGGTAACTTGCTGTGAGGTTAACACACTTTAAAATGAAAGGGGTCTGCCATTTCCATTTTAGATAACGTTGTTCCTTTCTCCTTTGGATTGTGCGATCTGTGGCATTTATATCCCCCAGGAGCAGTGAAGTCTGGGTCATTGAGGATATTTAAGGCTGACCTTGACTGACCTTTGATGGACAGGGGAGACAATGTTTATTGGGAACAGACAGGAAAGGGGTATTCAGCTACAATCAGACCAGCTATGATGTTTCTAAATCGAGCAGCAGGCTGGAGGGGTCGATGGCCAACTGCTGCTCCTATCTCACACGTTGTTCTGTCAATTCGCCTCTCGAAATTGATACAGTGGGAGAGAAAGTTCCCATTCAGCCAATCAGCACCGTGACAATACAGCAAGGGGAGGACATAATGCACAACAATGGGGTTAGACTGGAATAGAATGAAGTATTCAAATCATTTCCGTAAATTACACAGCACAGGAGAATGACACATAATCATCCCAGGATGTTATGCAGAGGCATAACATCGTGGGATGACGCCTTGGGTGGCGTCAGGAAATACAGAGTGGAGATCATTATTCATTTTGCGTTTGGAAAGCTGGAACTATTGGAATTCTTCAGGGATCTGTGTGAGGTTATCAACAAATTACAATCCATACCAATCAATTGGATGAAGGGGAAGGAGCTCAGTTTGCTCATGCACCAGGATAGTCATTCAATAAGATGTCAAATGAAGACAGACCGTCTGCAATGGGATACAGACAGGGGAGGGCAGGGCGTCTGCAATGGGATACAAACTGGGGACGGCAGAGCATCTGCAATGGGATACAGACAGTGGAGTGAAGACCGTCTGCAATGGGATATAGACAGCGCGAGGCAGAGCATCTGCAATGGGATACAGACGGGGGATGGCAGAGCGTCTGCAATGGGATACAGACAGAGGGGGTGGGCATAGAGTCTGCAATGGGATATTGACAGACAGAGGGCAGAGAGTTTACAAAGGCATACAGACAGAGGGGGTGGGCATAGAGTCTGCAATGGGATACAGTCAGGGGGAGGCAGAGCATCTGCAATGGGATACAGAGAGGGTGTGGGCATAGAGTCTGCAATGGGATACAGACAGAGAGAGCAGAGAGTCTGCAATGGGATACTGACAGAGAGAGCAAAGAGTCTGCAATGGGATACTGACAGAGGGAGGGAAGAGAGTCTGCAATGGAATACAGACAGGGAGGGCAGAGAGTCTGCAATGGGACACAGACTGGGGGAGGGAAGAGAGTCTGCAATGGAATACAGACAGAGGGGGGCAGAACGTCTGCAATGGGACACAGACTGGGGGAGGTCAGAGCATCAAGCAATTGCATGCAGACAGAGGACAGTTGCGATCAAACCTTCAGCAGGAAAAAAATAACAGTAGAATATATATGTGATGGGAATTTTCTGATTTGGGGAAAAGACAAAACAGCAGAAATATATTTCAGTGCAAGGAGAATGCAGAATTCTGTGTGTCTTAGTACACGAATGGCATCGAATTACTCTGAAGATGTAGCAAGTGATTTGGAAGATAAATTGAATGATTCTGATTCGTGCAAAGGGTGTTGGGTATGATCTTAGCGATGTTTTCTGCATCAGTACAGGGCATTTCTGAGATCACATCTGATGTATCATGTGTGGTTATAATTGTCTAAACTGAAGAAAAAAACAAAATTGCTTTCAAAACGTTTCAAAGATTTTTTTCTTTACTTATTCTTGGGCTGAAGGCATTACGTTATGAAGAATTAACAGTTCAGCTTGAGAATGAGGGTTGTTTTATTGACCATAAAAGATCCTGAGAAGAGTGTAGTTGGTGAATACTGTATGGATATTTCTTCTTGTGTGGGAGAATAAAACTGGGGAAATAATTTAAGAATAAGTCAGTTTCATAGGAAAGGTAATTGGACCGAAGAATTGAACTCTGATTTCTCTTCATACATGCTGCAAGACAGGCTGAGCTTTTTCAGCAATTTCTGTACTTGTTTAAGAATAAAACATATTCATCTTAACACAGATATTGGGAAAGCATTTTAAATTATGCAGGCACATATTAACACATCTTCAAAACAAGTAGGGCCATTTATTGTTAATGAATTAATTCTGTGTACGACAACAGCAATAATGCACTGACCTGGAATCGAGAATGTGATGGAGTCATATAGTTCGGACAATGTTCAAGAAGAGCTCACATGGTCCAGTTTGGGCGCTGATAACGTAACTGATTTAACTTACAGATGGAAAAATGTAGCCTATCTATGAAGGGACAGTCTATTGGTCCTTTCCTGTTTTCCTGTCGCTCATCACAGCAATGTGTGTGAGTGAAAAAAAAAGCCCAGTTGCCTTTCCCACTCATGGAGGATTCCTGACGAGGATTCATTGGAATTTCCCCACTGCCTGAAGCAAAGCAAGTCAGCTAAATCCAACTGTTTCAGGAAGAAATCCCATTGTCAGAGGGTTGTGCGAGCAGAATAACTTTTGGAGATTCTTTGGCTGCAAATGGGAATCCAGGATGGTGTATAGCGTACCACGTGCCAGGGTGCAGGCTGTCTCAGAGCGGCTGCAGAAAGTTCTCCCCGGGGCGGGGAAACCAGCCAGAAGACATTGTGCGCATTGGTACAAATGACACAGGTAGAAATAGTGATGAGGTCCTATAGAGTGATTATAGAGAGCTAGGAAAAACGACCAAAGACAGGACCATGACAGTGGCAATATCCCGTCTACTTCCAGTGCGAGTGAGGGTAAGAACAAAGGATATGGCAGATGAGTGTGTGGCTAAAGAATTGGTGCAGAGTTTTGGATCACTGGGATCTTTTGTGGGGCAGCTGTGACCTGTTCAGCAAGGACGGGTTGTACCTGAGCTGGAAGGGGACCATTATCCTGGCAGGCAGGTTTGCTCGTTCTTCAAGGGAGGATTTCAACTAGATTGGCTGGGTTGGGGAGGGGTGGGATCCGCAACAGCAGGGAGGCAAGTGCGAGGCTGGAAGGAGATACAGTAATCGGAAACAGTAAAGTGAAGAGACAGGTCAGGCTGGAACATGACAGGCCGCAAGGAATGCCTGTTGGATTAAATTGCATCTGTTTCAATGCAAGATGGCTGACAGGTAACGCCGATGAATAGATATGTGGGACTGAGATATTATAACCATTAGCATAAACACATGTACCCCGGTACATTAAGTTGACACTCCTGCCCCTCCCTTAGCCATGTTAAGGGAGGGACAGGAGTGTCAACTTAATGTACCAGGGTACAGGTGTTTATGCGGGACAGAGATGGTGGAAGGAGGGCAAGGGGAGTTTCATTTTTGATTAAAGCGAGTATCACAGCAGTAATCAGAGATAAAATAACTGACGGATCATCCAGTGAGGATGATCCTCTGGGATCAGTGGCCATAGTTCAATTAATTTTTAAATAGTTATGGAGAAGGACAAAACGGGTCTACATGTTCAAGGTCAAAACTGGGTCAAGGCGAATTTTGCTGGAATTAGACAGGAGCTGAAAGGGGTTGGTTGGAAGAGTTTGTTTGCAGACAAAGGGACCTCCTGCAAGTGGGAGGCCTTTAAAAGTGAATTGTATACAGTTCAAGGTCTATATGTTCCGGTGAGGGTAAAAGGCAAGTTTGGTAGGAAGAGGGAACCTTGGATGTCAGGAGATACTGAGGGTTTGACCAGCAAAAAGGAGGCGTGGCTCAGGTCCGTCAGCTGGGATCGAGGGAATCCCTGGACATACACAGGGGATACAGTAGGTTACTGAAGAAGGAAATCAGGAGGGCGAAAAGGGGGCCCAAGTTAGCCTTGGCTGAGAAGATTAGGGTGAATCCAAGAGGTTCTTCAAGTATATTAAAGTAAAAAAAAAACTAAATGAGAATATGACCCTTCAAGGTCCAAAGTGGACATGCATACCAAGAACAGTAGGAAGTTTGCGACATTCTCAATGAATATTTCTCCTGTGCCTTTACCGTGGAGAAATACATGAAGACTTGGGAGGTTAACAAAGGTCGTGATATTGTCTTGGGGTGAGTCAATATCACAGGAGAAGACGTGTTGTATGCATTAGAATGTATGAAGTTGGATAAACCTCCTGGTCCTAAACAGATGCTTCCAAGAACACTAGAAGAGGCTACAGAAGAAACTACGGGGGCCCTGGTTGATATTTTTGCATCATTGTTCGCTCCAGGTTAGGTTCCAGAATATTGGAGTGTAGCAAATGTTGTGCCATTATTCAAGAAGGGAAGCAAAAAAAATCTGGGATCTATAGACCAGGAAACCTTAAATCTGTGGTAGGCAGGTTACTTGAGAAGACTCTGAGGGATGAGATAAACATGCATATAGAAAGATAGGGTTTGTTTAGAAATAGTTTTTATTCAGATTCCCTGCAATATGGAAACAGGCCATTTGGCCCAACAAGGCCACACCGACCCTTCAAACAGTAACCCACCCAGTCCCATTTCCCTACCCGATATTCACCCCTGATGACTGCACATAACACTATGGGTAACGTAGCATTGCCAATTCACCTGAGCTATACATCTTTGGATTGTGGGAGGAAAATGGAGCACCCAGACACACTCAAACACAGTGAGAATGTGCAAACACCACACAGAGAATCACCCGAATCTGGAAACAAACCCGGATCCATGACACTATGAGGCAGCAGTACTAGCCACTGAATCACCATGCCACCCTTGCTTTTTTCAACACAGTTCAATGACACAAGTACAAAATCTGTTCTGCCCTTCACCCATGATACACATTCCAATATCACATACAATGGACAATTTAATCTGCACAGGAAATTTCATCTTGTTATTATTTGTTAGTTTGTTATTATTAATTTTAATAATTATTATTAATTGTTGTTTTTAGACTGGAACGATTGCATGGCTTTGTGAGTGGAAGACCATGCCTCAGAAATTTGTTTGAGTTCATTGATGAAGTGACCAGGAATGTTGATGAGGGCAGCGCGCTAGACATAGTCTGTATTGTTTTCATTTAGGCCTTTGACAAGATTATCATTGATAGGCTGGTATGGAAGTTTAGAATCGCATGGAATCCGGAGGGAGCTGGCAAATTGGATACACAATTGGCTTCATTGTAGTAAGCAGAGGATAATAGTGCAAGGGTCCTCTCGGACTGGAGGCCTGTGACACATGAATTTGCCTCTGGGGTCGCTGCTGGGCCCATTGTTTGTTTTATTATCTGTAACAATGATATTCTTGTGAACGTACAAGGCATGATTGAAGATGTCACTAAAATAGGTGGCATCGCTGAGAGTGAGGAAGTAAAATCAGAAATTGCAGCAGGACCTTAATCAAACTGGAGAAGTGGGCCGAGGAATATTTTGGCAACATTAGATCAAGGTCGGAGTTTCATGGTGATTGGTAGGACCTTAAGGAGCATAGTTGAGCAGAGGGACCATGGAGTTTAGGTCCACCGTTCTCTGAAATTTGGGTCATAGTTAGGCATGATAGTGAAGGAGGCTTTTGCCACAGTAGCAAGCATCGGTCAGGGCATGGAGGAGAGCAGTTGGGAAGTTATGTTGCAGTTATACAGGACGTTGGTGAGGCTGCACTTGTAGTGTTGTGTTCAGTTTTAGTCACATTGCGATCGGAAGGATGTTTTTAATTTGGAATGTGTGCAGACGGATTTGACAGAAATGTTGCCAGGACTCAACAGTATGAATTATAGGGAGAGATTGGACAAGCGAGGACTTTTTTTCTTTCGAGCATAGGAGACTGAGGGGGATCTTAGAGAAGTTTGCATGGATAGGGTGGATGGGTCCAGCCTTTTTTTCCTAGAGTTGGGGAATCGAGGAGGAGACGGCATCAGTTTAAGGTGAGAGGGGAATGAATAAAAGAGAAACTGATGGAAACTGTTTTACATAGAGAGTGGTACACAAAGGGAATGAGCTGCCAACGGAAGTGGTTGAAGCATTTATATTAACGATATTTAACCAGCATTTGGGCAAGTACATGGACAGGAAAGGACCAGAATGTTATGGGCCAAGTTCTGGGAAATGAGGTTAGTGTGGTTGGATATTTGGGTCAGCATGGACGATTTTGGACCAAAAGGCCTCCCTGCCTCTCTCCATGGTGTAGGACTTGATGACTCTACAAATAGAACAGCATTTGGGTCAAACTCTCATTTTTCCTTTGGTCATGAGTTCGAATCATATTTGGACAATATTCTTTCAAGTTAACTTTGTAGATATTTTGCTTTTCAGTTCGTTACCGACAATCCGTGTGTGTGTGTGTGTGTGTGTGTGTGTGTGTGTCTGTGTGTGTTGTTTTAGCAGATTAAAGAAATCTGCCTGACTTGTTCCTAACACTGACCCTGACACACTCTAAGAACTATATCATTGGCCATATCACCAACCTAGTTATAATTATTTTTTGTGGCCAGTGGAGGAGTGAGGCTAGAAAAGGGACTAGTGAGCCAAAAAAAACGGAATTATCGGCTCAATCAGCCAACGTTAGTGTCGAGGAGTTCGTTGGAGGAGATTCTGAGAGATAGGATTTACACCTATTTAGAAAGGCAAGGACTGATTAGGGATAGTCAATATGGATTTGTGTGATGGAAATCATTTCTAATTAATGTGATTGAGTATTATGAAGCTTTTGACAAAGAAGATTGAAGAAGACACTGTGGTCTACATTGTTTACACATACTTCAGCAAGACATTTAATACGGTACCTCATCGTAGACAGATTACTACAATTAGGTTAATGTAATCTAATGGATTGTTTTCCAGACTGAAGACCTGTGGCCAGCGGTGTGCTGAAAGAATCAATGCTGAGCTCACTGCTTTTCATCACGGATATAAACAACTTTGATGTGATTATCGGAGGTATGGTTAGTAAGTTTAAAGATAAACTCAACAAAGTGGTGCAGTGGACAGTGAAGAAGATTATGTTAGAATATAACGGGATCCTTGACCATCAATCAGCCAAGGACTGGCAGATGGAGTTTGATTTGGATATTTGTGAGGTTTTGCATTTTGGTAAGTTAAAGCAGGGTAGTGCTCTGGGGATTGATGCTGAACAAAGGGTCCTACGAGTGAAGAATCATAGTTCCTTGAAAGTGGAGTTTAGGTCGGTAGAGTGGTGAGGAACATAGTTGGCATGCTTGCCTTAATCGGTCAGAACATTGAGTATAGGAGTTGGGTAGCGTTTTGCTCTTGTACAGGATGTAGGTGAGGCCATTTTAAGAATACTGCGTACATGTCAATTGACTCTGCTAGAGGATGGATTTTGTTAAGCTTGTAAAGGTGCAGAAATGATTTACAAGGATTTTCTGGAACCTGAGGGTTTGAACAACCTGGAGATGATGAACAGGTTGAGGCTTATTCCCCTGGACTGTCAGAGGCTGAATGGTGACATGACAGAGGTTTAAAAAAGTTCTGAGGGGCATGGATAGTCTGAATGGGCAAGATCGTTTTCCCAGTGTAGGGGCGTCCAGAACTAGACGGCATAGTGTGAAGGTGACAGGGCAAAGACTTAGAAGGCACCTGAGGGGAAACTTTTTCATACAGTTGCTGGTGGGTGTACTGTCAGAGGAAGTGGTGAAAGCGGGTACAATTCCATGTTTAAAATGTATCTGGATAGGTACATAAATAGGAATGGTTCAGAGGGGTGTGGGCCAAATGCTGGCAAGTGGGACGAGATCTGATTAAGATGCCTGATTGGCGTGGACAATTTGGACAAAAGGATCTGTTTCCACACTGTATGACTCTCTTATTCCCACAGCGGGATGAGGAAAAATTCTAAAAGGGCCATTCGAATGGGAATTATCTTCCCCAGAAGTTTCTGGTGTTTCTCTGATTACAAGTATTCACAGCTGAGTTAGTCAAAGATTTGACAGAGAAGTAAGTCACGGATAATGGGACACAGGCAGGAAATGAGGCTGAGACCAAAATCTGATCAGCCACAATCTTAATGCCTGGTGGAGAAGGCTCAATTCTCTAAAGACCCACTCGTGTTCCTCAGTCCCATATTTATGTGTTCCATTCAACCCCTCAAACCTGCTAGACAGGAGCAGTTGGAGTCCACTTACTGTTATAGCATGGTGCACAGAAACGGAGGAGACCATTTCCTCCCTCAAGACTGTCCCACACGGTTTGGGAGATTTGGAAAATGTAATTGGAAGACCCAGGTTGGATATGAAAGAGGTCGCTCATTTCTCTTTACAGAGCTTCCCCTCCCTGTAACTTGTGCTTCATTTGTTGATCATGCTGTAGACCCAGATTCACTGTTAATACAGCCCCCAAATCTCACCCAGCGATGGCTCACAAAATCCGCTGGTCTCTCTGATTGCAACATTCCATAAGAGAACTTCCCGAAAATAACACCTACTAACTTTCCAATAACAGAATGGGAGAACATCAGAAACAGGGGCAGGTCATTCCCATCCCAAGCCTGCCTTGCCCTTCACTAAGATCAAAGCTGACCTGCTCCAAGTCTCAAATCTTCCTTAATGTCCAAGTCTTCTTGAGCACTCCCATAGAACACAGAACAAAGAACAGGACTGATTTGGAGATGCCGCTGTTGGAATGGGGTGTACAAAGTTAAAAAACACACAACACCAGGTTATGGTTCAACAGGTTTAATTGGAAGCACACTAACTTTCGGAGCGTGGCTCCTTCATCAGATGATAGTGCAGGGCTCAATCCTAACACAGAACATACAGCAGAAATTTACAGTTTGATTTAACTGAAATTATACATTCAAAAATTGGTTGTCTGTAAAGCCTTTCATCTGTTAGAATACCATGATAGTTTCACTTCTTTCATATGCAAATCACAAAACTTTTCTTTTAAAAAAGTTGTATTCTTAGGTTAGTTGTTAATAATGGTGATAGCTAGACAATATGTTGAAGGTGTTGGCCCCCTGTGTTCTCTGTCTATGACATGATGTTTAAATTGATTCTAATCTAAAAAGTGAGATAACGGAGTTTTACATGAATTCATGCAGTTTTTGAGCTCAGAGTTCTACATGAATGCATGCAGTTAGGACATTCAGCCCTCGACGTTGTGCCGTTTATCTTACTCTAAGATCAGACTAACCTACATGCTTCCGTTCACTTTGTTCCATCTGCCTATCCAAGGGTCTCTTATGTTTCCCTCACGTATTTGACTCTACTACCACCGCTGACAGTGCATTCGACCACTCTCTATGTAAAGAATATACCTCTGATATCTCCCCTAAACCTCCCTCCAATTACCTTAAAATTATGCCACCTCGTGACAGACATTTCTGGGAAAATGTTTCTGGCTATTTACTCTCTCTGTGCTTCTCATCATCTTGTACACCTCAATCAAGTTACTTCTCATCTATTTTTCCTCCAGTGAGAAAAGTCCTCGCTCTCTCACGGTTTCTTCATAAGACTTGCCCTCCAGTCCAGGCAGCATCCTGGTAAATCTCCACTTTACCCTCTCTAAAGCTTTCTTATCCTTCCTATAATGAGGAGACCAGAACTGGACACAATATTCCTTGTGCGGTCTGAGCAGGGCTCTAACAAGCTGCAGCATAACCTCGCGGCTCTTAAACTCAATCCCCCTGCAACTGAACGCCAACACACCATACACCTTCTTAACAACCCGATCAACTTGAGTAGCAACTTTGAGGGATCTGTGGACACGGACCCCAAGATCCCTCTCTAACTCCACACTGCCAAGAATCCTGCCATGAACCATGTATTCTACATTCACATTCGAGCTTGCAAGGTGAATCACTTCAGTTTGAAATCCATCTGCCACTTCTCAGCCCACCTCTCCATCCTGTCAATGTCCCGTTACAACCGACAATAGCCCTCCATATTCTGTACCACACCAACCACCTTCTTGTAATCGGCAGACTTACTAGCCCACTCTTCAACACCCATGTCGAAGTCATTGATAAAAGTAACAAAGAGCAGAGGTCCCAGGACTGATCCCTGAGGGACACTACTGGTCCCTTTCAGTGATCTAGCTCCCTTAACTCTCTGTGTAAAAGAATTCCTGACATTCATTACCCTATGTTTGAAGAAAACGTTCTCTGCTTCTACACCATGACCTATTGATATGAGCAAAAAAGGTAACACAGGGACTCAGGTAAGAGAGACTGGTCCTGAACTCAAGGCAGTATTTGACTGAGGATGATATCAAGGAGCCTGAACAAAATCGCACGTAATGAGAATTAAGTATGATCTCTACACTTTTTGGAGTCATTCATGGCACAGGGGAAGATGATTATCATTGGTGGGCATCAATCATCTCAGCCATGGGACACATCTGCAGGAGATCCTCAGCGTTGCTTCCTCAGCCCAGGCATCTCAGTTTGTCATCATAGAATCCGTACAATGTGGAAGGAGGCCAATCAGCCATTGAGTCCAAACTAAGCAGATTAGATTCCCAACAATGTGGAAACAGGCCCTTTGGTGCAACCAGCCCACACCGACCCTCCTAAGAGTAACCCACCCAGACACATTTCCCTCTGAATAATGCACCTAACGTAATGGACAATTTAGAATGGCCAATTCACCTGACCTGCACATCTTCGGACTGTGGGAGGAAACCGGAGCACCCGGACGAAACTCATACAGACAAGTGGGGAACGTGGAAACTTCACACAGACTGTTGCTCAAGGCTCGAATCGAACCTGGGACCTTTGTGCTATGAGGCAGCAGTGTTAGCTACAGAGCCACTGTGCCAGCAGAAGAGGAGGCATTCACTGAAGTTTACAATTTTTTCAGAACAAGTTGTCCCTCTTCAGCTCTTGAAACAGTCTGTGACCATGTGCAGCAAGACGTGGACAATATTCAAGATCGTGTTGTTAAAATCTGGGTAACATTTATGTAACAGCACTGTACATTTCCACAGTAAAAGGAAGAGTTCATTCAGCACTTCAATCTGGTTTCACAAGAATGTGGGGAAGTCATTCATCCCATCAAAACTACTAGGCTAGAAATGGGATAGCCCATTCAGTCCCTCCTGCCTGTTGCACAGGAAGACAGGGAGTCTGCTCTCTCCCACATGTAACGTACATGGGATCAGAAAGAACTATTTCACACCCGGAGTTACTTACAAATGAACAGGAAGAGGTTATTCAGCTTGTCAAGCCACTAACACAGGAACAGGAAAGTGTCAGAGATGCTCCAACATCACAAACAAATGGAGCAGGGGCTGCACAGACAGACTGCTCCAAATTGATCCACATGGCTTAATTACTGATGATACATATGTGTTATTTTAACATGGTTTTCTGGTAATCGGAATGAAGCCATTTTATTTTTAAATATTCTCCAAGTTATCTTCCATCTCAAAGAAGGCAGACCCTTGGTCTCCGTGGAGGTCAGAAACCGTTGGGGAATAACTAACTGTTTCAGAATGAAGGTATTTTGACTGCTGGCAGGCTTGTGTACAATGCAATGTCACACATTAACTGTGCATTCAAGTGTTTAGAGTTCATTCAGAGCCTGGCCCTCTCTGTCAATCGACATGGGGGCTCTCCAAATGCATGTAAACTGTCATGAATCAAACAGCCAATGAAAAATAAGAATTTTTCACCCTATTCAACTGTTTGGGACATAATGTGTTTCTGTCCATACGCATCAAGCTTCAACTTCTTATTCTCTCACAGCGCTACAGATTAAACACATAGTTACTGCACTCTCTCCTCATGGTAACATCACGCCAGTGTTTAGTTTGGTCAAACTACTTTGCACTCTCTCAGTGACAAAGCGATCATTGATTATAAAGCAAATCAAACCTTTACACAATGCACCAACTACTCTCTCAACAAAACACGATCATTGGGAAAGATATTCTAACTTTTGTACTTCAATCATTTTGCATGAAGAGCCACATATCATTTACTTCCTGCCCCTGTATGAATTCTGTCAGTGACTTATGACCAAGGACATCCAGGTCCTTTTCAACAAAAGCACTTACCAACCTCTCTACCATTTAATAAATATAAATGTAGATGATGATATTTGTTGTTCATATTTGAATCATTTTTATACCTTATGAACAGCTATTGCCCAAACACTGATCCTGCTGCCACCCATCAATCTTTCAGACCTGAAAAAGCAGTATTCTTCTCGTATCTCCATTACCCATTTTCTAATCCATGTGGTATATATTCCACCCCTACCTATCCATCGACTCTAACATTCCCCATTCACCTGTATTCAAACATGTCAAGCGCCTTCTCAAAATACAAATACTCCACTCCCATTGGTTCTCAACTGTCGATGTCACAACGGACAATCTCCACAAACAGGTTTATCAAAGATCATTTCCCTTTCCTGAATCTAGACCGAATCTACCAAATCATATCAATATTCTCCAAGTATCTAGTTGTCACGTTCCTTATAATAGGTTGCAATTTTTTTCTCACAGCTGGCATCAAGCTATTTAATTTTCGGTATTCCCTCTCCATCCTATTTTAAATATTTAGGTTTACATTAGTTGTTTTCCAGTCTGCAGCATCCTTTCCAGAATCTAACCAGCTTTGACGAATAATCAGTAATTCTTTAACTAGCTCTGTTCTCATCTCAATCACTCTGGGATGAAGCTCAACAGATGCAGAAACTTACGAAACTTCAATTCAATTAGATTTTCACATTAATTCTGATGTCTTGCAGCTTCCCATTTTTACCAGTCACTCTGTTCCCTAATATTTCTGGAAGTTAGTTTCTGTACCTTCATCTGTGGAGATGGCAGCAATGCATTGCTCTCAGCAGGCAGGTAGTTTCTGACCGCCTTTGAATACATTGAAGGACTGCACTTCAGAGATGTATATTAACCACTCATGTCTGCAAAGTTCCAGAATCAATCCAGTTTACTTCATCGTGAGTGTCAGCACAGTCCTGTCTCTGGTTTGAGACTGTGTCCCCTCCTTCAGTATAATCTCTAGTCTCAAACCACCTCAATTTTGAGACAAGCTGGTTTACACTTTACAACTGAATGAGTGCTGCTTAGACAAATGTTCCTGGAAATCCTAGAGAGTATAGTACAATGCTCTGCTCCTCCCTGTTTACATAGCTTCCCTCCTGTGTCGTCTCAGCTCCACTTGTTTAACATAGACCCAGACACGCTGTAAATTCAGTATTCAATGTGGGGTCCCCAGACCCTCGAACCCAATAGCTGACATCACTATCCTGAGAACACCATCCACAGAACCTCTATTGACTTTCTAGATGACAGCAGCAAGTCAATTCCCCACACACATAGTGCATCCATTCAGTGTTGAAAATGCCTCGGTCTCCTCAGTTTCTCTTCCTGGCTGAGAAAGCTCTTCAATCTCCACACAGTAGCACAGTAACAGTTCCTCTCTCCAAGCAGTTGACAGTAGAACATTACGTTTCTCTATATCTCAGCGACTATAGGTATTGCTGATGGAGTTGATCACCACACTCAGAGACGAAAGATAGAGGGAACATAACTCACGGTAAGCAGGGACATCCCGTAATAAATATCATATTCAGGAATATTTGAAAAGGCGAAATGTTAGAATAACTGCCCATGCTGTTTTCCTTCCAGTCCATCATCAGCAATCCTTTTGCTTGTTTTTCCTTTCTCTCTCTCTCTCTCTCTCTCTCTCTCTCTCTCTCTCTCTCTCTCTCTCTCTCTCTGTCTCTCTCTCTCTTGCTGGACATCATCTAATCAACACAAATCTCCCGCTCACCCTTCCATCCGTCCCTGATATAATAATATTATTTCGCAGATGCATTCAGTTTTGATAGGTTCACTGAACTCGAAACGCTATTTGTGTTTCTTCCGACAGACTGCCATACCTGCTGAGATTCTCCAACATTCTTTCAGACAGAGAAGAATTTTATTTCAGATCGCCAGCATCCACATTTCCTTGGTTATTTCACCTTCAATGTTGTTGTTTCGCGGGATGCCAGCATCACTGGCAAGGACAGCATTTGTTGTCCATCCTAACTGCCCTTGACCACGCGGCCATTTGTCAAGGCAATATGGAGGCAACTATATTGTTGTGGGTCTGAGGTGACACTTAATTCAGACAGGGCAAACATGTTATGTTTCTTTCCCAAAGTTTATTAGTAAAGTAAGAAAAGAAATCCTGATGGTTTATGGTTGCCATGTGTGAAATTAGGTTTCATTCTAATTTTTGTCATTGGAATTTAAATTTAGTCATCGACTGTGGTAGGATTTCAGACAATGCTTTTAGAGTCATAACCCGTGCCTCTGAGTTACACAGCCAGTGACATTATTACTCTGTTTAAGAGTCTCTCTTGTGAAGTAATTGTAGAGACAAGAACAAGTTTGTGGTCAAACTATTTGTAACTGGACGAGAGTCAGAAGAGAACTGGAGCCATAAAATCTGCCATTAACGAAGGGGTAGGTGATGGTGAATTCAGCAACAGAAGTCAGGTGGAGTTGGAGATTGGGGATATTATGTGGGTGGGTGTCAGCAAGTTTGATCACAGAGAGAATATGGAGACATAAAACAGTTCACTGTAAAAAGGGACTCAACTTTCCGAACAGTCTTGTTCCTACTCAGATGTTTATAAGTAAGTAGTTTGGAAATGCATGAGAAGGAAGTGGCGTTTGTGACTGAAAGTTTACGTTTTTGTTCAATATAATCAACCAGAATAGCAATAACATTCAGCATCATTTATAGAATTGACAGAGATAGACTTACCAGGAATACCAATAATAGCGAGGATGGGATAGTACCCAGCTTGAATAATCATCAGCACAGCTCGTATCCGCAACTGTAACCGTTCCCAATACTGAGAAAGCCAAAGAAGACCATCGGATAAACCCCTGTCCATTGTTGTAACATTCCAGTCTAATGTTCTCAGATTCTGATCCATTGTTGGAACATTCCAGCCTAATGTTCTCAAATTCAAATCCATTGTTGGAACATTATAATGTTCTCAGATTCTGATTTCTCTCTCTTTGTCTGTAGCTGCTGATCCCAATCTTGTTGAGGTTGACTCTGCGCCGAATACTATGGTATAACAAGTTGAAAGAAGTCCCTAATTATGGGAGAGGGAAATCCTCCAGCGAACCAATTAGGTCCAGGAAGACTGATATTAATTACAGTCACTGAACAAACAGCTCCAGTTAACCCATTTCACGGCAACTCTGATACTTGGTTTGGGTGGGAATTTGATATCACTGATTATTGGTCTAATGGCATATCTCCAGTTGTAAACATCGAGGTGTGGGAGCGAGATAATTCTTTCTCTTCACAATCTCGATGATTCTGCTGTGTTTTGGCAGCGTAGGAATTGCTGGGCTCCCGAGGCCGTTTGTGTCTGATCGCCAGGCCTGCTGCATCTTTTCGTTTTATTTATTTATGTTTAACTCTGACTTTTGTCTGTCCAGCATCAAACTCTCACAGAGCCAGGATTTTTAGTTTTACCTTTCGCCAGTTATTGTTGGGGTCTCAGCAGAGTTGGAAGGCAGGAAATCTCTCCCGGATACTGCACACACTCTCTGTGATTTCTCTCAGAACTGTCTATTGATGTTCTTTCCTCCTGGATTGGAGAACTGCATGTGAGACAATCTGTTTCCTGCATTTGTTTTTTGACATTTGTGTGCTTATTGGACGATACCATATTGGAGCAGTTACTGTATAGCTATTAAGTAAACTATTATTCTGCTAAGTTTTCCAAAACAATTAAGTTATTGCAAGTTCCTCTTCCTTTTGTTGTATTTTATCGACAGTATTCGAATAAATAGTGTTTTGCTTAATGTCGAATATTTTGACCAAGTAAATTCTAGCTGAAACATATCACCTCACATTTACCAGCGGAATGGGCCGAGCTGGAGGAGTGATAATCATGTCAGGAATTATATCGGATACTGAATCGACCTCTCAGATCCAGCCCGGATACGTATTAGCCCTGATGAGATACCTGCTCAGCATGAAGCACTGCGTAGACCAGACTGGTGTACTGCTCAGCAATCCGTCCAGGATCGAACACTGTTTAGAACTCACCAGTTCACTACTTATCGGTCCAACAGTGCATTGATCTATAAACTTGGACTAGATAATCTTTTCAGCACAGGGCGTTGTGAAGAACACACAATGGCATTGTTCTATACAGACTGGATATCTGTGCAGCATGGGAAGCTGTGCAGTGAATAGCAATGAATTTATCTATTAATCTGGAGCAGTTACCTTCCCAGCATACATAGCCGTGTTCACCAATCACTGCATTGCTGAGTAACACTGTGTTAGATCACTGCCTAGCGTGGGGAAACATGCAGCTCATGCTGCAAGTGACAGTATGTGCAGCTCCATCCATTTTCAGCTCCATATCTACATTGTGGCATGACACAGGGGTGCTGTGGATGTGAAACTCACTGGCAGAGAGAGATGGCAGGGGAATCAGTTTTAATACCAACAAATGGGAGGAGCTTGTTTAAAAGCGAGGGGGAGATTGAGAGAGAATTTCACAGAAGGATCTGATGGTAGGTTTAAAAATTGTGAAATGAAAACTTTTCGATAGCATCTTGCAATATAGGCCACTGTTTCCAGGAATGATGGGTGAGCAGGATATTGGTGTAAGTTAAGATGATGGAGAGTTTTGGATAAGCAGTTGCCCTGCAGCTTTGTAACTGGGAGAAGGATCAGCAGAGTCTTCGACTCATTGGGCTAAATCGAACAATAATTTGTCTCAGTGCCATTTTCATTGAGTGTGACAGAAGGAATGTCTGCACGAGGCAGAGCTAATTTCCTGGTGTTATCTTATCGAACTCACCTCATTAACTACCCACCCCACCCCATGATGTCCTCCTCATTCAATACCAGCCCGACTTTCCCACCCATCATGACTGGAGTTACACACCATCGCCCGGGTACCCCTGGATATTCAGTGATCCCTGGCACTGCTGCCATCGTTAAAAGGCCAATGCGCACGCGGTTGAGCTTTCTCAGTTTGGAGCTGCCCTGCACAGTTTACTCCGAGCATGGCAGATTAGGGAAATTACGCCACAGCTTGTCGACAGGGGCACGGAAGTCCTGGTGAATGGTCTAGTATACAGCGGGACCATTCTCTTCCCAGAGGGAGCTGCACCACCAGACTCATCGAGCATGATCTGAGCACACCACTCAGATCAGTGCAGTATCTGCGGTCCGAAGAAAAGTCCAGCAATACAGTAAAAGCATCAATAACCTTCCCCAGTCTGTCAGGATAAGGGTCATCATATTTTCTCTACTCTCTCACACTCACTGTATATCTGTTAGCGCTTTTTCCCAGAATAAGGCCCCATCACTCTCACCACTGCAATGCAGCACCTTCTCTCTCTCTCTCTCTCTCTCTCTCTCTCTCTCTCTCTCTCTCTCTCTCTCACCTACGCAATACCCCCACATGGTTATAAAATGTTCTTATGAGTGTTGTTTCTAGAATTCTCTGGATGATGTCGTTTGTACAATGTTCCAGATCATTTTCAAAATAATTCAACTTTAGCAAAGTGTTTATCCCCGAATATGTAACGCATCAGAGGAAGGAGCAGAGTTTTACTTTTTTCAAAATCACTCAGGATGAAAGTGCCTCATGAGGCCATTAAGCCTCTCCAATATGCTCCACTATTCAGACAAAGGGAGCACCTAAAAACTTGAAGACTCACTCTCTTCTTGAAGACAGGCGCTACATTGGAGTTTCGCCAGTTTCACTGGAACACGCCTATAATCTCGAGAGTTATGGAATATTTCACACAGTGCCACCAGTCACTCTGTAACCACTTCTATTAAAACAAGCAACGAATTGCTGATGAGCTGTTTACCCTTGGTCTTTTCTGTTTGAGAAAATCCTTCTTCTTTTTGTTAGAGACAGTGCAAAACTTTCATCTGACTACAATTTTGTTTATAACACTGAAACACTTTCTGCCTTCCCCTGTGAGGAACGATGTAAAATACTGTTTTAATTTCTCTGCCTGTTCCCTGAAACCA
>NC_057717.1:14506499-14553895 GCF_004010195.1 Chiloscyllium plagiosum
CACACCAGGCCAGTGTCCTGCTCAGTACAACCTAGATATCTGTACAGAGTGGAACACTGTGCATATTCATCCATTGCTGTGGTCAATACAATTGGCAATCTGTCCAGAGTTAAATACTGCACAGATCATGTGGGGCACTTATCTTCAAACGCAGAATAAATATCTGTCCGGTATGGGAAGCCGGGATAGAGACAGAAAAGGTGCAGATGCTGGAAGGAGAAAGTGAGGTCTGCAGATGCTGGAGATCAGAGATGGAAATGTGTTGCTGGAAAAGCGCAGCAGGTCAGGCAGCATCTAGGGAACAGGAGAATCGACGTTTCGGGCATTATCCCTTCTTCAGGAATCCAGCTGGAATCCAGATGCTGGAATCCAAAGTAGACAGGCAGGAAGCTGGGAGAACACAGAAAGCCATGCAGCATCAAGGGATGGAGAAGTCCACATTTCGGGTGTAACAATTCTGCAAGAGTCGTGAAGGAGGGCTACACCCGAAACATCAACTTCTACACCTCCTGATGCTGCTTGGATTGCTGTCTTCCTCCAGCAAGTAATCAGCATTGGAAGCAGTGCAGACAACACCCGTGCATTCATTTATAAACCCGGACTAGGTATCTGCCCAGCACGGGGAGCTGTGCCGACCACAGCAGTGCATTGATCTAGAAACCCGGACTAGATATCTGTCCAGCACCGGGAGATGTGCAGTCCACAACAGTGCGTTGATCTATAAACCCAGACTAGACATGTGTCCAGCACGGGGAGCTGTGCAGACGACAGCAGTGCGTTGATCTATAAACTTGGACTGGATATCTGTACAACACGGGGAGCTGCACAAACCACATCATTGCATTATCTATAAACTCAACCAGGCAGTCTAACTAGCACAGCGACCTGTGCAGTGATCACCCGTGAATTAATCTGTAAACCAGGAGCAGTTACCCTCTCAGCATGTTGGACTGTGTACACAACCCCAGTGCATTGATCTGTAAACCAGGAGCAGTTACCCTCCCAGCATGTTGGTGTGTACTTCACCCAATGCATTGCTCAGTAACACTGTGTTAGATCACTGCCCAGTGGACTGTGTACACAACCCCAGTGCATTGATCTGTAAACCAGGAGCAGTTACCCTCCCAGCATGTAGGACTGTGTACTTCACCCAATGCATTGCTCAGTAACACTGTGTTAGATCACTGCCCAGTGAGGGGAAACTAGCAGCCCATGCTGGAAGTGACAGGATGTGCAGCTCCCATCCATTTACAGCTCCATATCTCCATTGTGCCCTGACAAGGGGCTGCTGTGGGTGTGAACATCACTGCCAGAGAGAGATGGCGGGGGAATCAGTTTAAATATCACTACATGGGAGTGGTTTGGGAACGAGACAGAGAGGGGGAGACTGAGAGACGGTGTCATGGAAGGATGTGTTCCCAGTTTGCAGAATACTGAAATTTAGACACTTCGATTGCAACCGGTAACATGAGCCTGTCTTCCCAGGAAAGATGGGTCAAAAGGATATTGGTGTGAGGTGAAATGATGGAGAGTTTTGGATGAACATTTGTTCTACAGCTTTGTAATTGGGATTGGTTTCAACAGAGTGCAATCCTCATTGGGCAGATTCTAACAATACTTTCTCTCAGAGCCATTTTAATTGAGTGTGACAGAGGGATTGTCTGCACGAGGCTGAGCTAGTTTCCTGGTGCTATCGTATCGGACTCACCTCATTAACTACCCACCCCATGGTGTCCCTCTCATCCAATGCCAGCCTGAATGAAGGTACTCACCATCGCCCGGATACCCCTGGGTATTCCGTGATCCCTGGCACTGGTGCCATCTTTAAAAGGCCAATGTGCACAGAGTTGATCTTTCTCTGTTAGGAGCTGCCCTGCACAGTTTACCCCGAGCATGGCAGACAAGTGGCAATTACACCACGGTTTGTCGACAGGAGCACGGAGGTCCTGGTGGATGGGCTACTACAGAGGGGGACCATTCTCTTCCCAGAGGGGTCCACACCACCAGATCCACCGAGCATGGTCTGAGGTCACCACCTAGCTAAGTGCAGTATCGGTCAAAAGAAATGTCCAGCAATTCAGGAAAAGCATCAAAAACGTTCCCCGCTCTGTCAGGATAAGGGTCACCGTATTCTCTCTGCTCCTTCACACTCACTGTATATCTGTAATTACACCTTCCCCCCCCGCCGCGCGCGCTCTCTCTCTCCCCCTCTCTCCCTCTCTCTCTCCCTCTCTCTCACTCCCTCCCTCCACTTTACCCCTCACACTAATAACACTTCATGGTTACAACACTGTGGACTGACTCCATCCGAACCCCTCCCGATGTCCCCCCCCTACACTGGCACTTCAATAGGGCCATCCACTCCCACCCTCCCTCCATCCCTTTCTCCCATTCCATGATAAACAGCCTGGAATGGGACAGAAAGGGCCAAGCCGGGTGGTGGAGTGCCCGATATCTATTCCCTCACCTCCCCCCACCCCCGCCATGTGGGGAGGAACCTAGTAGGAGCAGGAGATTCTCGTGTGGAGATTCTGAAACATCCACGTCCCACCGACCGAGTAAGGAGCAATGTTCAGTGAAGGGCAATTCTCACTTTAAACCCACTGGCAGTTCCGCTTCCCCTCGGCACAACTTAGAAGCCGTGGCCCTGATGCCATCTCCCTTTTGTGTCGAGCTGGTACAAATGGCATCCCCACGGTCTCGGTGGGCAGGAGGGTGGGCTCACAACACATCATCACCACCACCTCCCAGGAAGGGAGCACCGAGACTCCCTCCCACACCTCCCACTGTGAACAGCTCAGATACTGAAACAAATCTGTGAGAGTTATTGCTCTCCCCACTTGTCCTGACATCTTCCACAATCTGTGCTCATATACACGCAGCGCTCTCTGCTCCTGCAGCCCCTTTATAATGTCACAGCCTGTTTTAAACTGTCTTTCCTACCAAAGTGCCTCACCTCACATTGCTCTGCACTGATCCCCATCTTCCTTACAACTGAACACTACATCAACGTGTGATTGTCCTGTTAGAGTTCCACACTGTCCTCCATAGACTTCAGAGTTCTTCCAGGTTCGGTGCCATCTACAAACACTGAGATTGTCATAGCATCACAGTCCCCATGAAACAACTGAAATCCTGCCCCCCACACACGAGTGTGAGCAAGTGAAATACTGATATATTCCCACGGACAAAGTCGAATAATGACATGTTGTCAATGGAGCAACAAATAAGCTGACACATACGAGACAGAGTAGATGAAATATTGACAAACCACAGAGCAAGAGAATCGGATAGGATCGATTTATCGATATTCATCAGGGTATAATGTGATGAAGTTGAAATTATGTACTGTACCTTTAAGCGAGGGTGAATGCTGTTCTGAACTGAGAGCTTACAAGCACCTGCGGTATGAGAGGATGGCAGACCCAGAAACAGTATATTGCTGTAGAGCTGGAGTCGGATAATATGTGGTTTAGAGAAAGAGAGTCCCAGAGTTGTGAATAGTTGATGTAAAATGTTCACTTTCAGAGTGAAAAAATAAATTGATGTTTTTATTTAAACAGTGGAATTTGGCAAATCTGTCACTCATATTTTAACAGTTTACGAGGCGAATTGAGCATTTCTTGATGTTTCATTTAAGTTACCAGATGAGTTTCACACCGTGCCCTAACCAATCCCGCGTGTGATTCTGTGTGTCTCTGTGTGGGGCAGGTCTGACAGTCTCTGTGGTGCTTAAAGTGATGCAATGCCACCCTCTGCTGGCCTCCACATGCCACTGCACAGGCATTGGCAGAGGGTGAAAACCAACAGGGATTCATTCAGAGAGGGGGAGGGCAGATGCTCACAGCATCATCCAAACTGATGTCTTATCCATGTACTGATCTAAATGTCCTTTAAACGTTGTAACTGTCCCTGCTTTCACCACTTCCTCTGGAAGTTCATTCCACACACAAGCCAGCTTCTGTCTAAAATATTTACCTCTCGTGACTTTTGTAAATCTTTTTCCTCGCACCTTAAAATATCCCTCAGTTTTGAATCCCCAACTCTAGGGAAAATACATCAGCCCTTCAGCTTATCTGTAACCATCATGATTTCATAAACCTCTGTAAAGTTACCCCTAAATCTCATACTCTCCAGTGAAAAAAAGTCCCAGCCTACCCAGCCTCTCTTTATCGCTCCCTCCCTCCATTCCCAGCAACATCCAGGTCAATCTCTTCAGAACTCTCTCCAGCTTAATAATATCAAGGTCAATAATATCAAAGTGAATAGTCAAGGTATTTTCTAAGGGTAGGGGAGTCCAAAACTCGAGGGCATAGGCTTGAGATGAGAGGGGAAACATTGAAAAGTGACCTAAGGTGCAGCGCTTTCACCCAGAGGGTGGTGTGCCAATGGAATGTGCGGGCAGGGTGACCAGACTGGACACAGTATTCCAGAAGGGACCTCACCAATATCCTGTACAACCTCAACATGATGTCCCAACTCTGATACTCAAAGGTCTGACCATTGAAGCTAAGCGTGTTAAACACTTTCTTAACCACACTATATGTATGAGATGCAAATTATAAAGAATTATACCTGACGGCCGAGGTCTCTGTCCTACAACACTGCCAAAGGCTCTACTTTTAATTGTATAGATTCTACTCTTGTTTGATTTACCAAATCCAATATCTCGTATTAATCAAAACTAAACTCCATCTGCCACCCTTCAGCCCAGTGTGTGATATTACTGCCACCTCCCCCTCCCCCTTCCATTTTGACATGCCCATCCCTCTCCAGGAAGCCTGCACACTCCGGCCTTAATTTTCACAAAGACCCTGAGCTTGGGTTGCCTTGTGTGGTTAGGGGAAGGAGGGACAGACTGCACATACATCAGTGGGGAGGAGGTGCTGGACAGTAATCAGCGGTCTGGTATGATTTCATGGTTTTAAGAAGAGGCAGTCACACGTTAGAGGTGGCTAAGAGTGATCGGTGTTTTGGGACCAGAAATTAAGCTCTTCCTTCGTCTCTGGTGTTCAGTAATAAATATCTATTTGAGACCCTTCATTGGGCAGAGTGTGTCTGCAGGATTTCTGTCCCTAATATTGCAGGCTACAGATAATAGCAATTAAAGATGTTCATAATTAATTTCGATAGCATAGCACGTACCCTCAATATCCTACAGTTGAGACAAATGCTTTGCATTTGTTTAACAATACAAAGTGTTTTTTGTTTCACAGTAATGGTAACCTGATTATAATAAATCCACACCGAGCTGAAAGCTAGCACTTAAAATGTGACTCAAAATCTGGGTATGGTCGTGTTCCTGCCTCTGCGCCAGAACTTTGGATTTGATTCCAATTCCTGAACTTGTTTGGTAGTGTTCCTAGCTCTGGACTAGAAGGCCTGGATTCAAGTCCTGCCTATTGCAGAGGTATGTCACAGCATGTCAGAAAAGGCTGATGAACAAACACACAGGAGAATAATGTTACAGCTTTATGGGTATTGCTGAGTGATGCTAGTCCCTACCTCCGGGCACAAAGGTCTAAGTGTAAAGCTCACAGATGTCTCTCGTGGTACATCTGAACAAACTGATTAAAATGGATTTAGAATTGTGCGTTGATGGAGAAGGAAGAGGTGTCAGTATTGAATTTCAGAATTTAGGCCCAGGATGACTGAAAGTACAGCCATTCGTGTTGATTGGAGTCACATTTCGCAGCAGTAGCGGTTTATAAAATCCGAATGGTTATGGATAGGGTGAGTAGTCAGGGTGTTTCCCCAGGTTAGGGGCGTCCAAAACTAGAGGGCATTGGTTAAAAGTGAAAGGGAAAAGGTTTTGATGAGGCCTAAAGGGCACCTTTTCACACAGAGTGTGGTGTGCGTATGGAATCAGCTGCCAGAGGAAGTGGTGCAGCCTGGTACAACTGCAGCATGTAAAAGGCATCTGGGTACTGACAGACCTACCGAGTTTTTCCAGCAATTTCTGTATTTCTTTAAAAATGCATTCAGTTTTACACACGTATTCTGAATAAATAAAACATGTTATGTTTTAATGACGCAGAGCCATGCAAACATATTTCAAATCGACCGAGACCATTTTCTGCTAAGGGGGTGGCTCTGTATATGACAGCAGCAATGGTGCACCTATATGGAACAGGGTACGTGATGGAGACATAGTTTGGACAATGTACAAGGAGACCTCACATGGTCCAGTTTGGGAGAGGATGACATTACTGTGTGATTCAGCTCAGAGAGGGAGAATATGTAATCTGCCCGAGAAGGAATGGTCTATTGCACTCGCTCTCCTTCATTGTTCCGCATCACAGCAATGTGTGCGAGCTAAAACAAACTCTAAAGTCATCGTTACCATTCTTACTTTTATATAATCCCTGCAGTGTTGAAACAGGCCCTTCAGCCCAACAAGTACATACCAACCTTCACAACCCATTCCTCTAACTATTGCACGTAACCGAGAAATCCCTGAACACGACAGACAATTTAGCGTGACCAAACCACCTTACCTACACAGTTTGTGGTACGAAACTGGATCAACCATTAGAAGCTCACACAGGCAAGGGGAGAATGTGCAAACTCCACACAGACAGTCACCCGAGGCTGGAATCAAACCCAAGTCCCTGGTGCTATGAGGCAGCAGGGCTAACCACCGTGCTACCCTTTGGGTGATCCCTGACCAGGATTCACTGGAATCTCCTCACTGCCTAAAGCAAAGGGGATTCAGCTGTGTGAGAACAATATCTTCAGAAGCAGAATAACGTTTTGGACAATCTCGCAATTTTTTATTTTGTCATGAGCTCGAATAATATCTGGACAAACCTCTTTCAAGTTAAAATTGCAAAGATTTCGTTTATCGGTGTGTGTGTGTTTCAGTGTTTTTAGAAAGGGAAATATCGCTTATATATTTGCAATACCCAAATAGTTTGCCATTCCGCTTTCCATCATAGTTTGAGTATCATTGCTCTGGATCATAAACGTGGTGTTTTAGCAGATTAAAGAAACTAGCCGACTTATTCCTAAAACAGACCCTGACCCAGTCTGAGACCAATATCATCTGCCATGTCAACAACCTGGTTACATTTAACATTTGTTGTGAGCAGTGCAGGAGTGGGACTAGGAAAGGAAACTGTGACACAAAAAGCCAGGGAACTATAGACCGGTGAGCTTCATGTCAGTGGTGGGTAAGTTGTTGGAGGGGATTCTGAGGGACATTATTTACATACATTTGGGAAGGCAAGGGCCGATCGGGGTAGACAACGTGGCTTTCTGCATGGGAAATCATGGCTCATTAATTTGGTTGATTTTTTTTCAAGAGGTGACAAAGAAGATTGATGAAGGCAGTTTGGTAGACATTGTCAGTATGGACTTCAGCAACGTGTTCATTTAAAGAACAAAGAGCAAAGAAAATTTACAGCCCAGGAACATGCCCTTCGCCCTCCAAGCCTGAGCCGATCCAAATGTACTGTCTAAATCTGTCGGTCAATTCCTAACCATCTGTCTCCCTCTGCGACCCACCTACTCATGTATCTGTCCAGACGCATCTCTTAAATGAGTCTACCGTGCCTGCCTCTACCACCTCTGCTAGCAACGCGTTCCAAACGTCCACCACCCTCAACGTGAAGTACTTACCATGTGTATCCCCCTTACACTTTCCACCTCTCACTTTGGAAGCACGACCTCTTGTTATTGAATCCTTCACCCTGGGAAAAAGCTTGTCTCTATCCACCCTGTCTATACCCTTCGTGATTTTGTAAAACTCAATCAGGTCCCCCGACAATCTCCTTTTTTCTAGTGAAAATAAACCTAACCTACTCAGCCTACCTTCGTAGCTAGTATTTCATTCTGATTGGTAGACAGATTAGTAAGTTTCAGTCACGTGGAATACAGAAAAACTCGTCACAATTGGCTTGAAGGAAGAGGGATATTTTTCAGACTGGAGGCTTGTGTGCAGCAGTGTGCTGTAAGAATCAATACTGTGTTCACTACATTTCATCATTTATGTTAAGGATTTAGATGTGAATACCGGGGCCATAGTTAGTAGGTTTACAGATTACATCAGAAAGGCGGAGTCATAGATTATCTCAGAATAAAACGAGACAACAATTAGATGGGACAAAGGGGCAAGGAGTGACAGATGAAGTTTAATTTAGTTAAATACGAGGTTTCGCAGTTTGGAAAGGCAAATAAGGGCAGAAATTATACACTTTATGGTAAGGTCCTGGGGAGTGTTGTGGAAAAAAGGGACATAGGGCTGCAGGTACATTGTTCCTTGAATATGGAGACAGAGTGGTGCTGAACACATTTGGCACATTTGCCTTAATCAGTCAAAGCATTGAGTATAGGGGTTGTGGTGGCATGTTGCATCTGTACAGGATGTTGGTGAGGCCATTTTAAGAATATTGCGTACAACTCGAATTTCTGCAGAAATAACTTACACGGTTGTTCCAGGACTGGAGGTTTGAGCTGTCGGGAGAGGTTGATTAGTTTGAGGTGGTTTCTCCTGGAGTGTCAGAGGTTGAGCAGTGACATTATAGAGGTTTATAAAACCATCAGGGGCATGGATCAGCCACAATCTTAGTGCCTGGTGGAGAAGGCTCAAAGTGTCTAATGACCCACTCCTGCTCCTCAGTCCCATGTTCCTGTGTTCCATTCAGCTCCTCAAACCTACTAGACAGAGCAGTTAGAGGCTACTTACTCCTATAACCTGTTGCACAGATACAGAGGAGATCATTCGGCCCTTCAAGACTGTCCCACACGCTTTGAGGTGATTTGGGAAATGTAATTGGAAAACCCAGGCACGGGTATGAAAGAGGCTCCTCATCTCTCTTTACAGAGCTTCCCCTCTCTGCAACTTGTGCTTCATTTGTTGATCATGTTGTAGACCCAGACTCACTGTGAATACAGCCCACAAACCTCACCCAACGATGACTCACAAAATCCTCTGGTCTCCCTGAGTGCAACATTCAATAACAGGACATTCATGAAAATAACACCCACTAATTTTCCAATGACAGAATGGGAGAACATCAGAAACAGGGGCAGGTCGTTCAGTCCCCAAGCCTGCCTTGACCTTCACTAAGATCGTGGCTGATCTGCTCTTTGTCTCAAATCCTCTTTAATGCTCAATTCCTCATAGCCCTCACATCTCTGTCAGGTCAATATTCATCTACCGCCTGCTCAAATACTTTCAATTATCTAGCTCCCCGAACACTCTTGAGAAGAGAAATCCTGACATTCAATCCCACCTGTTTGAAGAAAACACTTGCTGCTCCTATATCATGGCCAATTGATATGAACAAAAGAGGATGATACAAGGGTTCAGGTAAAAATGACTGGCCCTGATATCAAGGCAGTGGTTCACCTTTGTTGACATCAAGGAGCTAAACAAAAGTGGACTGAATGGGAATCAGAGTAAACTCTCCAGTGTTTGGAATCAAACATGGCACAAAGGAAGATGTTTATCATCTTCAGATGGGCGGCACGGTGGCACAGTGGCACAGTGGTTAGCACTGCTGCCTCACAGCGCCTGAGACCCGGGTTCAATTCCCGCCTCAGGCGACTGACGGTGTGGAGTTTGCACGTTCTCCCCGTGTCTGCGTGGGTTTCCTCCGGATGCTCCGGTTTGCTCCCACAGTCCAAAAATGTGCAGGTCAGGTGAATTGGCCATGTTAAATTGCCAGTAGTGTTAGGTAAGGGGTAAATGTAGGGGTATGGGCTGGTTGCGCTTCGGCGGGTCGGTGTGGACTTCTTGGGTCGAAGGGCCTGTTTCCGCACTGTAATGTAATCTAAAATAAAATCTCAGTCCTGGGTCAGCTCTGTGGGAGATCCTCAGGGTAGGTTCCCCTTCACAAACATCTTCAGCTGCTTTATCAATGCCTCCCCACCATAAGATCAGAAGTGGGGATGGTCACTGAAGATTCCACAATGTTCAGAACATTTTGTCCCCCGTCAGTTCCTGAACTGGTCTGTGTACATATGCAGCAAGTCCCAGACTCCATTGAGGCGCATGCTGTTAAAGGGTCCATAACATTCAGGTAACAGCACTGCCTGACACTGCACATTGCCACAGTAAAACAAGAGTTCATTCAGCACCTCACGGTGGTTTCACAGGAATATGAGGAAAACATTCAGCCCATTGACACTATTGGAGAAGAACAGGGACAGCCCATTCAGTGCCTCCAGACTATTACTCGGAGAAGGAGTCTCGTGTGATGGACCACACACCAGAGCCCCTCGAAAGTATTTGAAGGCAGTAGCCGAGACTCTAATGTTTTCTTATTTTAAAGGAAATGTAAAGTGTCTGTTCCAGATGCAATGTGACTGTTCAAACTACTCGGTGTGAAGCAAAACGCCATTTATTCAAACACAAAAGATTAAATAAAACCAAAGAAAGAGGAATTTAGAATAACATAATTCTATTGGACAGCTTAACAGAATAATAGATCTAGGAGCTGTTACTAATGAACTATTCCAACATAGGAAATTCCCATAAATACAACCCCTGGCAAAAAGGAAAATTCAGGAATTGAAAACAGCATCAAGAGAAAGATCAGAGAGAGTAGCAGCCAGGAGACTTTCCGTGAAGCTTCCAACTCTGTGGTGACCCCTATAGTTTTTGATGTTACTGAGAAACCAAAATCCTAATCTGTGAGAGCTGGCCACAACCATTCAGGCTGCATTAAAACAAACCTAAGGCCTCGCTAGCTGTTTACGCAAGTGGTCTTAACTAGCCGCCTTGGTAGCGATCATTGATTCTCTGTCTTAAAAGAAACCAGGACAAAAAAAAACCTCTTAAAGCTACAGCATCATCACACTTGTCAGCACATCAAGTTGTCAAACAGGAAACAGGGGTAACCAGTCAGGCCCTTGGCCCTGTCCAATCGGACGAGGAAGAAGCCAGTCAGTCCCTTGAGTCACTTATACAGGAACAGTAGGAGGCCATTCCCACCTCAATGCACTCACATAGGGACAGAATAAGATAGTTATTGCTGATTCCTGATGACCAGCTTATGCCAGAAACGTCGATTCTCCTGCTTCTCGGATGCTACCTGACCTGCTGTGCTTTTCCAGCAATCGACTCTCTACTCTGATCTTCAGCATCGGCAGTCCTCACTGTCTCCAGATTGATGCTCTAACATGATGAACAAGTTGAGAAGAGGCTGCACAGACAGACTGCTCCACGTTGTTCCTCCTGGCTCCGTTGCTTATGATACACACTTGGGACTTTAACGTGGTTTTCTAGTGGTGAGGAGGGAAGCCATATGTCTTGTGTGAAGTCACAAGAAGGCATCTTTCATCTCCAAGAAGACAGCCTGGTGTTCTCTATGTAGAGTGGCAGCTGGTGAGAATGGCTACCTGTTTCAGATGGAAGGTGTTCTGGCTCCTGTGGGGATTGTGAACAACATGACGTTCAGTACAGGGTAACACGCCGACTGCACAATAATGTGGGGAGAGTCAATTAAGGCATATAAATTATTAGGAAAGTCACGTTAGACTGATGAATTGACTCTCTAAGTTCAAATAATGCTGATCTTATTCATGTTGATCTTGTCTAGTGCATGTCCTGTTCAGTGTAACCTGTATGCCTTACTGTGTCCAAGTCTATTTCCACCCTATGACCTGTCTGGCCATGCTTACTATGATCTTCCTCCACTGCTCATAAATAAAGTGTTTCCCTGTACTGAGGTACACGTTACAATGAATCAAACCAATCAATCCTGGGTAAAGTATGGAATTTCTCTCCCTCTCAATGTCTCTTTTGGAGATAAGTGATCGCTGCCACGCCTCGTGTTTCAGCGTCACCATTTCTTCGTCTCTCACAGCTCTACAGATTAAACACTCAGCTTCTTTACTCTATCCTCATGTTACCATCACCTGTGTCTGTGGTAAGGAGATAATTCCTTACAAAGGAGATCAAATCTGTACAGAGTGCCCCTAATGCTCTCTCAGCAAGGCTCTACAACAGCAGGATGATGGCTTTACTTATGTACTCGAATCATCTTACAATAAAGGACAGCACACCATTGACTGCACCCCTTACTTACACAGGGTTTGATTCAGACCGGTCAGCATAAACTTGTGAGTGGGACATCATGCTTCCCAAATTGCTTAGAATCCTTTGGTGAAATGACAAAGAAGGTTGATGTGGGCAGAGCGGTAAACGTGGTCTCTACGGATTTCAGTAAGGCCTTTGATAAGGTTCCACATGGCAGGCTGCTCTGGGAAGTTCCATCACGTGGAATGCTGGGGGATTTGGCCAATTGGATACACAGTTGGATTGTTGGTAGGAAGCAGAGGGTTTAGTGGAAGGATGTTTGTCAGACTGGAGGCCGTTTCCATAGCTATTTGTTATCTATGATTTGGTTGAGAATGTACAAGGCATGATTAGTAAGTTTGCAGATGACACTAAAATAAGTGGTAGTGTGATCAGTGAGGAAGTTTATCAGAAATTGCAGCAGGTCCTTAATCAGGTGGGCAAGTGGGCCGAGAAATGGCAAATGGAATTTAATATAGATGTGTGAGGTCTTGCATTTTGGAAACTCAAATCCAAGTAGGAGTTTCATGGTGCATGGGAGGATCTTAAGGAGTGTAGTGGGCAGAGAGACCTTGGCGTTCAGGTGCACGGTTCTCTAAGAGTGGAGTCACAGGTAGGCAGGGAAGTGAAAAAGGCATTTGGGACATTGGCCTTCATCAGACAGGACATTGAGTATAGAAGTTGGGAATTTATGTTTCAGTTACACAGGACTTTGGTAAGATCGTACTTGGAGTATTGTGTTCAGTTTTGTCACCTTGTTATAGGGAGGCTGTTATTAAATTAGAAAGAGTGCAGAAGAAATTTACAAGGACGTTGCCAGGACCCAATGGTCTTCGTTATCGGGAGAGGTTGGACAAGCTAGGACCTTTTCTTTAGTGTGGACGAGATTGAGGGGGGACCCGATAGAGCTATATAAGATCATGAGGGGCATGGATAGGATGAATGCTCTCAGTCTTTTCCAAGGTTTAGAAAATCGAGGACGAGAGGGGATCAGTTTAAGGTTAAAGGGGAAGGAATAAAAGGGAACCTGAGGGGCCATTTCTTTACACAGATGATGGTACACGAATGAGCTGCCAGCAGATGTGGCTGAGAGGGTACATTAACAACATTTCAAAATCATTTAGATAAATATGTGGATAGGAAAGGACTGGAAGTATATGGGCTAACTGCAGGGAAATGGGGTTAGCATGGATGGACATTTACAAGGTGGAGTCGAACCCCTCTGTTAATTAAAACCAATCACACAGAAAAGCTCGCCTCACATCGTAATCTGTTAAAATATGAGCGACACAGACCTCCTACATTCCACTATTTAAACAAACATTAGCAAGTCAGTTTCTTAACTTTAATAGTGAACACTAAACAACAACCATTCACAAGTCCAAGCCCCGCTTGTCTTAACTACTTACTATCTGACTACAACTCTGTAAAGATATGATGTTGCAACAACCCACATATTAAACATTACAATCTCAAGAGCACAGTCTCTATCTTCCCCGCTGTGTTCACTCTTCCAGCTGCTAATCTCCCTGGGTCATGTTTTGTTTTACTGCAAGTAGATTTTACATGAACATGTATCTTTGATAGAGAGTGTTTGAGATGGCCAGTTAGCACTCCTGCTCTACAGCAGTTACTCTGCTGTTGGATGGCAGTAGCTCTCCTCTAGTGTTCAAAATGCTGGGTTAATACACTCCACATGATATAATAATTCTCATAATTTGATTGCTTTCCAGGTGTCCAAACAATAATATTCACATTCTGTTGGCTTCTGGTATCCTAAGTGTTATTTAAACTCTTTGGTTGTATTTGAATTGTTGTCAAAACAGCAACCACAACTCAGATATCCATTTCCCAGCTAATTGTTATATTTGGAGCAGTCTGACCTTTAGCCGGCATCTGTGGCTGTATTTTCTATTCAGCAAATCCCGTTCTCTCTTAAAGTGACCAGACATGCTTTCGGCTTCGGAACATCTCCCCCCTTCAGGAAAACAACTTTGAACCATCAGAATGAAAAGATAGCTTCATTTCTTTTCCGCTAATTCTTAATCCCATTATTATGAAATACAAAAGTATTAATCTCAGTTATATCATTTTGCATACATATAAACACTGGAATAAGTCAAATCATATAGAACATAGAACATAGAACATAGAAGAATACAGCGCAGTACAGGCCCTTGGGCCCTCGATGTTGCGCCGATCCAAGCCCACCTAAACTACACTAACCCACTATCCTCCATATACCTATCCAATGCCCTCTTAAATGCCCATAAAGAGGGAGAGTCCACCACTGTTACTGGCAGGGCATTCCATGAACTAACGACTCGCTGAGTGAAGAACCTACCCCTAACATCAGTCCTATATCTACCCCCCCTTAATTTAAAGCTATGCCCCCTTGTAATACCCGACTCAATACGCGGGAAAAGGTTCATACTGTCGACCCTATCTAACCCCCTAATCATCTTGTACACCTCAATCAAGTCACCCCTAAACCTTCTTTTCTCTAGTGAAAACTCAGATCCAAAAATATCTGCACTGTTTCCTTTAAATCCACAATAACACATCTGCTATCACATTTTTCGGGCCCACGGCATGTACATTTTGTAAGTTTAAAGTCGATAATATGAGACTCAAATGAAATGGTCTCATATTTTGGTCTTAAATATCCCCAAAAGTCCGAGAGGATTCTCCTTATTGTCCACAACCATCTCCGACAGTTTGTTTGTCATATACACATTAAAATATTGTCAGGCCAGTACGAAACTAAATCATTCCTTTTCAATAATGGAGATTTTGTATTTTTTCGGGTGGATATTGCGTTTTTTTCGAAAGTAGCCAATTAGCTGTTCAATTCCATCGTCATCTTTCTGTATCAATGCATCTCCGACCCCTATATCCCTAGCATTACGCACAATTTTCAAGAGATTTCAAAATATTTGGTGCAGTTAAAACTGGTGCGGTGATTAATCCTACTTTAAAATTCTCAAATGCCTCCTGGCATTGTTCTGTCCACCACAATTCTCTGTTCTTCTGTGCTACATCCATCAGTGGTGCCCATACACTGCTGACATTTGGAATAAACTTAAGATAGAATCTACTCAGATCCAAAAATCAAAGGACTTCGTTCTTCGAGGATGGTCGTGGAAATTCCTCAATGTCTTTCTTCTTTGTGTTCCATGGGATCAACGTTCCCATGTCCAATGTAATGTCCCAAGAGCATCACCTCTAACTTCGCGAATTCTGTTTTCTTTAAGTTTTTTTTTTACAAAGTTTGCTTCTTGTAATCGTTCAGCATACTGTGCCAACTGTAACATGGGAGATAGATAAGCTGCATAATTTGTTCATCTGGCCACAACTTTGTTCCTGAGTCTTAAATGTGGCTGGAGCATTTTTCATTCACATGACATACTGGATAACGTTTTTATCATATCCGGTATCTTTACCAGATAGTTTAACTGACTCAACATTTTTTAAAATTTGAATGGGACCACTAAACCTGGCTTTGAAGGGATTTCCTACCACTGGTGGCAATACTAATACGTCATCCCCATGGGAAATCGTCAAAGATTTAGAGTTTTTATCTGCCACCTGCTTCACTCTGTACTGTGTCCTCTTCAGGTGCTGTTTAGCTAACTCACCTACTCGGTTTAATCTCTCCCTCACCTCACATACATAATCCAAGTGTGAGATCTCCGACTTCGGTCCTGCCAATTTATATTTAATCAATTCAAAGGACCTCACACTTCATGTACGAATATTAACTCAAAAGAAGTAAACTGAGTAGATTTATTTAGGGCTGAAAATGTGTTGCTGGAAAAGCGCAGCAGGTCAGGCAGAATCCAGGGAACAGGAGAATCGACGTTTCGGGCATAAGCCCTTCTTCAGGAATAGATTTATTTAGGACATCTCCAGTGGCAGACAATTTAAAGAGACACCTTTATCCCAATCATTCAGGCAATCTTGACAGTATGCTGTTAACGTGGTCTTCAGCGCCTGCTACTAACATTCCAAGGTTCCATGGGATTTAAAATGGGACACACTTGATTTGAAGTGCTGTATGCATAAGCTATCCATGATGTACTTAAACAGCTGACCGGTAAAATGAGACCCTTGGTCTGACTGAATCTCTCTGGGCAGCCCACAGCGAGTAAAGAAAGATACCAACTCCTTCATCTGCCTTTTTGTCTTAACACACCGTAATGGAATTGCTTTTAGAAATCTGGTAGAAAAATCTATTATGGTCATCAAATATTGGTTTCCACTTTTATTTTAGAAAGGGGAGCTATGCAATTAATCATAACCCACGTGAAAGGTTCTTTGAATACAGGAATTGCAACAAAGGTGCTGGTTTTAATAGTGCCTGTGACTTACCTACCATTTGGCATGGATGACGTACAACAAAAATGAACCATATCCTTGTGCATTCCAGGCCACAACAAATGCTTTTGTACCTTAGTATAAGTCTTCCGTACACCTAGGTAACTGCCTGCAGTTAGTTCATGTGCTACCCGTAACATTGTATGCTACCAGTAACACAATCTGGTGCACTTCGGCCCATTTCCCTTCTGCACTAACCTGTCGTGGTCTCCATTTTAATTTTAGGATTCTATCTTTAAATTAATAACGTTTGACAATATGTTCTGATTCCTTTTCTGTGTGTGAATATGGTTGTAATTCCATTAGCCTTTCAGGACTAAACACCTCTGCCTGACCCTCTGCCTTTTCAGGTTTTGTTTCCTGCACTGTGACATCAAACAGGGTGTCAGGTAACTGAACATCAGTTCCTTCGTCTTTTTCTTTCGTTTTTCGTTCCTGCTGTAACTTATGACAGTGGGATTTTTTTACTACACAGTCTGGAAAAATGCCTCGGTATTTTTCTTTTAATTCCCCAGTTCCCTCGTCTGCCATTGGCTTCTCCACCACAAGGGGTGCCTCTCCCACCTTGGCTCCTGCTAAATCGTTCCAAGAACAAACTGTATTCCTGCAACTGACAGTCTATCACTCACTCTCACTATTACTTTTCCTATCCTGATTTGGGACTGCAACCTGATGTTACACAAGGGAATGCTTAATTTTTGTCCCCATTCCACAGATTATCAGGCTCTTGAGTAACATGTCAGAAAGAGTGAAAATACTTCTATCTCTTACTATTAGGGGCTGAGGAAAAGTGATGGCTGCAGATGCTGGAGATCCGAGTTGAAAAGTGTGGAGCTGGAAAAGCACAGCAGGTCAGGCAGCATCCGAGAGGTAGAAGAGTTGACGTTTCAGGCACAAGTCCTTCATCAGGAAAGTGGGGGCAAGGGAGAGGAAAGGGGGCTAAGAAATAAATAGGAAGGTGGGGGTGGAGCTGGGTGGAAGATAGCTTGGAAGGCGATAGGTAGATGCAGGTGGGTTGTGATGGTGATACGTCGGAGAGGAGGGTGAAGTGGATAGGTGGTAGGATAGCTTGAACCCTCAAAATATACAGCATCAACATCGGCTACACCAATTTCCAAATCTCCCCTCCCCCAACCTCATCCCAGATCCAACCATTCAAAGTAGCACCGTCCTCTTGAACTGTATTAATTGTTCATCTTCCCACCTATCCATTCCACCCTCCCCTCCGACACATCACTTTCACTCCCACCTACAACTTCCTATCGCCTTCCCACTGACCGTCTCGCCAGCCCAGCTCCTACCCTCATGTTTATCTTTCAGCTCCCTTGTCCCCCCAACACATTCCTGACGATAGATCTCTGCCTGATATGTCGATTGTCCTGCTCTTCGCATGCTGCCTGAACTGTTGTGGTTTTCCTACGCCTCACTTCTCGACTATTAGAGACTGAGCAGATCCCGTATCTCGCAAATTGTAACCTCTTGTCCTCCCCGCTCCCCCCACCCCGTTCTTTCTGAGTAAAGTTTATCCACAGAGGCAGATTCTTTATAGAGATCAGGCGCAGCCTCCATACCCAGCCCCTGCCTCGGTTGTGCACTCTCCTGCAGCTCATTTGCTCTACTTGGGTCCCCTTTACAAGTTTCACTAATGCCACTGGAAAAGAGGCTTAGCCTCTTTTTCCACATCTTTTCCCAAAGTGTCTTCCTTCAACGCCCAGCACTGTGTCCCAGCTTACTGCAGTGAAAACAACTTTTTCACAGTGCCCTTCTTAAACCATCGGCACTGTAATTTTATGCGTTCCACTCATAAATAGTGAGAACACCTTTCAACCCCCTTGGACTTCGTTTTTCATCTGTGGTAAACTATTGCCAGTGTGCTTTCCTCTATGTTTTGCAGTGTAGGATCTCCCCTTCTCCCAATTTCTATCCCTCATTGGATGAAAATCCTCCCAGAAGCTAAATTTCATCTCATGGACCAATGCATATTTACATGCCATTTCTGCCGCGCTACTCACTTCTTGAACTTTCTATTTATTCACATGAATTCTTACCATCTCTGGAAGTGAGTTGTTAAACACCTCTAGCAGAATAATCTCCCTTCGTGCCTCACAGGGCTTATACATACTAAAGGCCTGCACCCATCTATCAGAATGACTGTGTTTAATTCTTTTAAATTCAATATAACCCTGATCTAGATCCATCTCTATATTTCTGAACTTCCGTCTATATGCTTCTAGTACCAATTCATAAGCACTCAAAACAGCGTGTTTGACATCTGCATAATGTCAAACTGACATTATGCAGATGTCTGACTGGATTATGCATTGGCGACTGACTGTGTGAATCTAATCTAATCTAAATAATCTAATCTAATCTAATCTAATAATCTGTTGATCCCTCATCTGATAGTGCTGCACACACCTCACCAGCTGTGCCCACCAGCTTAGTCTGAACTAGCATTACCCACAAATTCACTGGACATACCATCTGCCGAGTCAATTTTTCGAATGAAATAAAAACGGTTTTGACATTTTTCTCACCGAAATATGGCCATATATTAACATAGTTGTATACATCTCAACATTCTCCCTTTATCTTCATCCTGTTAATTTAACTTTCTTACCTAATTTCCAACTTCTGAATTTCAATTTCTCTCTTTATTTTTCCTCTCTTTCTCTTTCTCTTTTCTCTCCCTCTCTTTCTGTCTCTTTCCTTATCTTGTAATTCCAGTTGCCACATTTGCAATTTAAATTTTTTCTCACTCGATTGCAGTTGCCTGTTTTTCTGATACACCAAAGTGCTTGACCAACTCCATTACAATTTCAGCTTTCCTTTTGTCCCTGGTGAAACCCAATTCTAATCTACTTGTTAATTCTAAATGTATGCCCTTCTGCTGTCTTTCTAAACTTACTTGGCAAATTTGGGAATCATCTTCAAACCCCAGAACTTCTTTAGTAATGTTAAAAGCTATTTATTTTAATTTAACCAACCACAAGGAAACAAAATTAAACAAATTTTCTCACCTGTTTATTTGAAGATCTAGGTCACTAACTGCCAAGTGATGGAATCTGCTGGGACCTTTTGTACCCCAAAGCTGTTCAAATCTGTCCTAATCCCATACGACAAGCCCTAAAGCTGTTATGATGTCGATGTCGAACCCCTCTGTTAATTAAAACCACACTCCCAGAAAAGCTCACCTCGCCTCGTAATCTGTTAAAACATGAGTGACAGAGAAGTCCCAACTTCAAGTATTAAAAGAAAAATAACAATTTATCAGTATATAAGTTAGCTCGCTGAGCTTGGAGGTGTGTTTTCAGATGTTTTGTTACCATGACTAGATAACATAATCAGTTAGAGTCTCCGGTGATACACTGGTGGTATGTCCCGGCTCTCTATTTTTAGGTTTTGGTTTCTTAAGCTGGGTGATGTCATTTCCAGTTCTTTTTTTCAAGGGAAAGTAGATAGGATCTAACTTGATGTGTTTATTAATGTACTTCTGGTTAGATTGCTATGCCTCTACGAACTTTCGTGCGTGTCTTTGTTTCGCCTTTCCTACGATGTGTGTGTAGTTCCAGTCAAAGTGGTGTCCTTCTTTGTCTGTATGTATGGAAACTAGTGATAGTGGGTCATGTCTTTTGGTGGCCAGTTGGTGTTCATCTATTTTGGTAGCACAACAGGACAGTTTGAAATGGTGGAAAAATTGGCGGCACGGTGGCACAGTGGTTAGCACTGCTGCCTCACACCGCCAGAGACCCGGGTTCAATTCCCGCCTCAGGCGACTCTCTGTATACGCTTCGGCGGGTCGGCGTGGACTTGTTGGGCCTAAGGGCCTGTTTCCACACTGTAAGTAATCTAATTATTTCATATACACTGTTTAATCAGTGTGCATTCAGATAAGGAAGATTGTTCATATGTGTATAACACATTATGAACAAAACAATGGAGACACAGTTAACGAAAAATAGTGCACATGATATATAACATTTATAAAGCATTATTTGATCCTCATCTGAAAAGATATGTTCCCCTTCTCTCAACCTTCCCCCTTTTCTGGGATTCTTTACTCTTGTCTCTCATTCTTATCAGGATGTGTGTTATAAATCTTGCTTATGGTATCCCAACTTATTTCAGTTAATCCCCGTTCTACCAGGAATTCAATATATTGGCCTGCTGGGTTTTTCCAAAGCTACTGTCTGTCATATTACTGAAGAGAAAAATTCTGGCATCAGACTCAGCATTTGAACATATTACTCTGTTGTAAATGCACTGTACAAAGGACCACAGCACACGGGAATTGCCAAAACATTGAGGAATGTACATCTAATGCTTTCAATAATCTAGTTTTATCATTTTTCTTATCTTCACATCTACATCCTGTCTCTCGTTCTCTCTTTGTACCTAGTTAAGAAATCCACCAATTATTCTTCGTGACTCATCTCTCAAAACTCCTTCTTTCGGTTTATATCTATTGCTCTTTTCTTGATGGAATGTGATTATAATTGAGCAATTTAACTACAAAGACATTCGGGAGGAGCTGGCCAGAGTTAACTGAAAGAGAAGCCGAGCAGGGAAGATCATGGAGCAGCAATCGCAGGAGTTTCTGGGGATAATTCGGAACATAATGAAATTCATGGAGTTTCTGGGGATAATTCGGAACATAATGAAATTCATCCGAAAGAAAATGAAACATACTCATGCGAGAACAAGGCAGCCATGAGTGATAAGGCAAGTAAGGGACAGCATCAAACCAAAAGAGAAAACATACAATGTGTTGAAGATTATTGGGAATCCAGAGAATTCATTGGCTCTGGAACGACATAAGGCTGGCTTCACTGACACTACCGAGCTCTTAATCATGGTCAAGGAGAGAAACAGAGGGAAATACATTCACTTTAACACCGAAGATGGCATTAATGAAGGAAAAATATTCAGATGAATTAGACAGTTGAATTAAACTCAGTTAAATGCTTTTGTGGAATGTGTAAGATTGAAAGCATGACCCCGGGAGAGACCCTCAGCAGAATGAGAATTTTTTAAAATGGAATTATTGCTACGTCAGAAACCAGAGTTGCTCACTGAGTACAGGGCTGATGGGCGAATGGGTCTCGATGTGAACTGGGGAACGGACCGAATTGCAGCTCAAAACTGCGTTTTCATATCGTGTTGTAGACCACAGCAGCAGGAGAAGCAGACCTGCATTCAACCACAACCTGTAACCTTTTTGCCCAGGATAATCCTTCAGTCTGCCATTAACATCAACACGATCAATGGCACAGTGACGAGTGTGGGTGAACATGTCAGGGTCAGAACCACGTGAACCTAAATCTGATGCTAACCCATTAAATCTACCGTACTTGACCAACAAATCTGATCGAAGCTCTGCAGTCCTGCCACATTTAGTCACAAATTGTGATGGACGATTAAACAAACGACAGAGGAAAGGGCTCCACAAACATCCCCATCCTAAATAACGGAACAGCCCTGCACATCAGAGTAAAAGACAAGGATGTAGTATCTGGTCCCTGAAATGGCTCCAAAATTATCATCGCTGCTTGTAATCTGTCTCACCCTGTCAGGGTTTTATATATTTCACTGCTATGTTTTGCTAAAGCACATGGAATATAGGTTCAGTCGACCCAGACTCTGCTCCCACAATAAGTCTGTCATCCCAGAGATCAGTATGGTCATCCTTCACTGCACTCCTGCAATGTCAGCATTGTCCTTTATTAGGTAAGGAGACCAAAACTGTCCACAATACAGCACAATGTTCGAGATGGAGTCTCATCAAGGGCCTGTACAGCTGCAGTAAAACACCCTGACACCTGGACACAAATCCCCCTGCAATGAGGTCCAACACACTATTTACCTTCCTAACTGCTTTCTGTTCCTGCAAAAAAAATACTATCAGTGACTAGTGTACAGGGAGACCCAGATACTTTTCAATGTTACAGTTACCCAATTGGTGGGTCTATGTACACTGGTAAGTGTCCCAATACCATTCCTAGTATTTTATTCTGCCTTCAGAACTCACTGCCCTGTATAGACGGCGGAGGTTGGCGAAGAATGAAGCAAAAAGAATATAAGTCCCTTTATAAAGTAACATTTTCCAACCTTTTCATCTGGTCGGCTACCGTTCTCTTTTTCGCATCAAAGTGTACAACGTCATTGCTCTTCATTGCCCCGTTTTTGCACACACGCCCCACTTGCCTCAGTCACCTTGGAGCTTTTCTTTACATCCTCCTCACCCACTCATAATCCAACATCGATTAGTGACATCAGCAGGCTTGGAAATATTACATTTGATTCCCTCTGACAAATGTTTGGTGTGTATTTGAAATAGCTAGATCCCAAACACTAAATCCTGCTATACCCCCGAGTCCTCTACTGTAAAAAAAATCGATTTATTCCTACTCACTGTTTCCTGTAAGCTCTCCCATTCCAAAACCGTACCCTTCTGTTAGCCCCAGTCCCATAGGATTCGAACTTGCATAGTAGGCTTGGGGCTTTATCAAAAATCTTCCTGAACATCCAATCGTATTGCATTGATTGCTTCTCCATAGTTTTGCTAAAAATCAGGTTCTCAAATATGATTCCCATTTGATAAATCTCTGTTGCCTTTGTCTCAGCCCACTACTTTCAGTTAAAGTATTTTCTCCATAACGTTTATTTGCTAATCGTATTCTACTCCTTTTTTCTCGCTCACCAGATTAAGCTTTCCTTGTATGGCTGGGAAGATTGATTTTTGTTTTGTTTTCTTCTGTGAAGACATAACTGAAATATTTGCTGCATAGTTCTGCCGTTTCCCTCTTCTCCATGCTCCATTCTCTGGTTTCAGACTGTAAAGAAGCTGCATATTCTTTTCCTTTAATTTTGCCATTGACGTACTTTTTGAAGCGATTACAAGTTCACTCTTATTACCCTTGTGCACATAGAGTGTTCTGAAACCCACAATTCCTGTCTTAAGCTTCTCAATGATTGACCTTGCACAACCATGTACTCATCAGAAATACATCAGAAATACACACATTAGTCCCACTTTTCTACACGAGCCCCATAGCTGGGAATGCTATGACACTTCAAGTGGTCGTCCAAGTACTTTGTAACAGATGTGAGGTTACCCGTGACAACTCCCTCTTCGGTAGTGCATTCCAGACCCCAAAACTCTCTGGGTGAAAAATGATCCTCAAGTCCCCTCTAAGTCTCAAACCCTTTACTTTAAGAATGTGCTCCCCTTGTTCTTCTCCCTCTGACTAAAAGGAACAGCTGCTGTCTATCCAGCCTGTTCATGTCCCTCATAATCTTCCTTCTGAATCACATCCACCTCAGCCTTCTCTGCTCCATGTAAACAAGGAGAAAGTGAGGACTGCAGATGCTGGAGATCAGAGCTGAAAATATGTTGCTGGAAAAGCGCAGCAGGTCAGGCAGCATCCAACGAGCAGGAGAATCGACGTTTCGGGCATGAGTCCTTCATCAGGAAGAAGCGCTTATGCCCGAAACGTCGATTCTCCTGCTCCTTGGATGCTGCCTGACCTGCTGCACTTTTCCAACAACACATTTTAAACTCCAATGTAAACAACCCGAGCTTATCCACTCTCTCTCCATAGCTAATATGCTCAATCCCAGGGAACATCTTGGTGAATCTCCTCGACAACCCCCTCCAGTACAATCACATCCTTCCTCTAATGTGGCTCCCAGGACTACACACGGTATTCCATCTTGGCCTAACCAAAGTTCCACATAGCTCTTTAATCTGTGCCTCGATGAATAAAGGCTATGCTTACGCTCCCCTTTGCTTTCTCAACTTGTGTACTAACCTGTCCAGTCACATTCATGGATGTGTGCAGAAGCTCCCTCTGAGCTCCCTAGTGTGCTGCCATTCACTGAGTACTCCGCTGCCTGCTTCCTTCTTCCAAAGTGCATTACCTCATATTTATCAGGGTTCCATTCCATCTGCTATTGATCTGTCCATCTGACCATTCCATCTGTATCTTCCTGTAACATAAGACCTTCCTCCTCACTGCCAATCACCCGGTCAATCATTGTATCAAACACAAACTTAGTTATCACACTCTCCCCATCCCTCGTCCATATTTACAGATGTACCATTTATGAATACCACAATGATAAGGTTATAGATCACACAACACCAGGTTATAGTCCAACAGGTTTATTCGGAGGCACTAGCTTTCGAAGCGCTGCTCCTTCATCAGGTGGTTGTGCGCTTTGAAAGCTCGTGCCTCCGAATAGACCTGGTGTGTGTTATTTTGAACTTTGTCCACCCCAGTCCAACGCAGGCACCTCCGAATCACAAATAATATGGGTCACAACATGGATCCCTATGCTGCACCGTTAGACACCGGCCTCCAGTCACACCAACAGGCTTCCACCATCACCCTCTGACTCCTACCACTAAAGTTGATTTTGATGCAACTTGGCAAGTCACTAATGACTCCTACCTATTCCCTGGTTATTCAGTTCTACATGACACACTTGTTTAATACCTGGGGATTCTCCCTAAACTGGCCATGCCAGCAGGTTTCAATGCCCATGTATTAGTCAGTCATCTCCGAGTCAATAATTTCCTCCTTATTGCAGTCTTAAATGGCCTGTCCCATATCCTGCCATTATTTGCCTTAAATGTAGAGTAGACAACCAGAAAAACATCTTGTTTATTTCCACCTTGTCATATGTTTAGTGAATTTTCTAAATTTCACTGCGATCACCTCTCATTCTTTGAAACCCTAGACAACACAGTCTGAGTTTCTGCATCAGACAATCTCGCCATCTGCAGGGCGAACCTGGAGAGTGTCGAATGCACTTCCTCTGTGGTCAAAATATTCTTTCTCACATTAAGTCACCAAAACTGTAAACAATACTCCAGGTACAGGCTCACCAACCCTGGACACAATACTCCAGGTACAGTCTCACCAACCCTGTGCACAATACTCCAGGTACAGTCTCAACAAAAATGCACACAATACTCCAGGTGCAGTCTCACCAAATCTGTACACAATACTCCAGGTACAGTCTCACCAGCCCTGTACAAAATACTCCAGATACAGTCTCACCAATTCTGTACACAATACTCCAGGTATAGTCTCACCAACTCTACACACAATACTCCAGGGACAGTCTCACCAACCCTGTACACAATACTCCAGGTACAGTCTCACGAACCCTGTACACAATACTCCAGGTACAGTCTCACCAACCCTGTACACAATAGTCCAGGTACAGTCTCACCAACTCTGTACACAATACTCCAGGGACAGTCTCACCAACCCTGTACACAATACTCCAGGTACAGTCTCACCAACCCTGTACACAATACTCCAGGTACAGTCTCACCAACCCTGTACACAATATTCCAGGGATAGTCTCACCAACCCTGTACACAATACCCCAGGTACAGTCTCACCAACCCTGTACACAATACTCCAGGGACAGTCTCACCAACCCTGTACACAATACTGCGGGTACAGTCTCACCAACCCTGTACACAATATTCTTGGTACAGTCTCACCAACCCTGTACACAATACTCCATGGACAGTCTCACCAACCCTGTACACTATACTCCAGGGACAGTCTCACCAACCCTGTACACAATACTCCAGGTGCAGGCTCACCAAACCTGTACACAATACTCCAGTTACAGTCTCACCAACTCTGTACACAATACTCCAGGTACAATCTCACCAACCCTGTTCACAATACTCCAGGTACAGTCTCACCAACCCTGTACACAATACTCCAGGGATAGTCTCACCAACCCTGTACACAATACTCCAGGTGCAGTCTCACCAACCCTGTACACAATACTCCAGTTACAGTCTCACCAACTCTGTACACAATACTCCAGGTACTATCTCACCAACCCTGTACACAATACTCCAGGGACAGTCTCACCAACCCTTTACACAATACCCCAGGTACAGTCTCACCAACCCTGTACACAATAGTCCAGGTACAGTCTCACCAACCCTGTACGCAATAATCCAGGGACAGTCTCAACAAAGCTATACACAATACTCCAGGTACAGTCTCACCAACCCTGTACACAATACTCCAGGGACAGACTCACCAGCCCTGTACACAATACTCCAGGTACAGTCTCACCAACCCTGTACACAATACTCCAGGTGCAGTCTCACCAACTCTGTACACAATACTCCAGGTACAGTCTCACCAACCCTGTACGCAATAATCCAGGGACAGTCTCAACAAAGCTATACACAATACTCCAGTTACAGTCTCACCAACCCTGCACACAATATTCCAGGTACAGTCTCACCAACCCTGTACACAATACTCCAGGTACAGTCTCACCAACCCTGTACACAATACTCCAGGTACAGTCTCACCAATACACTATGAAACTACTTCAACATTTTATCGCATCGATATTCTGATTCCTTTAATTGAAGGTGAACTCAACTTTAACTTTCCACTTTCATATATGCTTCCAAATACCCTTCAAAAATTCCGAAGTTATGAAATGTGATTTCCTTTCAGAAATGTATACTGATTCTCTCCAATGTTGCTGTTAATTTCTAAATATCCAATATCGCATCCTGTCTCATAGATTCCAAACGTTTCTCTGCAGATTTCAAGTTAATTGGTCTGCATTTCTTCACACGATCACTTTTTCCGTGTCTAGGTGTCTGGATCCATCTCATTCATCTCCCTACCAAGCTTGGATCATGTTTATTACCTTCCATTTATGTACACTTGCTTTCCAGCCTCTAGAATGTACAGGAAAATAAAAGACAGTCATCGACAGTGCAATTAATACTTCTATTGCTGTTTTATTTCTGACACTTTGAAATGAATTACATCTGTTTCGTTAGACATGGCAATACTCCATCCAGCTCCATGTTCAAGTATTACCTTGTTGCTGATAGGAATTGACTTTGTGTCTTAGTTCCACAAGTCCTATATGGTCACGTGGTATTTCTGGGCGATTTTCTGGATCTTCCTCCATGAAGACAGATGCAAAGTAACTGGTTATTTTCTTGGCAATTTCCCTGTTCTCCACAATAATCTCTCCTCTCCCGATTTCAAATTTCCACATTTGACCTTGCTTCTATTTTGTTTCCTTTGAAATACATATGTAGATTTATGCAGTCTTTGTGTTCCTGTTTGTTAGCATACATGTTCGCTTTTTGATTTCCTTCTCAGTTTCATGGCCCTCCTTTTCTGGACTGTAAATTTCTCACATTTCTCAGGGTTCCATAATGTCTGGAATTCTTCTGAAGTTACGTTTTATGATTAATATAATCTGTATTCGGTATGTTAAGCATCATTAAGTCACTTTCTCACTCTTGGGTGCTTTAACCATGAAGATATTGACTTTTCTTCAGACTTTGCAGTATTTCTCGAAACAGATATATCCAAGAACATTTAAGAGGACAGAAAAGAGATTGCGGGGGCCTGGCTGATATTTTTGCATTATTGCTGGCCATGGGTGAGGTCCCGGATGACTGGAGGACAGGGAATGCTGTGCTCTTCTTCAAGAAGGGCTACAAAGAAAACCCTGGGAACTATCGACCAGTAAACCGAACATCTGTAGTTGGTAAGGTACTTGTGAATATTCTGAAAGGTAAGATAAACATACATTTGGAAAGGCAGGGTATGATTAGGAGCAGTCAGCACGGCTTTGTGTATGAGGGATCATTGCTGACAAATTTATTAGAGTTCTTTGATGAAAAGTGACCAGAAACGTTGACGAGGGCATGGTGATATATGTAGTCCAATTGATTTCAGCAAGGCCTTCAATAAGGGTTCTCATGGTACGCTGCTTGGAAAGTTAGATTGCATGTAATTGAGTGGGGACAGGGCAAATTAGATACAAACTTGTCTTGATGGTAGGAAGCAGAGAGTTATAGTGGAAGGATGCTTGTCGGACTGGAGGCCTGTCACTAATGGAGTGCCTCAGTGTTCGGTGCTGGGACCATTACTGTTTGTTTTATGTATAATGATTTACTTTTGAATGTACAAGGCATGATTATTAAGATTGTAGATGACAATAAATAATGTGGTATCGTGCACAGTGAGGAAGGTTGTCAGACATTGCAGCAGGACCTTAATCGGCTGAAGAAGTGGGCCAAGAAATGGCAAATGGAGTTGAATGTGGATAAATATGAGTTCTTGCATTTTACAAAGTCAATTCAAGGTCGGAGTTTCATGGTGAATGGTTGGGCCTTAAGGTTTGTAGTGGAACAGCCAGACCCTGGAATTCAGGTGCACGGTTCTCTGAAAGTTGATACAGACATAGACAGGACAGTGAGGAAGGCTTTTGGCACACTGACCTTCATCAGTCAGGGCATTGAATATCGAAGTTGGGGATTCATGTTGCAGTTATACAGCATGCCGGTGAGGCCATAGTTGCAGCATTATATTCAGTTTTGTTCACTTTGTTAAGGGAAGGATGTTATTAAACTGGAAAGACTGCAGAGGAACTTTACAAGGATGTTGCCAAGGGCTCAATGGTCTGGGTTTTAAGGAGAGGTTTGACAAGCTGGGACATTTTTCTTTATCGTGTGTGAGGCTGAGGGGGAAACTGATGGAAGTGTATAAGATCATGGGAGGAATGGATAGTGAATGCGTTCAGTCTTTTTTTCCCAATGTTGGACAATCCTGGACTAGAGGGCATCAGTTTAAGGTCAGAGGAGAAAGAATAAAAGGGAATATGAGGGGCAACATTTTTTACACAGAGGATGGTATGCATATAGAATGAGCTGCCAGCGGAAATCGTTGAGGCAGGTACATTAACAACATTTAACAGGCATTTGGACAAATACATGGACAGGAAAGGCTTAGAAGGATACCGGGAAAGAGCAGGGAAACGGTATTAGTGTGAATGGACATTTTGTCTGGAATGGACTACTCTGGGCCGAAGGGCCTTTCTCTACGCTGCAGGACTCTGTGAATCGAACAACCATTCCTTGTCTCTCACTGAATGTTATATTGTACTTTTCCAATTCACTGGAGCTAACTTGACCCTCTTGCCTCCAGACTTCCACGATGTTTGACTATAATGTTCAAAATTTCTATATTGCATGCAGACGGTATGTAAAATGTAACATATTAATGTCCCAATTCCTCAAAGCTGCTTTAGAGCAAGGTTAGTAATTAGTCTTTCTGACCACAGAACACCAAATCCAAAATAACCTGCTCTCTAGTTTGGTTCACAACATACTCTTCAACCCACCTGATACACACTTATGGAATTTGTTTGTCACAACATGAGCAGTCAATTAATTAACGCAGTTTCGATACAACTTGATGCCATCCAGTATTACTGCAGCACCCGCGATTATGTGTTACTCATTTACAGGATGAGGGCGTCGCATTTATAACCAGCATTTATTGCCCATGCCTGAGGGCTGTTAAGAGCCAACAGCATTGCCTTGGTCTGGAGTCACAAGCAGGCCAGACCAGGTAAGGACAGCAGTTTCCTTCCCTGAAGGACATCAGTGAATCAGATGATATTTCCAACATTCGACAATGGGTTACTGGTCATCATAAACCCTTGATTCCAGATAATTATTGAATTCACATTCCACCATCCGCCATGACAGGATTCAAACTTGGGTACTCAGAACATTCCCTGGGTCTCTGGGCTAAGAGCACAGCGATAATACCACGAGGCCATTGCTTCCCCTTGCATATACTTGCATATCCAATTTCGAGAGCATATGATGCAAAATATTTGTGCGACAGTTTTGCTCTCGATATATAACGCACCAATGTTTGCTTCTCTTTGCTATTTGTAAGATCCACCCAAACTGATTCTGTGTAATCTGAGAGACAGGTTCTGTGGCGTTGTTAGTAATAGACTTGGACAAGACATAAAGGGAGACTCACCTAGACCCTGGGATGATATGAAGAATTGGTCAGCAATACAGGACAAGCATCAACATCCTCCCCGCTCTGTCAGGATAAGTGTTACTATATTCTCTCTGCTCCCTCACACTCACTGTATATCTGTTATAGCACCTACCCCTGAACAAGACTCTCACTGTCTCTCCAAATAAGGCTCAAGCATGACCACTCTCACTATTGAATTCAGCACCTTCCTTCCCCACAGACTCCATCCTGACACCTCACCCTTCCTCCATCCACCTACACCAGCACTAACAGCAGGGCTAACCACTCCCACCCTCACTCCTTCCCTTCCCTTCTCCCATTCCAGGAGAAACAACCTAGAATAGGACAGAAAGGGCCAAGCCGGGTGGTGGAGTGCCTGACATCTATTCCCTCATCCCCTTATCCCGCCATGTGGGGAGGACTCTTGTAGGAGCCGGAAAGGAACAGGAGGCCTTGTGTGCAGAATCTGAAACATCCACGTCCCAACAACCGAGTAAGGAGCAATAATCAGTAAAGACCAATTCTCAATTTAAACTCACTGGCAATTCCAACCTCATCTCTCTCACTCGCAAAAGAACAGATGCCCCATTGCACAGAGATGCAGGCATTGAAATACACAGAAATATTGGTAAACACCCCAACATACTAACATGCACAGTGCATACAAGGAGATAGGCATACACACACACAGAAGCACACAGAGACATATACAGTCACATACAAATAGACAGAAACACAGATAGAAACACACAGTCTGATACTCAGACTGACAGACGTAGTCACAAAAATACACAGATAACAAGCACATAGACACACACACACATACACACAAAGACACAGAAACTAGTGTCATTAAGACACAAATAAATAAGTTTTTGATTTAAAAGGAGATCAAGAATTCTAGGGAGAAGATTGTAGAATGATGTTGAGAAACATATAAGAAATGATTGAATAGCATGTCAGACTTGATCGTTCGAATGGCCTAATTCTCTTCCTTTCTTTAATGCTTGTGTGGTGTTATTCTATCAGGTATTCTCTTCCTGAGACAGCAGCAGAGGCTGGGTTTGATAAATATTTGATTGGAAAGAGTCAATGGTATTGTGGAACAGAGCTGGATGGCGGAATGGTTTATGTCTATTCATAGTTATTGTATCCTTATATCCGAAAAGGGGCAGTCATTTGATGTGAGGTTAAGGCAGATTTAAAATAATGGGTCCCACAGTGAAATCAGGATGTGCCCTTCCCTTTAGTGTTGTGCTACCTGTGGTGTCCTCATCCTCAGGGAGCAATGAAGACTCGGTTATTGAAGATATTCTAGGCTGAGCTCGACTGAACTTTGCTGGACAGGAGAGTCAATGTTTATTGGGAACAGACAGAAGAGGGATGGTTAGACACAATCGGATCTGCCATGAGCATTCCAAATGGTACAGCCGAATGGCCAACTGCCGCCCCTACCCCATGTGTTGTTCCCTCAATCCACCCCACCAGTCTGTTACAGGGTAGTGGACCACCCCATTCAGTCACACAGGTCGTTACAATGAGATGGGAGGAGACCATTCTGCCCATCAAAGAAGTTACACAGGAATATAGAATGAAGTAATGCAGTTCGTTGAGTGCATTACACAGCCCAGGAGGACGCCATTCAACCCGCCTGAACTGCTGCATAGGGACAGGGATGCTGTCCCTAACAGGAAATATACAGTAGAGATAAATGAATATGTTTACCAATATAAAACTAGTTTTGCCTCAGAGATCACTGTGGCGTCATCAATGATCAGTAATATATGTCAAATATCTGGACGATGGGATTGAATGGATATCATTCGATATATCTCCGAATGGAGGTAGTAAATCTGCATTGTGATATAGACATGGAAGGTTAGTGTGCAAACTTTCAGCAAAAATAATATAATGTGAGCTTTCTATTGTGGTAGGAAGGATAGAACAGCAGGAAACAATTTAAATGGAGAGAGATCACAGAACTCTGTGATGCAGATATTTTTCATATTCCTGGTACATGAATCGTATGAAGTCTGTCTGCAGATGCTGCAAGTGAAATTATGCTGTTTGTGGCCACGGGTATTGGGTTTTACAGGGCATTACTGAAACCACATCAGATACACTGGGTGCAGTTTTGATCCTCTAAACTAAAAAACTGATATAATTCCTTTCGAAGATTTTCAAAGATGCTTCCGTTTACTCATTCCTGAAATGAAAGCCTTTTGTAATCGGGGATGATCTGTTCAGGTCTTAGATGAGAAATCTTATTGAACCACGGTTTTCAGAAAAGTGTATCAGCTGGATACATATTTTCTCTTGTTAAGGAGGCTAAAGCTGGAGAATTTTTTTTATGAATGAGATGTATTGATATTAACACAAATATTATGAAAATAACGCAGACACATATAAACATGTCATAAAATTATAAAGCGGGCACTTTTTTTGCTAATGAAAGACACTGTGCATAACAAAAGCAATGATGCTGCATACAGCGTACAGTCCATTATCATCCATTCCAGAGAATGTTCATGGAGAGTGCGCATGGTCCAGTTTGGTGTTCAGTTGACATTATTGTATTTTTCCATACAGGGAGGGAGAAAAATATTACCTACCTCAGAAGCAGCAGCCAATTGCTCTCTCTGTCTCTGACTTTGTTCTGCCTGAAAACAAGGTGTAAGAGCAGAAAATCCCTGAATCATCTTTACCTCTCGTGGAGGATTCCTGATGAGGATTTAAAGGAATCTCTACACTGCCTGAAGCAAAGGGAATTCAGCCAAATCCAACCGTTCCGGGGAAAAACCCTATTACCAGACATTTGTGGGAGCAGAATAACTTCAATGGCAGAAAAACATTTGAGAACTCTATCATTTTACCATTTGTTCAGAGTTCAACTTTTTGTGTCTCACACTTTTCTAGGAAATTACCCAGCCTGAGACCTATATCATTGGACACATGACTAAACGGGTTACATTTGAAATGTGCTTTCACCCGGAGGTGTGGGAAAAGGCATTCGTGACCCTCGAACATTGGTCAGAACATGAACAAGAGATTCTCAAAGGGCTGTTAAAGTGTGAATTCCCTTCTCCAGAAGTTTGTGATGCCTGGATATTTCCATTTATCTAAAATTATGTATGTTAAACATTTGACAGACAAATGAATGTAGGAAAATGGCACACAGACAGAAAACTGTTGTTGAGACGATAATCAGAACTTAGTGCTTGGTGGAGCAGTGACAAACTGTCTCAAGACCAACTCCTGCTCCTCAATCCTATGTTCCTATTTTCCATTCAGCCCCTCACAGCTCCTGCAAGTAGCAGAGGGGGGCCACTTGCTCCAAGTATCTGGTCCACTGCAACACAGGATCTCACTCAATCCCTCGCAACTGTCACACACAGATTGGTATGGATTGGAAAATGTTATTTGGAAATGCAGGCTGGGTTCGAAAGACGCCTCGGGTCTCTTTACAGAGTGGCCCCTCTCTGCAACTTGTGCTTCATTTGTTGGTCCTGGTCTAGTCCAAGATTCATTATGAATAAAGCCCCAAAACCTCACTCAGAGATGACTCAAAAATGCTTTGCTCTCTCTGATTGCAATATTCAATAACAGAACGTCCAGGAAAATTACAACCGTTTACTTTGCAATTAAAGAAAATGAGAACATAAGGAACAGGATCAGGTAATTCGGACAGTCAAGCCATTGTATACAACAATGGCTGATCTACTGTAAACATTAACTCCTCTTTATTGCCCAATTCTTCACACCCTCAGCACTCTGACAGGTCAACTATCCATCTAGCTCCTCTTTAAATAGTTTCAGTGATGTAGCTCCGTTAACTCTCTAGCTCAGACAATTCCTGACAGTGATTACCCTCTGTGAGAGGACAACACTCCATGCAAATACGCTATCACCTATTGAAATGAACAAGAGGTGAACACAGGGCCTCAGGAAAGAGTGAATGGCCTTGATATCAAGGCAGTATTTGACTGAGAATGTCATCGGGACCACCTACTTATTTGAGCTGAATGGGAATCAGGGGTAACCTCCCACTGGTTGGGATCTTTCAGAACACAAAGGAAGATGTTTGTGGGCGGTGGCTGACAATCCTCTCTGTCCCGGATCATCTCTTCAGGAGATCATCAGGTTAATGTCCTCAGTACAAACATCTTCAGCTCCTTCGTTGACATATACGCACCCGCACCCCTGGCACCGCCCATCCATCATGAGATCAGAGGCGGGGTGATAAATGAAGATCACACAATGTTCAGAACATTTTGTCACCCCTCAGCTCCTGAACCAGTCTCTGTGTCCATGTGGAGCAAGACCTGGACGGCAGTCAGTTTTGTGATGTGAAAGTGTCGGTAACATTCATGTAACAGCACGGCCAGACACTACACATTTCCACAGTTAAAAGAGGATCTCATTGAGCACCTCAAGTTGATTACATGGATATCTGGAAGCCATTCAGCCCATTGAAACGACTGAACAAGAAGAGGGACAGTCCATTCAATCGTGCTGTCTAGTCCCCATGAATTGGAGGGCTCTGGTCAGTACATTGAGCTGTTAAACAGGAACAGGCAGAGCCCAGTCAGACCCTTGAATCTATGGAACCAGGAGGAGGCCATTCAGTTCCTCAAGACACTTACACAGGAACAGGAGGGTATCATTGATGCTCCAACCAGAGAATGCAGTCATAGAAGGCTCACGATGTTCCTCGTGGCACCATTGCCTGTGCAACACATGATACTTTAACGTGGTTTGCCGGCAGTGAGGAAAGAAGCCAGATGTTTTGTGCCAAGTCTCAAAGAGGCGTCTTCCATCACCGAGAAGACAGACGCATGTTCTCCATGGAGGTCAGAAGCTGATGGAAATAGTTAACTGTTTTAGCATGAAGGTATTGTGGCCACTGTCGGGATTGTGCATAACATGACGTTCATAATGTGAGGGGAGGTTGGTCAAAGACTAGCCTTCTCTCTCTCCCTCTCTCTCAATCGAAATAGGGAGTGGCGTAGGGTGAGAGGGACGTTCCCAGAGACCTTTAAACTATCGAGAATCATGTAAACCAAGTAATAAACAAGCAATGGAATTTATCATCGTATCAGTGTCTGTTTGGAATATAATGAGTGACTGTCTATCCCCTTAAGGTTCAATGCAGTCACCCCTTATTCCCTCAAAGCGCTACAGATTAATCCTCATGCACTCCCGGGTGGTACAATCATCCCAATCATCCTTTACACTCTTTCTTCCAAGTGGATTATTTCTTATAAAGGAGAGAACATCTGTGCACAATACCCCCAAATACTATCTCAGCTACACACTCAGGGTTGATCGCAATAATTTGGTTCCCTTACTTAGCTGTCTCAGCTTCTTTCCTGTAGTATAAAAAGCCATTACTTCTCTCTACACTGCCAATGATGTGGAATTTAGAAGTTCCTTACATCTGTACGTCAGCATCTATAAAGTCATCACCAGAGGTGCTGATGGAGATGAATATCACTCTCGGAGGGAGACTCAAGCAGAAAGACTTCACTCAAAACAGGGAATGGTCACCTACCTGAATGGAAATGACTTGCAGGAGCATGGAAATCAGGCAGAGGAAGGGAGCTGTCTTTTCTTTTGTTCTGCTTTCACGGGATGTGTGCAGCACTGGTCAGGCCAGCATGTTATGCCGATCTTGAACTGAGCAGCTGTTCCACAGGATAGCAGAGAGGAAAACACATTGCTGTGGGTTTGCAGTCACACTGAGACCTGACCCGGGAAGGATGACCCATTGACTTCTCTATAGGTCATGAGGCAAACAGATAGGCTTCCTCCATCGCCAGACCACAACAATACGACGGTTGGAGGAAGAGCGAGGATATGCAGGTCTTTGGACTCCTCCATCGCCAGACCACAACAACACGACGGTTGGAGGAAGAGCGCCTCATCTTCCGCCTAGGAACCCTCCAACCACAAGGGATGAACTCAGATTTCACCAGTTTCCTCATTTTCCCTCCCCCCACCTTGTCTCAGTCAAATCCATCGAACTCAGCACCGCCTTCCTAACCTGCAATCTTCTTCCTGACCTCTCCGCCCCCATCCCAGTCTGACCTATCACCCTCACCTTGACCTCTTTCCACCTATCGCATTTCCAACGCCCCTCCCCCAAGTCCTTCCCCCCTACCTTTTATCTTAGCCTGCTGGACAAACTTTCCTCATTCCTGAAGAAGGGCTTATGCCCGAAACGTCGATTCTCCTGTTCCCTGGATGCTGCCTGACCTGCTGCGCTTTTCCAGCAACACATTTTCAGTTCTGTTTAAAACAAGTGGTGATGATTTCATTTGCATTCCATCAACTTCCTTCATGAGACACCAAAAGATTATTATTATTTTGTGCCGCTTGATTATGAGTCAATGAATTGACCACCAAACATTGTCTGTCCATCTGACAGATTCTGTGGAGAGACCAAATTAACCATCTCAAGTGCAAATATTTTGTGATGTAAGCACAGTTAGAAGAAACTTGAAACGGTTATATCTGGGTTTACCAAATGCACAAATGATGCATTATTCAGCAGTTGCACTGAGGCTGAGAAGGAGACTGAAATATCCTGATAGTGGTCTTGGGAATGATTGGTGAGTGGGGAGAATATGTAGAAATGTAAATCTGATTGGAGAAAACAGATCATAGAGATTAAGAACAGTTTGGTTTCTCCTCGCGTATAGTTGAGTAAGTTGTGAATAGTAATTTGGTAGTTATAGTTGGTAATGAATAAAATTTTTGACTGTAACTGAAAATGATGATTTCAAAATTCTAAAATTTGAATATGGACAGCAATTCAGTACAACTCAGCTTAATGGTCAGGTGGAATGACTTACCAGGAACACCAACTATAGCGAGGATAGGATAGTAACCACCTTGAATAATCCAAAGGATACCTTCGATCCGTGATGCTAATGATATCCAAGGCCGAGAAAGGTAGTAAAGACCCCAGGATAAACTCCTGTCTGTTGTAATATTCCAGTCTAATGTTCTCATATTCTGATCCATTATTGGAATATTCGAGTCTAATGTCCTCAGATTCAGATCTCTCCTCCGCGTGTCTCTCGAGCTGCTGATCCCTGTTACTCCAGTCGGTGATGCTCCTGCCCATACTGGGATAACACATTGAACCGAGTCCTTAATTAATAGAAGAGGCAAACTCTCCAGTGACACATTTATGATCCACCGAGACTGACATTAATCACAGTCATTGAACAAATAGCTCCAGCCAACGCCTTTCAATTCAATATTTTATTAAAATTCAAAACAATGATTCAAACTTTCGCATTCTGGATGGGATATGTGAGGGTGACTTATAGAACAAATCTTGAGGCTGGTAGATGAATTGAGTGTTACCATTGAATCTGGCTTGGATGCAGGTGTAACGCCATAAGTTTATCAGAACGTAAACATGCTTCTCTGTTTATAAATGAAAACATACATTCTGTAACTCGTGGTCGAGCATTATAATTTCAATAAAACATTGAGACAATTTTTATAGTTCATGATCTGAGGGGAATATATGTCTGAGAAACATGGGGTTATAACAGACTAATGGCATGGTTATGTTAACAGAGAATAGAACGTGACAAATGCAATTCAGATTGTTATTCCAGTTTCGGAGAGAGGCAGATGAGGCCTGTACTATTGATGTTATCGATGTTAGTGAACTGTGATGAAGTGTCATTTACTGGACTTCAATTACAGTGTGATTATGGCACTGTGGAGGAGACAGAACACAGAGAGAATTGGGGGACATGGCAGTTCAGACTGGAGGAACAGACAATAATATTCCCCAGTCATCAGAATTGGAATGTTACCCTTTATAACTCATATGAAGAACAGATTCGAGGATACATTTAAAGTGAGGAATGAGGAGTAAAATCTGTTTCTTGAACACAAAATACAGGACAAAATGATTTTCTGTCCATACTAAACTATGGAAAGTACAAAGAGATAAGATACACTCATGATATTGAGCTACATAAATTGAAATGTGTATTACAAAACCATGGAAGTGGTGTGCACTCTTTCTCAATCATTATTTGGCCCACAGCTGAGATGCTGATTTTCCCTCTGTCAGTGATCCACCTCATTGAGATTCTCTGGCGCAGTATCTCAGTATCGAGCACGATTCTCCGTTCCTGCTGCTGTTCACACAGTCTGTTTAAATTAAACCAGCTTCTAATTGCAAAAACAAAAAGCGTACACTCATGATATTGAGCTACATAAATTGAAATGTGTATTACAAAACCATGGAAGTGGTGTGCAATCTTTCTCAATCATTATTTGGCCCACAGCTGAGATGCTGATTTTCCCTCTCCACCTCATTGAGATTCTCTGGCGCAGTATCTCAGTATCGAGCACGATTCTCCGTTCCTGCTGCTTTTCACACAGTCTGTTTAAATTAAACAACCTTCTCACTGTAAACAAAGATCACTTGGCCTTTTGGACTCTGTTTAAGTGTCAGCAACTCAGCTCTGTTATATTCTTGTAGATAAATGCTCTGGGACCACAACCAGTATCCGAACAGTGCTCACAGGTTATGACATTCGATAAAGGCCTTGCAGTCCGTGAGAATTTCTAAATAAAACTTCAATTTTCTGTCTGTTCCTGTCTATCTCCCCTCATGCTGTCTTCTGATCTATCCAACTCACCCTCGTTTAACATCCCTCTAATCACTTCCTGTTTCCAAATTGTGCAGGTGTACAGCTTGATGTTCGACTGGGACAACACTACTATTATAGGACAAGCCAAACAGAGAACAGCCAGGGAATTCCTTGAGGCATGGCTCTCAACCACAGATTCTATCAACAAACACATCGACCTGGACCCAATGTACCAACCACCACTGCAGCGGACGGATGGAACTTACAACTGGAAGTGGCAGAGACAAACCACTACAAATTCCGGAGGAAACATCACAGAAGCGCTTCACAGGAGTCTCCAAAGCACTGAGGATGTCACCTAGACAGGGGACGAAACGTCTGCAACACAAGTTCCCAGCTCAGCGAACAGAACCACAACAACGAGCACCCGAGCTACAAATCTTTTCACAAATGTTGTGGCCATTTTGGAGAAATGGATAGAGCAGGGACAGGACTGATCGTTGGCGGGTCCGGGGTTTAGATGCTTCATTTACAACAAGGTAGGTACTAAAAGTGGCGGTGGGGGGGGGGGGGGGTTGCATTGTTAATCAAAGACAATATTACGTGGGCTAAAAGGATGCTTGATAGGGACTCGTCCACTGAGTTAGTATGGGAAGAGTTTAGAAACAAAAACGGAGAGATCACCCTGTTGTCAGTTCTCTATAGCCCTCTGAAAATTTCCAGAGATGGAGAGTAAGGATTACAAAGGTGATACTGGATAGGAGCTTAAATAACAGAGTAGTTGTTATGGAGGACTTTACGTTTCCAAATAGTGACTGGAAACGCTACAGTTCAATTACTTTATATGGGTCAGTTTTTGTCCAATGTGTGCAGAATGGTTTCCTGACACAGTATGTACATAGGCCAAGAAGGTACAAGGCCAAATTGAATTTGGTACTCGGTAATGAACCAGACCAGGTATTAGATTTGGAGGTAGGTGAACACTTGATTGATAGTGACCACAATTCAGTTATCTTTACCTTAGTGATGGAAAGGGACAGATCGATACCATAGGGCAAGTGTTATAGCTGGGGGAAAGGCAATTATGATGCAATTAGGTACGTTTTTAGGTACATAGGATGGGAAAGGAAACTGCAGGGAATGGGCACAATTCAGATGTGGAGCTTTTTCAAACAACAGCTACTGTGTGTCTTTGAAAAGTTAACGCATGTCAGGAAAGAAGGAATTGGTCGAGTGAGGCTGCTGTGGTTTACTGAAGAAGTTGACCTCTTGTCAAGTGGAAGAAGGAGGCTAACCTGAAGATAAAACGTGAAGGCTCAGTTCGGATGCTTGAGAGTTACAAGTTATCCTGGAAGGACTTAAAGAAAGAGCTAAGAATAGCCAGGAGAGAGCATGAGAAGTCATTGGCAAGTAGAATCCGGGAAAATCCTCAAGCTTTGTGTCAGTATGTCACGAATAAAAGAATGACCAAATTAAGATTAGGGCCAATCAAGGACAGTAGTGTAAAGTTGTGTGTGTATCCCAAGGGGATAGGACAGCGCTAAATAAATATTTGAATTAGTATTCTCAGTGGAAAGACAATGCAGTTGAGGCCTTTCGGAGTAAAGGCTATTAGACTCGATGGGATTGAGGTTCGTAAGGTGGAGATGTTAGCAATTCTAGAGAGTGTGACAATAGATAAGTCCCGTTGGCCAGATGCGATTAATCCTAGAATTCCCTGAGAAGTTAGGGAGGAGGTTGCACAACCATTGGTTCGAATCTTTACATCGCCATTGTCTACAGGAATAGTGCCAGAAGACTGGACGATAGCAAATGTTGTCCCTTTGTTCAAGAAATGGAGAAGAGACAACCCTGGTAATTATATACCTGGCTTACTTTGGTATGGGTAAAGTGTTAGAAAGGATTATCAGAGATAGGATTAATTATCATCTATAAAGGAATCATTTGATTTGAAATAGGCAATAAGGTTTTGTGATGGGTATGTCATGCTTCACAAATCTTACTGAGTTCATTGAGAAAGTGACCAAACAGGTGGATGAGGGTAAAGTGGGGCATAAAGATTTCAGTAAAACATTTGATAAATCCCCCATGTTAGGCTATTGCAGGAAATATAGAGTGTGGTGTTGGAAAAGCAGAACAGATGAGGCAGCGTCCAAGGAGTAGGACAGTTCATGTTTCATTTGTAAACCCTTCATCAGGAATCAGTGTTCTGGTCTCCAGCATCTGCAGTCTTCACTTTCTGCTAGCTCCTCGGATGCTGCCTGACGTGCTGTGTTTTTCCAGCACCACACTTTCGACTCTGATCTCGAACATCTGTCGTCCTTACTTTCTCTCAGAAAATACGGAGACGTGCAATTGAGGGTGATTTAGCGGTTTGGATCAGAAGTTGGCTCGCTGAAAGAAGACAGAGGGTGGTAGGTGATGTGGAATGTTCATCCTCGAGTTCAGTCGCTAGTGGTGTACTGTAAAAATATGTTTTGGGAAGACTGTTGTTTGTCATTTTGAAAATGACCTTAATGAGGGAATGGAAGGATGAGTTAGTACATTTACGGTTCGCAGTAAGGTCGGTCGAGATATGGGTAGTGCTGAACGATGTTGCAGGTACTGAGCTGTAATGTTCTATGTTCATGGACCTACAATGGGCTGGATAGCTTCCTTCTGTGATGTAACAATTCTGAGGTACTCTGACCCACAATAAAAGCTTTACGTGCCTGGAGAGACAAGCTGGTCCAGTAAAGGATACACACTGCACAAACATCCATCATCTCTTCCTGTTCTCTGATATGCAGCGGTCTCAGAATATCTGCCCAAACAAAATACATTGATTCAAATTCAAGCAGTCAGGAGGACGTTCACACGAGGGGATTGCCATCAGAAGATTTAATGAATTATAAGATTTCAGAATAACACACGTAATAAAATAATATCACAGCAGCATAACCATTGGCAGCAGAGTAAAACCTACGGTTGCAAATAGTCCCAAGTTCAACATTGTGTTCAGTTTTGGTCACCTTGCTATAGGAAGGATGGTAATAAGCTGGAACTTTAGAAGGAAGTTGCCAGGACTCAAGGGTCTGAGTCATGGGGAGAGGTTGGATAAGCTTGGACATTTCTCTGTAGAGCGCAGGAGACTGAGGGCCGGCATGAATGGCTTCGAGAGGCTAGTCATGGCCCACATCAGTTCCAGTCTCCCAGCCTGCCTCGATCCCCTACAATTTTCCTACCAGTGGATTGGGTCCATAGAGGGTGCCATATCCCTGGACCATCTGGACAACAAGGACACCCACGTCAGATTCCTGCTTATTGACTATAGGTTTACCTTCAACACCATTATTCCCTTCAGAATGATCACAAAACTCCCTGACCTTAGTCTCAGCTCCACCCTCTGAAATTGGATCCTCAGCTTTCTGACCCACAGTAGACAATCAGTGAAAATAGGTAAGTGTGTCTCTTCCATGATAATATTAAACACTGAAATCCCAAAGGATCTGTCCTCCGACCCCTACTATACTCCCTGTACACCCACGACTGTATTGCCAAGTTTTGAACGAACGCCATCGACATGTTCACTGATGACGCCATCATATTAGGACAGATATATAATGATGGCAAGTCAAAATACAGAATGGAAATAGAGGACTTTGTGACGTTCTGCACTGAGACCAACCTCTCTTTCAACATCGGCAGAACTAACCAACTGATCAATGACTTCAGAAAGAAAGGAGGAGAACATGCCGCCACCCACATCAATGGAACTGAAGTTGAAATGGTGTACAACATTAAGATCCTCGGAGTGACGATAACTTACATCCTGTCCTGGACTTCCCAGTTAGATGTGACAGTCGAGATGGCACAACAATGCCTCTCGTTCTCGAGCAGCTCAGGACATTTGGCATGCCCACAAAGATCCTCATCAATTTCTACAAATACATTACTGAGAGCAAACCATCCGGGTGCATAATGGCCTGGTGTGGCAACAGCCCAGCCCAGGACAGTAAGAGAAATGACAGAATGTTGTGTGCACAGACCTTGCCATGAAGGAAGCCAAACTCCCAACAATTGACTTCATTTACACGGTTCGCTGCCACGGAAAGACTGGCAACCAAAGTCCCATCACACCCTGGATCACCTACAATCTCTTCCGTCAGGCAGACATGACAGAAGCTTAAATACTCAAACCAGCAGCTCATGAACAGCATCTTTCCAACTATTATTAAACTGAGGAATGGAACCTCTGACTTCAAATAGTGCTGATCTTAATCACGTTGATCTTGCCTATTGCATGCCATTTGTGGTGTAGCCTGTATGACTCAGTCTGTTTTGAGTTTGCCCTCTGATCTGTATGTCCTTGATTATTGTAGGAGCGAAATTCCCCAGCTCGGGACAAAGAATCTGGAGGCAGACAGGACACAGGCAGGGAGTGGACTATAATTCAATCAAAAACTGGTTATTGCAGGTAGATTATCAAAGGATCGTCTTCAAATCTGTCTTTGACATGAGAAGACAACGGTTTCCTTATTCCTCAGCTCAGATCAGAAGAGAGTCGCTTCTCCCCATTACCTGGAGCTGTGGGGTGGTGGGTACCTCCTGGTTTTCACCTGGTGGAGGGTGGCCTTTACCAGTCAACTCAGAGGGTTCGTCGTTTCCTGTTTGGAAGGTTCTGCCCTCCTTTCTTCCCGCAGCGCTCTGTCTCTTCCTCTGGTGATGACCCTCCTTGAGCCCATCTTTGATTAGCTTAGATTACTTACAGTATGGAAACAGGCCCTTCGGCCCAACAAATCCACACCGACCCGCCGAAGCGCAACCCACCCAGACCCATTCCCCTACATTTACCCCTTCACTAAACAGTACGAGCAATTTAGCATGGCCAACTCACCTAACTTGCACATTTTTGGACTGTGGGAGGAAACCGGAGCACCCAGAGGAAACCCACGCAGACATTGGGTGAATGTGCAAACACCACACAGACAGTTGCCTGAGGTTTGAATTGAACCCAGGTCTCTGGCGCTGTGAGGCAGCAGTGCTAACCATTGTTCCAACATGCTACCCATCTTCACCATCCGAAGAGCTGCCTGTATCCTTACTGTGCAGCTGCCGTTTCCCTCTTTGCTCGGCGCTTTTGGTGGCCTGGTGCATTTTCCTCCTCCTTTTATATAGGAATCCACTCCTCGGCCTCCTTTGTTCCCTCCTCCTCCATTGCCTCCGTCTGTCCTGTAGGAGCTTGGATCAGTTGCTGTACCTACCTGCTGGCTGCTGTCTTCTCCGCTCCAGCCTGTCCTTCCTTCTGGGTGCCACCAGACACCGTTCCCTTGCTGGTGTGTGGTGCCTTGCTTATCTTTTGCCATCCACCTCCGGCCATCTATGCGTAGGTGGCTGACCCTCGTCTTGAGTAGGCTGTGTACACGTGGTCCGCCTCTCCACACAGATTACAGTTCTTGGCATCTTTGCATTCCTTGGTCGGGTGACCCTCCTGTTTACAGTTCTGACAGATAGTGACCTTACAGTCAGCCGCAATGTGGCCTGAGCTCCCGCAGGTTTGGCACTCTTTTGGCTGCGCTCCATATGTCGGTACTCTCTGCTCCCTCAGATTACAAAGCTGGAGCGTGGGAGGATGATGTTCCCACGGCATCGACCCTCAGGGTTACCCAGACCTGCCGCTTGCTGGTCCAGATTCTGAAAGGGTCAACCACATCAGTGCTTTCTGCCTCAACGTGGACGTACCTTCTCAGGAAGGTGAGGACATCAGCTGCTGGGACGTGAGGGCTGTACATATGAATCGTAACACCCCGCCTACACTGTGCAGGACGCACACCCACAAGATCACTGACAAGATGGAGAACAGAAGCTCCCTTTCCTTCTACTTGAAGACCTTCTGGAACTGCTCGCACTGCTTCACGCTCCTGAAGGTCACATGGAAATAGGCTACCCCAGGAAAACCCTGCGTGCAACACACATAGGCTGCTCCGAACCAACAGCCCTTGAGCAAAGTCTTCTTCACGAATGCTATCCGATCGACAGGTGTACGACCCTCCACCTTCTTCACAGTCGCCATGGCTGTTTTGCGAATGCCCTGGCCTGGGCTGTGGGCGGCTACTACGGCCATAGCTCCTCGCTTGGCTGGTCCCTGAATTGGCGTTAGGCCGAAGCCAGCATGAAGATTCACAAAGGGCAGGGCAGCACAACCAAAGGATCCTTCAATGTCCAATCACGATCCAGCGATGATCTCGAATAGCTGTGATGACTCGCAACTCGACACCCATCCTGATATGAACCGACACTTGATCTTAGCCAAAAGAGACTCTATTACAAATCTTGCTTAGAATCCAAATTCTGTTCCTTTATTGCTTTTCTGTAAATAATCTACCAGTCAGTTTCTCAAATATGTTTCCCATTTAATTAATGTGTGTTGATTTTTTTCTATGCCCGTTATTTTCAGTTCCAATAATTTCCCCAAATTAGTTTATTTACTAATTGCATACTATATACTGTTCTCCTCAGTCTCAGGTTTTCTCCTTTTGCTGGGAAGGCTTTGTTTATGCCTTTTTTCTGTGAAGACAGAAGTAACGTGGTTGATTCATGTTTCTCTGTTCTCCATTCTCCATTCCCTGGTTTCAGACTGGAAAGAAGCTGACACTTTGACTAAAAAGAACAGCTGTTGTCTATTCACCCTGTCCATGCCCCTTGTAGTCTTAAAACTGAATTACTAACCCATTCAACTTTCTCCGCTCCAATGGAAGCAACCCGAGCTTATCCAGGCCCTCTCCACAGCTCAAATGTTCCATCCCAGGGAACATCTCAGTGAAGTTCCTCTGTACCTCATCCAATACAATCACATCCTTCCTGTAATGTGCTCACAGTAATGCACACATTATTTGATTTGGCCTTACCAAATTTCTACAAAACTCTTATAATCTTTGGGTCATCGATCAAAGGTTACAGTCCTGCTTAACTCATCATTGATCATATTCAGTCACGTTCAAGTATGTGTGGAGAAGCACACTCTGTGCTTCCTGATGTGCAGCCATCCATTGAATTCTCCCCTGTTCTTCCAAAGTGCATTACCTCATATTTATCAGGGTTACATTCTATCTGCCATTGGTCGTTATCATCTGACCAATCCAGCAGTAACAATCCTGTAACATAAGGCCTTCCCACTCACTGCCAACCACTGGTCAATCTTTGTTTCGAACACAAACTTGCTAATCACACTCCCCCTACCCACTTTACATTCACATCACTTATGGATACCACGAATAATAAGGAACACAGCACTGATCTCTGCGGTACACCAGGGGACATTAGTCTCCAGACACACAAACAGCCTTCGAGCACGAAGTTAGAACATAGAACAATAAAGCACAGAACAGGCTCTTCGGCCCACGATGTTGTGCCGAACATTTGTCCTAGCTTAAGCACCTATCCATGTACCTATCCAATTGCCGCTTAAAGGTCACCAATGATTCTGACTCTGCCACTCACACAGGCAGTGCATTCCATGCCCCCACCAGTCTCTGGGTAAGAATCTACCCCTGAGATCTCCCCTATACCTTCCACCATTCACCTTAAATTTATGTCCCCTTGTTGTACCTTTATGTCTCTGTTGTACCCGGGGAAAAGGTCGCTGACTGTCTACTCTATCTATTCCCCTGATCATCTTATAAACCTCTATCAAGTCACCCCTCATCCTTCGCCGTTCCAATGAGAAAAGGCCTAGCACTCTCAACATATCCTCGTACGACATATTCTGCATTCCAGACAACATCCTGGTAAATCTCCTCTGCACTCTCTCCAAAGCTTACACATCTTTCTTAAAGTGAGGCGACCAGAACTGCACACAGTACTCCAAATGTGGCCTTACCAAGGTCCTGTACAGCTGCAACATCACCTCACGACTCTTGAATTCAATCCCTCTGCATCTGCAGAGCTCCATGTCGATTGACAAAGAGGTACAGGCTCTGAATGAACTCTGAACACTTTAATGCACAGTTACTGAGTAACACTGCATTGAATGCCACTTTATACACAATCCTGTCAGCACCCACAATACCTTCATTTTGAAACAGTTAGTCAATCAAAACAAGATTCCGACCTCAATGCTGACCAAGGGTTAGCTTTCTGGGAAATGGAAGACAACTTTGAGAATGGCTAAAAAAGTTGGCTTCATTCGCCTGCCAGAAAACCATGTTAAAGTAACACGTATGTATGATGAATAATTAAGCCAGATGGTTCACTTTGGAGCAGTCTCTCTGGTAAATCCCTGCTTCATTTGTTTGTGATGTTGGAGCATCTCTGACACCTTCCTGATGCCATGCTAGTGACTTGAAAAGCTGAGACACAGCTTCCTGTTCCTTTTAAATGACTCCGGGTATGCAATGGTCTCATGGTGATCCTGTGTAAGTGACGTGTGGGAGTGAGCAAATTCCTTCTGTTCCTGCGTTACAGGCAGGAGGGACTGAATGAGATAACGTACGTCCTGCCGAGTAGTTTTGATGGGCAGAA